>NC_034590.1:113684750-113735660 GCF_900095145.1 Mus pahari | reverse complement strand
TGGTACCTGCCCACTGGTACCTGCCCACTGGTACCTGCCCATTGGTACCTGCCCACTGGTACCTGCCCATTGGTACCTGCCCATTGGTACCTGCCCATTGGTACCTGCCCATTGGTACCTGCCCATTGGTACCTGCCCATTGGTACCTGCCCATTGGCAGAGCTGTACACTGCTGCTGACAGCCTACTCTATGGTTCTCAGTAGCAGGCAAGCTGTTCCTCAGGCAACTGCCAGGCAGGTGTGCAGAGCGAGGGGATCTGGGATGTCAGTGCAAGCTGTTCTTGCTGCCTTTGATCTGCCTCCACACTGGCATTTATTTACAGAGCTGGATGGTACCCATGATGGGGACAGGCCCAGAGACAGAACTCTTAGCTGTGGCTGCTTTTTTTCTCAAGTCTTGACACACTGCTGGTCTGGTACAGTCAGGAGTCCCCAGCACCAGGGTCCTGGGCCTGATGTGGCCAGAATGACTTCTGATCTCTGCAGCCTTGCAGTGGCCTCATCCATCGGGCTGCCCAGACATACACTTGGCTTTGTCCCTGGAGGGCTGGCTCCAGTTTGAGAATGCAGTCACTCTATAGTTAGACAGAAAAGTGGTCCCTGCTGCCCTGGCTCACCCTTTGTCCTGCTTCACCTGGACTATCACCTGCTGGGAAGTGATAGTGGGGTTGTCTGGCCTGCCTGTGGGAACCTGATGCCCTCCTGTGGTTCCTGCTCTAAGCCAATGTGACCCTTCAGTCAAAAGTCCCTTCAGTGACCCCCCTAGGTACAGCAGCCAGCCCTGCCTTGCCTCCAGGTTCTAAGTAGAATTCTGCCAGTGTGGCTTGCAGGATCTAAATACAAGGGTCACACTCTCCTCTCACTGCATGGCCCCCACCCCCTCTCTTACAGTAGAGAGCTTTCTGCCCTTGAGATTGCTGCTAGTTTAGGGACTCAAAGTGGCTTTCACATGATTGGAGGGTGGGCAGAGATGGGGTGACAGAAACGTAAAGACGTGACCACTGTTGGTTCCCTCTGTCCATGAGTGAGGCAGGGACAGATGCTCATCGGGAATAGGACAGCATAGGTTGCTCTGTTTCTGGTCTTTAGCCAGTACGCTTGTTTCCCGTCAAGCTGGCTTTCCTCTTAAATGGGTTTAGGGGTGTGACTTGGCATTCGCAGGCACTGAGTGTGAGTCTTACCAGCACTGGACAAAGTCATTCACCAGCCACCTGAAGGTCAGGTTACCCCCCCCCCAGCCGCCTTTGGCCAGAGGAATGTGTGAAGTGTGGGGGTGGATTCCTAGACAATATGTATGCTCTGAGCTGCTGGGGCATGAAGGTGGAGACTCAGTTCTGCCAAACGACTGGGACCATGAAGGGAAGGGCAGTGGCTTCTGGGGTGCCTTGAAGTTACTGCTGGCCATTGTGTAAGCTCTGATGTGCACAGACTGGGGACAGCTGTATCTGTTAGGTCTAGTGTCTTCCATGCTAAGGCCAGAAAATGAGGTAGCCCAGGGATAGCTCTGCCCTGTTAGGGCTTGGTTCTGCCATTGCCAACTCCAGTTTCCATGTGGCCACCACAAAGGAGAGGATGCTCTGAAGGGAGGGAGAGGCTCTGGGAGTGGGCTGGGGTATGGATGGCAGCTTTCCTGGGGCTCTCCTGACAGGTCACCCACTGCGTTCCTCCTTTGTTTGGCAGATTTACTACCTTAACAGCTCCAACTTCCTTAGTGGAAAGAAGGGGTGCCTATGGCCTCCTGTCTCTAATCAGGTGCTTGCATGCATCGTCTGACCCCCCTGGAGGGTGAAATCTTCATGAGTATGTGCAAGCCTAAGGTCTGACAGTGGTTTGAGCTCCTAGGTCAAGACCAACCTGGATGGCAGAGTGAGACCAGAGTGAGCAAGAACTACTAAAGCTCCTGGATGGACCCTAAGGATAAGATATCCCAGTGTGTTTATTTATTTCTCCTGAGCACTAGATGTCCAAGCTTTTCCCTTTTCTTCTTTTATTTATCTTCCCACCATCCATCTCTCTGCTTCTCTCTGCCCCTGCTACCCCACTTGTTTGCTTGCACTTAGCTGGATTTCACCACTCTTACACAGTTCAGGAGCCCCTGCCTAGGGAATAGTCCTGCCCACAGTGGGCTGGGTCTTCTTACATCAATTAACTCAATACAGTTCCCATAGACATGTCCGTAGTTCAATCCAATGTAGACAGTCCCTCACCAATACTATTCCCAGGTGAATCTAAGTTGGGTCTGTAGAATAAAAGGTCTGAGATCGCTTTTGGGTTTGAAAATTTACCAAACCCCACCAATCCCTGAGCCAGAAAGACCACCAATCCCTGGGCTCTCTACTAGCTCAGGACTTGAAATTCCACCAATCCCCACCTTGGAAATCTACCCTAAAAAACTCTGTGTTCAAGAAACCCTATATAAGCCTGCCTCCTGCTTAGTTTTCTGCTGCTTCTTTCTAAAGCAGAGGCAGCCCCCTCCTGTGTCTTGCCCAATAAATCTCTTGTGTGAGGTTCGTTGTGTGATGTGACTTTGTGATATTCCTTGGCTCTCCACTGTGAGGATACCTTTCCCCTTAGAGCTGTAATATTTACAGGATCAAGTTGACAGTTAAATCTAACCATCACACCCTATCCCTTGTCAACTGGACTCCCAAACACATCACTTTCAAACTATAACCTTCTATCTTTTGTCCCCAGGTCTCATGTTTATCTCAAAATGTAAAATGAAGTCCAATTTAAAAAAAAAAAAGTCTTAAAAAATTTCAAAGTCTTTTAAATGAGATTTTCTATAAAATTAAAAACAACGTACATATTTCCATCATATAAATGGAGAGAGCAGACATTCTTATTCCAAAAGGGAAGGACCAGGACATGACAGGGGAAAGCTAGATTGAGTTGATCTTTGGGTGGTATAGCTACACATGTCCTGTAACCCTGACAGACCACAGTTTGGATGGCAAATGTGCCTCATAGGTTCAGGTTTGGGACACTTAGTTCCCAGTTGGTGGCGCTGTTTGGGGGGCGTTTGGGTGGTGTAGCCCTGTTGGTGGAAGTGTGCCACTGGCATTGGCCTTGAGGTTATAAAGCCTCACTCTGGTTTCGAGTTCACTCTGTGCTTTGTGCTTGTGTTGAAGCCATGAGCTCAGCTGTCTGCTCTAGCCACCATGCCTACTGCCTGCTGACCTGCCTTTCGCCATGATGGACCCACCCTTCTAGAACTGTAAGGCAGAATAAACTATAAGTTTATTTGCTATAAGTTGCTTTGACTGTGGTGTTCTATCACAGCAACAGAAGAGTAACTCAGACAAAGCCCATTCATTTCACTAACTGGGCCTTGGATCCTTTGTCCCGTCTGTGTTTTCCATACTTGGGGTGCTCTTCTGTTTCTCCTGAGGAAGGCAATGCAACATAGGGAACAGTCATGTCCTCATCAGATGACTCTGGAACGGGACATTCTGGTGGCCCTGAATGCTGGGACTATACCAACTGATCCATAACTCCAGTTTGTGGGGCAATCTACTTTGCCAAGATATAATTTGTTAGGTGTCTCTTCTGGTCCTCTAGCTTTAAGACACAGTAGTCAACATCTCCACCCGCCCCCGAACCCTTTCCTGCTGGGTCAGAATCTAGCGTGGAGGACAGTGTTCACATACCTCTCCTCTTTGTGATCCCTCCTTACACAGAAGCAATGCCTTTGGCTGACAGCTCAGCCTTAGTTGCATGTCCTGTCATCCAAACTCACAGTCCTGTTCTGTCTGAATCTTTTCACAGGTCACAATCTATTCTCCAGTCTGCCAGCTGCTCAGGGGCTTCTCTGTACTCATGTGGCAGACTCCATTCATGAAGGAGGTGTGCCATTCTGTGTGGTGACACAGAGGAAGACAGCCACCCTGCCCCTCACCCCCAGACACTTCAACACTTCACCTTGTGATGAATCAGCCTTAGCTATATATCTTTTCACGGCTAGGGATGTGTAGCCACGTCCACAGGAAGAAGGCATTGAATATCACATGAACAAAGACGGCTGTGTCATGATTGGCCTGTGGACACTCCATCCTTAGCTTAGCTTCAGTCGCATCTCATCACCCAGGGCACACACAGTGCCCATATGCCTTCAGAGTGCATCTCTGTGTTTTGTTGTTTTGTCCCTGTGTAAGCACCAACTGTTTCATTAACTTTCCTGGGAGATGTGAGCGAATGTCTGATCACCCTAGATAGTGGATGAAGTCCTGAGTGAATGTGTGTTATTATCATGAGCGCAGCCATGTCAAGGACCTCAATGCCTCAGATCCATTGGAATGGTAAGACCTTTCCTGGGCCAGGTTCAGGAATAGCAAAGTACCATCCTGTGTGTGGGTGTTGATGATGTGTGTGGAAACCATACATCAACCATAGATAGCATCCTCTTCCTGGATGATAGCCACCTGACAGTGTCTGCTACAGAGACCCAGGACCGAGGTTAGCTAGGCCTCCTCCCCATTCATGCCGGATACAGTAAGCATGCCGGATACAGTAAGCATGCCATTTCCCAGTTACTGCTGGATCATCTCCTTCAGAGCATATGACCTACCTAGTGTTCTTCTCTCTCTCCCTCCCTCCTTCCTTCCCCTCTGTCTGTCTGTCTGTCTCTTCCTCCTTCCTTCCCCTCTCTCTGTCTGTCTCCCTCCCTCCCTCCCTCCCTCCCTCCCCTCTCTCTACTCTGTCTCTCTCTCTCTCCTCCCACCCTCCCTCCTTCCCTCACCCCTTATCTCCCCTCTCTCTGTCTGTCTGTCTCTCTTTGTTGTGTGAAGGTCAATTCCAAGCCATGAAGGCCATAGCAAGAAGGGAGACCAACCACAGATCAAAGAAACGGTCCACCCAAGCTCAGCTTGGTAGGTCAGTGGTTTTTAACTGGGGTTCCTGAGCTGGACAAGGAGTCACTAGCAGAGTGTGGGTGAGGAGACATTGCAGGAGCATGGGTTAGGGGATCACTTGAGGAATCGAGGGTGAGGGGTCTCTCCCAGGGAACAGTGTCATTCAGTTGGTTATGTTGCTGAAGTAGCATCTCCCTTCAGGGTCCTTTAACTGCGAATACATCCGGGGGTGTAGGGCAGGGTGCCGTGCACTCCCTCGAAGCCTCCTGGGATGCTTCAAGGCGTTAGCCACACATCCCTTTTGGGGTCAAACATCATGGAACACATCTGGGACTTAGAGGCAGTGTGCAGATTCATCCTGGACTGGTTTTGGATGAATGCATGGCCAAATGTGTCCTCAGAATGAACTTATAGGGAAATCCCCCTAGTTCTCATCTTATAACTATGTGTATCAATGAGCACATGTTAAATCCAGATGCATCACGGGAAGGAAAATGAACAGAGAATAAGACTTACATAACCCAAACTTGTCAATCAAAATGGAAAACCATCCAGGTACGACGAGTGATGCAAACCTTTGGTCCTTTACTCGGAGGCAGAGACAGGTGGATCTCTATAAGTTCAAGGCCAGCCTGGCGAGTTCCAGGACATCCAGGGGTACACAGAGAAACCCTATCTTGAATTCCCCACCCCCAAAATAAAAACAAGTGGAAAACTACCCATACCCCACACCTGGCAGCCACTTCCTCCCCTTCAATCCATAGAAGAAAGTCCAGCTATGACCAGGGAGGGCCCCTACGCCCTCTTGCCCACTGCTTCTTGGCTGCACAGAGTTTTGCTTTTGAATAAAGCCCTTGCTCTCTCTCCATTTGTTTGTGCTTCTTCAGTTCTTTGAACAAGATACCAAGAATCAGGAAACACCCTGTCCAGATTGGGGATACAATCTCATGGAAGTCCCCTGTAGGTGACCACAGTCACCCTTGACAGAAATAGCCATGCTATGACCAGAAAGTATTGTTCAAGACAAGACATCTCCATGAGGAGTCAGGGATACTGTAGCCATGAGAACAGTCTCAGGGTCAAAAGTGAAGAAAACGTCCAGGACCAAGGGCTGTAGGACAGATGCTGTCGGGGTGGGAAGAAGGGCAGGCTGTGGGTCCCTCTTCTATGTTCCAGTCTGCACCTAGTGAGGGAATGACCCTCAAACCCAGGGCGATGAGCCCAGCATCACTAACTGTTCTGGTTTCCTCATTCCCAGAATGCACCTCCTGTCAGATGTTCCCGAGCCTGCCTTCCTGCAAATGGCTGAAGACTGGCAGGGCAACAGTCTCCATGTGCCTGCTGCAAACAAACCAGGCTTGTCTCTTACGCTCTCAGCCTCTGTGGTCTCCTTCCCCCTCATGGAGAGGAGCAGCCGCATAGTCCAGTGACCGTCCCTCTCCCCCAAAAAGCTGGTTCAAGGGGAGGGAGGAGACTGCAGTGGAGACGGAAGGATTCAGGTCGTAGGGTACCCTCAGAGATGCTGCACTCTCGTTGTCTCTGATGGGGTCTTTGCAGTGACAGTTCAGATTCTTGCTTGAAAGTGGAGGCTTTGCTTCGAGCTGGCCCAGAGGGTGTGCTCCATGGCCAGGGAGGTCTGCGGCTGTCCTGTTCTGGTTTCCTTCCTGGCATCAGGGCAGTGGGTCTGTGTTTATGGCTGCCCCTGTCCTCCTTGGCTCTGACCGCCTCTGTCACACCTGTGATCTGGAAGGAGCAGAAAGGCAAAAGCCCTCTTCTCACCAGTAGAGGGAGCTGTGGAAGAAAAGCCACTGTGGTGGACCAGCACCCAGGTCACCACCGTGGGCATCAGGCCATATAGAAAAATGCCAGAGACCGCAGGTAGTTCCTAGCTGTGAGTGGCAGTTGTGTGCGCCCATGTTGAGGACTGGACCTTTGGAAATCCTGTCCACATGGCATCTACATGTCTGAGCCTCAGTTCCTGCATCTATAAAAGGGCCGTCTGCTTGCGACAATTCTCAGGGAACAGTCAATGCTACACCTAGCCGCAGGTGCTCTTTTCTTTTAGGTCCTCTATTTGAAGGTCAGGGTCCCTGTGTTCGGCACTCTTGACCACAGGTGAGGAAGTTAGGGTGGTTTCTGATTCCAGCCTTCTTCCCTTCTCCTATATACTGATGTGGGCTGTGATCCTGGGCAGTACTGAGCTTCCAGAATCCCCGAATTGCAGTAATGACTTGGAAAGAAGAAGGGAAGAGGTCATGACCCTCTCATCAGATGTGGACTCTGACCGAGTGGCCTATTCCTAGGGCATCTGTGGCTTCTCCCCTCCAGGTGAGCCTGGCCAGGGAGGTTGCACAGTAAACAGGGCCTCTCCCTTCCATGACTCAGGCAGGACTTAGTTCCACACTGAGACCGAAGTGCCCTGGAGTAAGGCTCTGCCTTGTAGCTGGTACCCACTCCTGGAGGGCACCCTGCTGTGCCCAGACTGCACTCTGCTTATGCCAATGCCTTTACACAGTGCGTTTACCACACTCCCTCAGCCCTGAGGCAGAGAACACATTTTTATAACAGTTCTGGGCTTGATTTCTATGAACAGCCAAGAGAGGTGCTGAGTTGACTCCAGGTTGTGTCCTGGTTGTGTCCCTAGGATGCCTGAGCATCTCACCCAGTGCCTGTGGGCAGTGTCCAGTCTCACCTTTGGACTCTTTTTGTTTTGTTTTGTTTTTTTCGAGACAGGGTTTCTCTGTATAGCCTTGGCTGTCCTGGAACTCACTTTGTAGACCAAGCTGGCCTCGAACTCAGAAATCCGCCTGCCTCTGCCTCCAGAGTGCTGGGATTAAAGGTGTGTGCCACCACCACCCGGATCACCTTTGGACTCTTGACCCTTGGGTACATGCCTTGTATGGACGCAATGCTAACACTGGGAAGAAGGTGCCCCTCTGTATTCTGTGATTCAGCTTCTGGAATTATGGGGACCTATCCTGCCTAAATCCTGTGACCTGTGAGTCGACAGCCTTCTGGTTGTAGCACAGCCTCATGACAGTTTTGGGGCTTTGGTGGGAGGATTCTGGGTCTGAGGCATTCCTTGTATCTTTAAGGTGTGTGTGTGTGTGCGTGTGTGTGTGTGTGTGTGTGTGTGTGTGTGTGTGACAGTACCACTCTACGGTATGTCAGTGCACCTAGTATGGTGTCCACCCTACCTCTGCCATCAGTAGGCTAAGGAGACACAGTGTGTGGTGGCATCACTCCCCTCTCGGGCTGAGTCCCTCGAGGCTCACTATAATTGTGATTAGTCTAGACCCAGGGACAAAATGCTTGCTCCCAGAGTGTGTCCACCACATGAAGGATGGAGGCCACTCAGGGAAATCTGAACTCTTGAATTTCTAGAAACAGCTGACAGTTGTGAGACTGTCATTTTTAGCAAAACATGAAACCAAGACCACCGCTGCCCTCAGTAAGCAGCACTGGCCAGTGCCACCAGGGGGCGCTACGACACAAGCGCTGCCCACCCAGGATGCCATCAGAAATGACACCACCTCCCCCAGGATAATTCTCTAAAACATGTTTGCATTTAAATGAAAATACTGGACGTGATGTAGCAGAGAGCATTTTTAATGGAAAATTAGTTGATAACACAATTCTGTTTCAACGTTTTCTCTCTCTCTCTTTCTCTCTCTTTTTAAGCATAACTGACTGTGTATTCCACAGCCTTCTGATGAGAAGGGCCCTGGGCCCAGCTCCTCTCAGCGCTCAGTTCTCCAGTCGGGCTTCGTTTCTTTAGGTTGTGCATTGATATGGGCTTCCAGTTCAGAAGACAAGGCACTAGAACTATTTTGTTTAAATCAGCTACATTATACATTGATCTTCTTATCAAATGTACAGTTACAGTATGGTATTATGCAGATTAGTTCAGAACACCCAAGGCACACACTTTGTTTGTTTTTAAATCAATTTCTCTATCCAGAATTTATTGAAGGCTCAATATTAAAGTTTCAGATTGGCTGTGAACAGAGTTCTAGTAGAAGTTGCCAGCAGTGGCTGCTGTGACTTTTAAATGCAAACCAAAGACTGAGCTGCAGACCCACGTCCCAGAGTGCAGGAAGAAACAGCATCATCGGGACGGGACGGTGGGGACTTGCAGGGTGGAGCCAGAGGGCTGCTAGAATCTGGGGCAGGGCACAGGACACTGCCAGATTCTACCTAAAGCAGGCAGACTGAGTGCCAGTGTCTGTGTGACCCGCCTCCCACACAGGATGTTCCTACCCAGGGCCTCTACAGGTGCGGCATGGTCCAGACCCCTGGGGGGCAAATGCCTTAAATACAGTTCAAGTACAGAGAAGGTCGGCCGGTAGATGTCCCCTGATGGATGCCCAGTTTATCAAGGGGTCTGGAAAAAGCTGTCAGACAGTGAAGCAGGGGGAGCTGACGACCTAGGAGACTCTACAGGAGGAACACAGGGAGCAAAGGACAAAGATGGGGACACAGAGGTTGCTTGGATGAAGGGTGTGCCCAAGGAGAGACCCTGTTGGGGAAGAACTCAGGAGGCCAGAGAGGCTCAGTGCTTTTCAGATATCCCTCCAGGAGCACGCAGATGGCCCTAAGCTCCTGGTCCAGATGTTCGCTAAAGACCCAGACTCTCTCTGTCTGCTCTGGCCTTAGTCCACTGCTGCTTGTAAAGCAGCACCTGCTTAGGTCAGCCAGAGAAGCCACTCAGTCTTCTGCTCCCATGCTCCCTGGCCGGCCGACAGCCCTCATCGCTGTGAGGACAGCTCTCCTTCTGGGAAAGGAGGAGGCAAGCCTAGGTCAGTCTCGGGTACCCTTGCACCCACCCCTGAAACAGAAGGGACAGCCAGGCCTGGGACCCATGCTCACAGGGGTGGTCGCATTTTTGACATTTTGCACAATTTTGAAACACTATACAAGGTTTTCATTTAGACGACGAGGGCACTTGAGGAAATGGGCCTGAGGTGAAGTGGCTGAAGGGAAGATGCCATCCTGTAACCTTGCCCAGGTAAAGCAGGCTGAAGTGTGCAAAACGCCCTATTTCCGATGACAAGCTTGCCTGCTCTGGGGGAGTCAGCTCCCTTTGTAATCAGAACCACAGCCTTATTGCAAGAGTATATTTATTATTTTTTTTACAGTAATTTTGGTTGCCATACAAGAGATTGAAGGATTTGGGGGAAAAGTGCAAAGTACAGGAACTCTCTCGCTCGCTCGCTTGCTCTCCCTCGCTCTCCCTCGCTCTCCCTCTTTCTCTCTCTCCTTCTAAATAAATAAAGTCTAAAAAGAAAAGGAGCACAAAATTAACAGCAACAAAGATAATGTGACATGTGTTGTTACACACAAACTATAGTGTGAAACATGTTCGTATTTAAAACCCAAAATTGCTAATGGGAGAAAAAAAAATCAATATTTGTGGCCCCCCTACCCGCACACACACAAAAGGGTCATTGCCAGGTCAGCTGGGTAATGTTTGCCTGTTCAATAACTCAGGAAAAAAAAAAAAACCTCACCATTTTATTAACTAAAGTATCACAAATAATTCTTATGTAAAGTTTCAGCACGTCAGCAGTCACATTGAGTTTTTAATTGTATGAATTAAATCTAAAATGCGCACGGATGCCCCAGAGTAGGGATCCTGGGGGGTATACACAATTTACAGCTTGAGAGATTTTGGTTTTGTATACACAATATTACAGAAACTAGGCATGTAAATTTATGCAGTTATTTAAATTACAGTATATAACAAAAGTTGATCTTAAAACCTGGAATAGTGGTAACATGGTCCTTATGAGCAGTTTAACATCTGGTTCCCCACTGAAGAGGGTCCTGGGGTAGGGCCTGGTCCTGACATGTCCGAGTGTGTGTGGGGGGACAATGGGTGGCAATTTCAATGAGGGACTATTGCTTTCTGCGCAAAATCAACTATGAGAGACAGAGATCCAGTATCTAGGCAAATGTGTGTTTGGGTGACTGGGGGTCAGCTCTGAAAGGTCCAGCTGTGTTTCTGTGAGCAGACACTGCAAAGCAAAGCTGGCCTATCAGCTTCTGAGGCTGACAGTCAGCTTGCTTCCGCTTGGAGGCATGTGGCTTGAAGTCTAAGGAAGGCAGTCGCAGCTTGTCACCTGCTGCCTAAGCTCAGCGTGCCCCGAGCCACCAGGTCTCTCCTGCCTAGCTTCTGCCTGACACTGAGCACAGAGGTAGGCAAAGGGAAGGAGCCTAGCGCTATGGCACACCGAGGGGACTTCGCGGAACCACCCATTGGAAGACAAGTTAATGGCGAGGCCACATTTTCACGCTCTCTGGATTCTTCAGTGGCTACCCGCAGTGTCTGGACTTGCAGCATCTCTGGAGTGTTACTCACTCATTTGCCTTGCTGGGGGTGATGGGACCCAGAGCAAGGTGCTCAACAGTCACCTGGTACCAGCTCATTGGATGATTTAGAAGTTAGGGTTGACCTGCAAAGGGTTTGGGGGACAGAATAAGATTCAAAGCTCTGGTCTCCATATCAAGGGTTGTGGTGGATGCAAGGTGTGTGTGTGTGTGTGTGTGTGTGTGTGTGTGTATGAATATGCATGTATGTGTATTGTTGTTGGAGAAACTGTGGAGTCATGGATTCTAATCCTTTTGATTAAATAATTGACCTTCAATGATGAAACTGTGGCAAAAGCTGAAAAACGACTTGATGTCGCAAGTTCTGATGTGTCCAGGGAAAGGTAATTTTTTTTAAAGGTCGCTTGTATAATTGTCCCAAGGAAATGGTATTGTTAAACCACAACCCCTTTTCCCTTTAGCTTTCCAGCACTGGGTGGCACAGAGGCTGCCCAGTAGACCAGTCACTTTTTTTCTTAAAATATTGTGCTTATGAACTATCTGTACACATATTTAAACTTGCAGTAAAGAAAGATTTTTTTTTTAATTGCTAAATTTTATGTGTTCATTGTAGCGCTGTTCCAGGCCTCATCAGACATGTGGTTGTGAGCATAAGTGAAGAAAAAAAAAAAAAAGGAAAAAGATGTTTTATAATTAGAGATGGGCTGGGCTAGTTCTGAAATGATAAAACCGTCACCTGACATTCGAGTCTCCTCTGAGCGTGGGGGAGAGGGGGTTTGGGGAGCCTGGCTGACTGCGTGGTGGCTGTGTGCAGTCAGTGACCTCCCTGGGACATTAGAGGTATTGTTTTGGGAGGGAGACATCTGGGGGCAAGAAGGGTGGGCTCAGGTGGCTGGGCCTGAGGTGAGGCTTGGTCCACGATGCTCCCCACCTTCTTTTCCACGCACACCTAAACTTTGCCACAGCCTGTGCCCCACTTTCTGTCCTCCACCATGTCCTGACCACGGGCTTCTCTGAGAGCCAGATGTTAAGACAAGCTGGTGGGATCCCCGCTATGTGAGAGAAGGGAGAAAGGCCCCTGAGTTCCACCTTTCTTGGCCTCTGAGAGCCAAAGGGCTGCCTCGGCAGGATGCTCAGCCGTGGCCTGGTGCAGATGAAGGGCATGGCATTCCATCTGCTACCAGGGAGAACAGCAGCTTCCCAATGGCAGCCATGCTTACCACAAGCCTCGGGTCCTCTTGTCCTTGTAAAAGTAGCTGCTCACCTGTTCTGACCTCTGTGGAGCTCTGCAGATATCCAATTAGAGTAAATTTCAAGAGCCCCAACCTTTCCCTCCTGGGCAGGTGCTCTGGGCAGACACCTGTCCTTGCCCTGGAGGAGGCTGTGTGCTTGGGCAGCCACACATTGGCTGGCTCTACGGCCAGGCCTCCCTCCTCCTCAGGATCGTGACTTTGTGCTTTGACTAACTCCGTGTGACTTCATTTTGGCCACCCTGGAATTATGCTAATCGGTTTGCAGAAATAGAGACAGCAAGTTAAGCAAGCAGGGCACGATCCTTTCCACAGCCACCACTGCCAAGGACCTAGGGGCCAAAGAAGCTCCGATGCACGTCACAGGAGTCGGACAAAGAGGTGGATGGGACAGTGTTTCTCTACAGTCTGGCTCAGGCAGGGCTCCACCTGGAACTGCTCGCTGAGAGCCAAGCACAGGGGAGGGACGGAGCCAATGAGCCCACCCAGAGGCCAAAGGCCTGAAGAAAGGCTGTGTTCCGGGGCTGAGGGGTAAGAGTTGCCCAGAAGGCAGAGGGAGGCAGGCCTCAGGAGGTATCTGGAGTACACTGGTATCTGCCACAGGAGGAGAGGGTCCCACATACCGTCCTTGGCAGCCTCTGAGACCGGGACAGAAACCCCCTTACTGTCCCTTTGGACAGAAACCACCCAAGATATCCGCACAGAGGGCTGGGTTTTGAGGCCCCGGTTTGGTCACACCAAGGGACACCCACAGCACATCTTTGGGTACCCAGAGACAAACCCACAGACCGGAGATTGGTGCTGTCAGCCTCTGCTTGGCCACCACACATTTCAACATAAGCCCATCTCTACTTATAAGAAAGGAGTCTGTGAAGGCCCAGGGCAGCCACCCTTATCTGTCCAGCAGCTGTTTCAAAGCCCTTTCTATGTTCATCCTATGCCCAACTCGAGTCACCCCAAGATCTATCAAGTCTTCCTTCTGGAGGTTTGGCAGGTGGCTGCCGTCAATCTCATTGTCCATGAACGTCTCCTTGTGTTCACCCAAGTTCAGACTTTCCAGCCAGTCTGCCACGTCTGGTTTCGTCCACAGGTGGACAGGCTTAGTTGTAAAAGGCTTATTTGAGATTGGCTGTTGCAATATTGAAGGAGATGGTGACCTGCTGCGTCCTGCTGGGTTCAAGCCAAAGAGGTCCCCTGCAGGGGATTGGCTCGGAAGGCTAAAGACATCTGAGAGTGTGGGGGAGGGAGAGGCTGCGGCTGCGGACGGAGGGGGAGGAGTGGGCAGGATCTCTTTGCTCAATTCCGTTGGCGAAACCACAGGGCTTGGGGCGCGTCTAGGTCCTGAGGTTCTGCTTTCATAGTCGGGGGGCCGGCTCTGCAGGGTGATGGGCTGGGAGGTGCCGGGGCGGACAGTGAAGGTGACCGTCGTGCTCCGTGTACCTGAGACGGTGCTCATGACCTCTGGGCTTCTGAAACAGCAACGACAGAGAAGAACCGTCACTTCCGGGTCACCGAGGAACATGGGATGGGAGGGGGAGGCACCCACACCACAGCAGAGGGTCTGTGCTGGCAGTGATACAGACGGCCATGCCAGTCAGAGGGGTGTGGGTGGAGCACAGCACAGCAAGCCAGCCACTCACCTGGACCAGGCTGGGTAGGCACCTGGAGAGACCCCGTGTGGAGGCCAGAATCAGCTCAGGCCCTCTGCAGCAACATACACCTCCCAGGGGATTCCCTTTCTCAGTAGCCTGTTAGGGCTCTGCTTAGGGTTAAATTTCTTGGGTTTCGGACAAATGCAGGGCCCGCCCTGCACCAGAAATGGATGTGGGGTTGGAATAGATTTTTTTCCCTGGATGCGCAGGGCACAGAGCATCCAGGTTGCTAGTGGGTCCCAGGCTAAGTTCTGCACGGGGCCTCTTCATAGAGAACCTTGCCTAGCACTGACTGGATAGTTTGACAGCAGGCCTCAGGGTATACGAGTGCACTCCCTACAGGCGGAGACTTGCTGGCAGGGTGGTCCGCCCCTATTACCATAGTAGACAGAAGGCCCTTTTCCCAGGGGTGTCCTTCCTGCTACATTTGGGTAGGCCAAGTCCTCAGAATTGGAAGAGGCAGGCTCGACTCTCACAGAGCCTGCTGTAGGTGGGTGACTTGCACTGGGAGGAGGACCTCCTGAGTGACTACGAAGTTCCTCTTCTCACCCATCTATCTGGAGGTGGTCGTTCTATAAAATGTGTCCCCTGATCATGTTGGTCAGGGCCGCTGAAGACCTTCTAGTCACACACCTAGGAAGGCGAAGCCTCTCTCCGAACGCTGCTTCCTGCTCTATTGCCAAACTGCAGACAGCACCAGGTTAAAGAAAGTAGGTGCTTCTCTTGACCTGGGCTCACCCACATGAATGTGGACACACCACACACCTCTTATTTCTGGAAAGGTCCATCCTGCCATGGGCACAACCTAGACTGAAATGGCTCAGAGGTTAGCCCCGTCTTCATGTCCGGTGTAAACCGGTAAGAACTGAGGGCTCCCCAGTCCACCTCATAATGTCATGGGGTGTGATGTCATGGGGCCTGCTTTGAGCTAAACTCCTTACGATGGTGTCAGCCCACTGAACTTTAGAGACCCCTTACTTAGTCCCCTTGCAGGGCACATAGATGGTAGTAGACGAGGACCTCCTCAGAGCGCAAGTGAGGGGAAAGAGTCTGAGGCAACATACAGTTGTCCCTGGGCCTTCCGCTGCCTCTTTCTCTTCCTGGGATGTTGTTTGTTTTCTTTGCCTGCTGTGTGTCTGGGTGAAGCCATTAGCAGGTGACCTCTCTGTTCTGTGGACTATCCCTACTAGGGCTAGCAATGATTACTTCAAATACTGGACACTACGGGGGAAAAAGGAGGTGTGAGTTCGGTGGGCTAGGACTCTGCTGTGGGAGGGAGCATTGGACCTGCAGCAGTGGCTTCTGGGAACTGTAGGTACCTGTAAGTCCCAGAGTGCCCTCCCACCGAAGTTTGCTCCGAGAGCCTGTCCCTGCAGTGTGCGGGTCATCTTAGCAGGCCTGAGGCAGCCCATGGAGTTAAAGTCCAGAAGCCCATCTGGGCTTTGCAGCTTCGGGGGATCTCTAAAGATTCAGCTTTAGGTAATCATGGAGAGGTGGGCCAGGGACATGTTAAGGGTCTGCAGAATATGCCATGTCACCCTCTGATTTCTAGGTTGTAGGGTAAGCCACTCCAGGTTCAGCCTGGATAAGCATTGCAGTTGCCCAGGGGCTCTTTGCAACTGGGGAGGGGGGCACATTTCTAGCATGTGACACTTCAGGATGGGGGAGGCAGGGGGTGTCCTGACCCTTATTTTGGAGTCATGTGGTTGGCATGCCAGTACCCTGAGGGCCAGCAGATACCCAGGCACTGCTCTGAAGGGTCTCTAAGCCAGTACCCTGGACTGGGCTAGCCTTCTGGTCAGGATGGATTCAGCCAGCAGGCAGCTGAATCTGGGAAGCAGAGGTAGGAGCAGAGACAGTGACACACGGGGCGGGGGGGTGGGGGGACACACGAATCTGGACAGGCCGCACTTACTTCTGCTCAGCATGACCCTCTTCTGCAAACAGCGCCATGGGAGCAAATGGAAACGACACAGGGGACGGTTGAGACCACACTGCAGAACTGACTGGAAAGCAAGGAGAGGCAGCAGCCTCCTCACCGGTGGAAACGGTTGAACCCTGGCTGAACGCTGCACCCCAGAGCCCTCTTGGCAGGCAGCCCAGTGGCTTGGGGCAGACACTCATATGAGCAAGGGAACCTACACTTTGCCTTCTCTGGTGTGTCGTGAGGCACTGAGGAAGAAAGGGTCCCTGACAGGTGGCTCACATTTCCCTCACTTGGCTTTGACTTGGAAAGAATGAATCTTGTTCCCAGTGGACCCAGGCCAACCAGCCCAGGCTAGGGTTCTGTATCATGTTTACACCCCAACATGGTGGTCAGCCTAGCGGCTAACGGCATGGATCTGGTCTGGCCACATGCTTAGGGCTTACCCGTACCCCACCCAGCATGACAACCGCCGAGTTAAGTTGGACTGGCCTGCCTGCCTGCCGGCTTTGCTCTGTGCCTTCTGGGTAGCCTGCCTCCTTCCTGGTGAATCACACAGTGATGACTCACAGGATCCTCCCGTGTGCGCAGATCATTATGTTGCTAGGCAACGGCGGGGCTGCTGGGCGGCATATACAGAAGTCTGTTACCCTGATTTAGAATAGATACACACTCACAAACACCCGCCTCTGGGAGGATCATCTCTAGCCTGCTTTTAAAATCAAATTCATTTAAAAAATGTGAGAATTAAGAAACAAAACAAAACCAGCCCCAGAGCGAATCCAGCTGCTCACAGCCGCTCTTCACCTGTCTCTCCTGGCAGGAGCTGATGAGCTGGGGAGGTGGATGGATGGGCAACCAGACTCACACTGTGGTTACTCAGTTTGGACCTGAGCACAGGTGTGGGCCAGAGGCTCCTCAGGGGCCAGCACTGATGCTAGGGTTCTGAGGCATGGACCCTCAGCCCCAGGCTGTATGAGGCACTAAATTCTAAACTATTTGTCTTCCCTCCTTCCTTCTCTCTCCCCTCTTTTTGGTGACTTGAGACAGAGTCTCCCTGTAGCCCCAGGTTAGTTTAGAACTTGTTGCAATCCCCCTGCCTCAGCCTCCCTAGCAGTGGCATTACAGGTGTATAGAACCCCATCGGGCATCAGCCTGCTTTCTTATGAAGCTGCTCTGCCTATCCAGGCTTCCACAAATGGGGCGCAGGAAGGAGAACCGGGCCATGTGTTTGCCTGAGTTTCAGAAGCTGGGACCCCCTCAGCACTTCTGATCCTGGTGCCTTGCAGTCACCACGGGCTCAGAGAACTGTGAGGACTCTGCTCGCTCTAGGCCTCTCTCCAGAATGGGAGCGGAGCACGTAACCAGAGGAGTGGCTGAGGGACATTGCCTGTTTTCAGGCTGAGGAAACTGTCTCAGGCTCAGCACACTGGTGTCTGGGTTCCCACCTTGCTCACAAGTTGCCAGGACAGGAAAGCACCTACTTTCAGGAGGAACTGTTCACCTGTGATAGGCTCTGGTCAAAAGAAGACCAAGAGAGAAGACTCGACAGGTCTAGAGAAATGGCTTAGTGGTTTAGAGCACTGGCTGCTTTTTTTTTTTGTTGTTCTGGTTTTTTGAGACAGGGTTTCTCTGTGTAGCCCTGGCTGTCCTGGAACTCACACTATAGACCAAGCTGGCCTTGAACTCAGAAATCCGCCTGCCTCTGCCTCCCAAGTACTGGGATTAAAGGTGTGCGCTGCCACCGCTGCTGCTGCCGCCGCCACCGCCACCACCACCGCCACCACCACCACCACCCGGCACACTGGCTGCTTTTGTAGAAGACCCAGATTCAATTCCCAGAACCCACACACATGGTTCAACCATCTGTAACTCCAGTTCCAGAGGATCCAGTGCCCTCTTCTGCCCCTGCGAGTGCTACCTGTACATGGTGTATACACACACACACACACACACACACACACACACGCAGGCAAAACATCCATTGCACATAAAAATAGATAAATATGTTCTAAAAAGGAGACCTGCCGTTTGGTGGTCAAAGGAAGAGACTCTGTCAGACTAGTCACCTCAGCATGTGGATAGTGGCAGAAAGTGCTAGGCCGTCCCCACCAGGGTTCACCTCGCTACTAAGTGCTGCTCCCGGGCAGTGCCATCACCCTCCTGCTTTGCTTGGTGACTGAGGTACCAGAGCTGCGTGGCAGTGCAGAGAGCTTGAGATGCCATGGAACAGAAGCCCGTGGTCTGGGACCAGGTAGTCGCAGCAGTTTAACAATTGTATTGATTAATTTCAGAACAGAGAAGCTGGATTAATACTGGTGACCCAGCTGAGAGACAGAGGACGCCGGCCATGGTCGGAGGACTGCCCTGGGAGGACAGCAGGGGTGGCAGGGGTTGAGTAAAGCCCCATAGGCACCTGGAATGCTGCCTGCCCAGGGACCGTGGGCACCTGAACCTCCTCAGTATCCCTGTTCCCCTCCCGTGTGCTTCAGCAAGGTGAAGGCCGAACTCTGTCCCTCGTGGACTCACCACACAGTGCTGGCAGTTGAGTGTATGCCACACCCTTCGAGAGGAGCCATGAGGACTCCCTGGAGCACTCCCTACCCTGTGCTCTAGGGGGAGATGGACGCGAGCTGAGGTTTTCCCCACGGATGCTGGAAGAGAACAGGTTTCATCCTGCTGAGGGATGTGATGGCTGGTCTCTGGTCACAGACAGCTTGAGGAGTCAGTGCTTATAGACAAGCAGCCGGGTCTAGCTCTCCAGTGTCTCCAAGGTACCTCTTGTCTCTAGCAACAGAAAGCACCCCACTTCAGCACGGACCTTGAAAGCATCTTCCTCATGTTACGCGCATCCCGGGAGTGTCCACTCCTGGTAAGCTGTGGTAAGTCTGTGCATGGTTTTCATCCCTTGGATGCGACCCTGTGTCCCCACAGCCTGCTCACTCCCTGCCTGGTGGCTTGACGCTGACTCCCCCCCACCCCCCATGGGCACAGAGTCCGTTCTGGCCCAGTTTCACACTCTCCACCCACCGTGTCCCAGGCTCCATGCTTCTGGTTTCTGCATAACTGTCTCCTGTGTGAGCTTTAGGTCACTGAGATCCCCTTCCTCAGAGTGCCAGCTCTGTCCTAGTTCTGTCCTTTTGGAGCCTTGTCTTCTCCGTGGTACTTGTCACATACAGTTCTGTTGTTTAGGTTTGGCCATTTCTCACCTCAGGAGCTGGCACTCTCCGAGCGAACAGTGGCCATGCTTTCTTAACAGGGATGTGCTTCTCTTAAATGACAAATTCTGAGCACTATCTGGTGCCTGGTGTCCTGGGCCATCAACAGGCTGCCTGAGTGGATGACAATGACTACGTTTCCCAGCTGTGGAGGACTGCAGAATCCTCTGTGGTGATGTCCTCTTGTCTCTTCTTTCTTGGGCTGTAGACAGTGGTAGCAGCTTAGTAAACTCCCTACCATGGCTGGTCATTGGCCCTATGCGGCTTTAACCAGGACACCTAAGTGCTCTGCTTAGATCCATGAAAATAGCAAAAATGTGTGTCAGGCCTGGTACCTCCACTGTGGGCCAGATTCAGATGACAGGAGGCCTCTGAAAGCCAAAAGCCCTGTCCAACAGAAGGACATGTCAAGGTTACCCATGAAATGTTTGCATATCCATTCCACAGGGCTGAGGCACCACCATACCCTCTGAGGGGGAGGGTGGAGCTGCAGAGTAGGAGGCGGAGCTACAGAGGCAGGGGCGGAGCTACAGAGCAGAGGGCGGAGCTACAGAGCAGAGGGCGGAGCTGCAGAACAGGGGGCGGAGCTGCAGAGCAGGTGGAGATGCAGAGCAAGGGGCTCCATGCTCTGCACCCAACTAGGACTGGGAAGTTTGTGGGCAGCTAGAAGAGATAGAGATTGTAGGTGCAGACCCTATCCATCAGCTTCCTTCACTTGGGCCTGGTCTGACTTCTACCTGTGAGGCTGCATCAGCATCAGGCCTGTAGCCAGAACTGCTCACAGCTTTGCGCCATGGTCTTGCAGTGTCCCTGATATCATACACTAACATATATACAAGTATACTGAAAGAGAGTTCCAGCTGACTCTTTCAATATATTTGTAATTAAATGTGTATAAATTCCACATTGTTCTGATCTTGGGGTCAGTCTACTGGGTATACCAAACCCTGGGTATCCTAAAGCTAGGCTGCTTACACCCCAGGGAGCATGTGCCAGGCCTTCTAACTCTGCTCTTCCTGGTGCCAGCATAAGACGGGGTCTCTCGGAGCTGGCAAGTAGCAAAAGGACCATTTTTCAAATTACAAGCACAGCAAAGCTCTTGCCCATGTGGTGGAACCACTGAGGAACACGCCGAGAGCCAGTCTTTCCTTGGTGAGCACGGTCATTCTTGAGGAAACAGGGTCTCTCTGACTTAACGTGTGTCACTTCAGAGAGTCTGGCCAGTTTTCAGTTACAACTTCAAACCTTTATTTTCTTTCTCTCCATTTGATTCTGAACCTCATTTTGCCCAGGGTTGTCCACAACTTAACTTTCAGAAGCATTTACAAGTGGTGGCAAGATGCTCAGACTGAGTGAACCTCCAGTTGTCATCCTGGGCCCACCAGTGAAGGCAGCAGCGGAGAGATGTCCGCGCAGTGTAGGCAAGAGGCCAGTGCCCCAAGGTGAGAGGCAGAGCTCGGTCACCTGCATGCATGGTTCTGTGAACGGCCATCCCAGCCTGTGGTCCTCTGTGTCTTGCAGTCGCTACTGGCATCCCAGGACCCTAAGCCCATGCCCAACCTGGCGCAATCCTTAGATTTGAAAAGGAGGGTCAGAGGCCCGTGCTTCTACTGCTTGAGGTCAACAACAGTCATCTCTCCCCTCATTAGCAGGGGAGATCTAGGTCTAGTGGCTGTTCCTGTCTTCTCAGGAGCTCAATCTTGTAGATGGTCTTCAGTGGTGATCCCTTTCTCTGAAGCCAAACCCCAGCCTCAGCTTCTAGGACCTTCCCATAGAGTCCCTTTGACTCTTTGCCTCAGATTTCTCTCTCTGCAGGTTGATGGCCCTGTTGCTGGTACCTATGTGACAGAATGCCCGATGTCTGTCGGTGCTCTGTAGGTGTTGGCTAAGGTCCTTGCTCCAAGAGGCCTGCACCAGGAATAGACTGGCTGGGTGGTGCCAGTATGTTGGTGATGCTCTCTGAGCCCCCAGCCCACAACTGGCACCTACCTGGAGTAGGGAAAGATAATAGTCCCAGCACCCAGTGGAGGGGAAGTCTCCTTCCCTCTTCTGGGAGCCACCAGACATTGTCTAACCAGAAAAAGAAAGGCAGCAGGGGTCATCTGCTGCCATTCAGAAGGCAACCCCGGTCCCCCTGCACCCCCGCCCAATGCCAGCGGCCACCTCAGCTTCTCTCCTGCTGAAGACTGAGCAGCTATTATAACCTCGCTTTTAGCCCTAACATGGGAGGCTGCAATGCCTGCTCAGCCTCTCTGAAGAATGGACTTAACACCTAAGATCATGCTGCCCACTTGTGAGGAACGCTACCCCCAGGGCTTGCAAATGTTACTTTCACAAGAGGCTGTGACATAAAAGACTCTATAGAGGAAAAGATGAACCAAGCATATTCCAAGGTCGCTGTGAGACTCCTGAACATGTTCAAAATGTGCAGGTGTGTGGTTACCTCCCCCCCTCTTACCCCCCCCCCCCCAGGAATGGAAGGCTTCTGCAGGCCTGCCCGAGCTAGCAGGGAGCCCTGGGAGCTTGCTTCTGCACACCACCTGTAGCAGGTTTCCTGTTACCAGGCGGAGGCATCCGCACACTTCTTTACAACAGCCGCCAATCAGTATTTCCCAAAGGAGTTAAGGAGCCGTCCAAGTCCTCCATTTACAACCACAGCAAAAGGTAACAGGAAGAATTGTGGCTCCCAGCCCAAACCTCAAGACTCAGATGCAGTGTGATGTCCCTGATTAATGGGCTCGGTTGTTTGAATCAGATGCCTGCCCAGCGGGAGAATAAAGAAAGACTTCATTAGTCAAACTGATGAAACCTGAGCTCAACTGTCAGCGTTACACACACGGAAGCGGAAAGACAGCACGCGTGACATCACACACAGGAACAAAAACAGAAAGGCCACGAGTGAGGGTGGGGCCCGCAAGGCTGTCGAGTACCATCCTGAAACCACACAGTCAAGGGACTGTTTTAGAACCTTCTGTCTGGACTTAAAAAGAATGTGTTTATTCTACCCCCATCCCAATGAAGGTAGCTCGTTAAGCCCTACATGAGGCTGGAAGTGGCCCATCGGGCGCGGCTGGCAGTGATTCCTTTGTGATGTCTGCCCCTGGGTGGGGTGATGCAGCGGAGGGGCAGGTGTTCATCTGGAGCAATGACCCCAGCTCCTTCCAAATCCTTCCTTCCTCAACCCCAGGGGGGATTAAGGGAGAGGGAATGGTACACCCACGTTCAGACACTGGCCACACTGCCTACCCTCCGTCCACCTCTGCTGACCAGTTTGGGTTTTAATGGAGCTCTGCCTGCCTTTGAGGTCGTCCTGGCAAAGGGCCGGAGGAAACGGAGCAGAGACCAAAGCTTCCTTCTGGAAGCGACCGTGGGCCTGGTCCCGTGCAATCTGGTTCCTTTATGTGTCTTTAGGAGGGTGTGTCATGGGCTGTGTAGCAGCCATGGCCTTGGCTCTGCGGTAGTCCGGTGACAGGAGGATGGTGGCAACATGGTTATAGCCTAATGGGTGTGGCAGAGGCCATGCAGGTCCCCTCTTCTCGACTGCATAGGTGGCTCCCCAATGGTTTTTCTTGGCCAGCACTGGACCGCACATCCCCAAGCTGATTGGGAACTTACCTTGGAGTGAGGTTGGCCGACTTGGCTCCCACCGGCAGCTCTAGCCCTTCCCCAGGCTTGACCGACTTCCCCCTGTTCATCTGCTGCAGAATGGAGTTTAGCTCACTAATGACATTTGCCTTTGGGCCTGAGAGAATTGGGCTTTTGACCTCTGGAACGTCACCCCACAACTTGGAGGTCCTTGGCTGGATGACCTTCGCCACACCGGCCTGGGCACTGCCCGGCGGGGGCGGGGGTGCAGGTGGGGGGATCACAAAGCCATCTGTGTCCTCTTCCGGGAGCGTGTCTTGGTAAAGTGCGTTGCTTTTGTGAACGATGGGCTTCATTTTTGGCTTTGGAGGTACTGGGGGCTTGTCAACCACGAAGGCTTGCCCGTCTGCATAGACTGTGCAGGTGTCCATACTCTCCCCGCCCTCCGAGGACAGCGTGGAGATGCTGGACACTGTGGAGATGGTGCTGGTTGTCTCCAGGTGGTGGTCGCTGCTACTCCGGCTGTCCACCTCCTCAATCCCCGAGTCGGTGACCGCGTCGAAACTTTCGGGGGGTGGCAGAAATGAGGAGGGCAGACAGTTTGAGATGCCGGCTGGCTTCTTACTGTCTGTGGAGTTGGCTGGTTGGCTGGAGTTCAACGAAGGGGGCTGAGGGGTGTCGTTTTTCTTCTGCTTGACCAGGTCAGCCAGAGCGGGGACTGAAGCCGCCCGGTCATCGGGGATATCAAAACTATTGGCGAATTCCAGGGGAGGAGGCAATGGTTCTGTGAAAAGAAAGTCCTCATCCAAGTCCACGGACGCCAGAGGGGGAGGGGGGATGCGGAATGGCAGAATCACCGCCTCTTCCACGGAGCCCGCCGCCACGATGGTCCTGCCGGGCGCGGCGGCGGGCTCCGGGGCAGCGGAGATCTGTAAAGCACCTTCGGTTTTGGGAACGCCTTCTGGCACTGTGGAGGGTGAGTGGTCTGGCTTTGTATCCCCATCCTCTCCGTCCTCTTCTTCCTCCAGGGGTGGCCCGGCCATGGGGACGTCCACCGTGTGCACCATCAGTAGGCCGGCAGACTTCTGCTGGGCAGTGTCTACGATGTTGATCAGCATGTTCTTCTTGTCATCCGCCCTCCGGTCCTTGCTCAGGTCCGTCTCATACTTGTTCTCTGTTTCTTGCCGTCGCAGGGGACCCCTGGTGTTCTGTCTGGTGACGGGAGGAAAGCCGGACTCCACACTGGGCCGCATTTTGGTATCGATGTAGAGAGGCTTGTTAAGGTCGGCCTTGGGGGCCTCCCCCTTGTGCCCCTGCTGGGACTCCTGCATGGCTCGGTCCCTGGCGGAGAGTGCCAGGGCCAGCGGGGAGCTGGGGTCGAGCAGCCGCCCTGTGAGTGGGTGCACATAATTCTCAGGGCCAGCTGGGCTGCTGCTCTTGAGGGGGGCTGCTGGGCCACTCTCAGGGCCCTTGGCTTTGGATGTGGAACTCAGGGGTCCCCCAGCCTCCCCCTGAGCACCAGCCTCACCACCACCTAGGAAGTGATTCTCCAGCTCCCTGGGTGCTGTCCCGGGGGTAGGCAATAGCGGTTGTTCCATTTCATCCTCGTCACCAAACCCACCCTCCTCGTGGAACTTGGAGGGCTGCATCTGGGGAGCAGGCGGCCCCAGACCCACGTCCTCATCTCCCAGGTCTGTGGAGAGGAAGGCCGGGGAATTCCTCCTGGCTTCCAGACGCTTCTCCCGGTCACGCACGGCCCCAGCGATGGCCGCAGCAAAGGGGCTGCTGACCGTGAGGCTGTCATCTGGCCGCAGCTGGCCGGGCTCGGTGGCCTGGGGGTCGATCTCCATGCTGCTCCCCTGGCTGCTCTTGCCGCTGCTGCTGGTGGAGGGTTCCTTGACGATGATGGTGGGGATGGGGATGGAGCATGTCTTCTCAGGGCTGTCCTCCACGTTGGACTGCTTCACCAGCACGCCCTTCCGCCTGGCTGGCTTGGCGGGGACGTAGACGGCCTTGTTGGCTATCTTTCCCACCTCTGAGTACGGGTTCTCGGGCATCTGTCCCCGCTTGGTGCGGAAGGCAGCCTGTGGGGCGGGGCTGCGGCTGTAGATGTCTTCTGAGTCCAGGGAGAAGCGGTCCAGCTCTCTCCTGTAGAACATTCCCTTTTCCCGCATCATGGTGGCCACCGTGTCAGACCTAGTGGCTGGGGGCACCTTGGCGACGACGGGGTTCTGATTGAACGCGGGCTTAATTGTCCCATAGACTCTTGGAGTCGGGGACCTGGGGCAGTTGTATGTGGTGGGGGAAGGTGGAGGGGGAGAGGGGGGCACAGACTGTGGCGGAGGGGGGATGTCCTCAGAAGTGTCCGGCATGGACAAGCTTCGGGTGAACTTCAGCATTGGGGGAGCCAGAAACTGCCGCTCTTCCTCTGTTATCCCTGCAAGCAGAGAACACAGTGTTTTAAGCCCAGCAACCACAGAGTGCACTGGAGTCCTCAGGACTGTGCAACACACTGTGTTTCCACAGACTCAGACGGGAGACACTTGTTAGGAAGCACAGCACAGGCCAGGATGCTGCCGTTAGTCACACACCTTCTAGGAGCCAGAAACAGAAAGACAGATATTCGATGTAATGAACGCATGTAGGGATTTGCTTCTCTGGGGCATAGTGTGGTGTCTGTCTGGAGTGAGGCAAAGGTGGCAAGTGCCTGAAACAAGGCCAAGCCCTGGAAACCCGAACCCAAAGTTGTGGTTGTGGGTACAAGTGTGAGGTACAGGTGACATCCGTCTTTGTCTCTTTCAGACCTAGTGAGGGCTTCTAAGGAACTGAGGCTCTCTTCTGACTCTGAGGGGTTATATGAATGGCATAAAGGTCAAGGTTGCTGTCCTTCCTGTCCAGTTAGCAGGTAGACCTGCTACCTTGCTAGCATAGCTGTCTCCCTAGTAGTGTCCCAAATGTGCAAGGAGGACCTGCTCCTGTTACTGCGTGGTCTTCTCCAAGGGGACATTGACCATTTTCGTCACCTGCTCCTGCTGGGCTACACTGAAGGCTCTGTGTGTGTTGAATTCCTCAGCCCTCAGCGGGTGGCTGGCTTGAAAGAGAGGGGCATTCTGGCATGGACTCTGTCCATGAGGGGAGGGGGACTTGATTTCTCTACCTAGTCCTGGGCCACAGCAGCTACAAGATGCCAGTCAGCTACTCCATGCCAGCTGCCATGTCCATGGAAGCTCTGACATGGGCCTGTGGGACTCTCTGGAAAGCTGAGGTTGGCTGTCATGGCTAACCAAGCCTTGATGACTTGGAACAAAGGCAGAACCATGTTCTGAGACTTGACTGGTGATAGGTGTGTGTGTGTGTGTGTGTGTGTGTGTGTGTGTGTGATGAGTGGGGGTGTGGCTGAAGCTACAGGGTGACCTGAGCTTTCCCTGGGTGTATGTACCAGCTGGTGTGACAGTACAGCCTGAGACACACAGACAGAAGCAGCGTACACAGCGCAGACACCAGGGATGAATTCTCAACACAGGGGCATGCAGGTTTTCAGAGGCAACAAAATGAATTACTTGAAATTAAAAAAAAAAAAAAATCCCAGAACAAACTACAGTCACTTATTTCATGAGAACTCCCGTTTGATAAGGGTATTCCAAATTGAACATACTCCTGTGGGAGGCTAATTTGGCATCTCAGAGGATTGCTGCTGAAGGAGATCTCTGTGGACCATTCACTGTGAGTTGTCGCCTAATGGTGACATTCCCAAGGAGTAATAATTTAAGAATACCCCTTATAAAGTAAACTGGGATACATTCAAGTCACAGATTCCAAACTGGAGGGGGGGGGGTGTGTCACTGACCTGATAGAAAGATTCTGCTGTCTGACAGGAGGAAATCAACTGTTATTAGCCAGAAAGATCCAGAAATACAATAAGGTGTGTGTGCAGCTAAGCCCGGCCCTGACTGTGCCAGGGGTGGGTGGGCCACCCAAGCTGCAGACGCCACCATGGTCATTACCGCCTAGATGCTGCCTCCTGCTTCCTCCTCTGACTAAAAACAGACATGCCATGTCACTGGCGGCAGCCGCAGGAGGAGCTTCCGGAACACACAGAGCAGCAGTGTTCCTGGCAGTGCCCAGCTGAGGCTGGCGGCTGCAAACCCCTTCTCTGTACATGGTAAGGCTCCACTGCGTCCAGCAGTAGCCTAGGCTTCCAGAAAGCTTATGTATGTGGTAGGGACCACACTGAGGTCTTTCCTGTCTTGAGGGGTCAGGTTTTCCTTGCCCTGTCCGAGCCAGTGAAGGAAATGGGGGATGTTAGCGAGGAAGGCAAGCTGCTTTCTTACACACAGCGCTTCAGACCTGACCCAGCCACCCGGAGACGCGTGTCCCTTGAGCTCAGCCTATGAAACATTGACTGGCGGGGTCTGCCCACCCTGCCCGCCCTCCTCCCTGCTCTCTCAGCTACTACTGTCAGATTAGAGAAACCATTCTAAAGGAAGGTTTCACACCCCACTGTGTTCAAGGGGCTGCCTGTTGGAGAGAAGCTGGGGACCTGCCCCCTGCCTGATGGGCAGCCCCGGTGGGGAGTGGCTAGGGTCTAGGCACCAAGACAATCATGGAGCCTGGAGTCAGGAGGCCAGAGCCCCTGAGGAGCTAAGGGCTATGTTTGAAAGCTTAGGGGCAACGTCTTCGGGTGGAGGGTCACGCTTCTTACCTATCGATTTCTGCCTTCGCATCGTACCTCGAGGGAGGCCCAGAAATGGGCCTTTCGGGCTCCCAGGGACCGTGGGCGTCATTACAGCAATCCCTTGGCGCTCGTACACGGACTGCAAACCAGAGAGCCAGGTGAGGTGCATCCCTGGGAGCCCCACCCATGGTGACAGGGCCAGAGGTGTCAGGAAGCCCTGGGAGCTTCAGGAATCAATCACCACAGCTTCCTCAGGCCACGCCCTCCCCATATTCCTTTTAGCTCTTGTGCATCTGATGCCAGCATGTCCAGATTTAGGCAGCCATCCTCTGCTGAGATAGACGCCCGGCCAGTCAGCAGAGGAGCTCATGGAGAACAGGGCCAGGATTGGCTGGCCCACGGGGAAAGGCACAGTGTGGTAGGCAGTGGGGTCTGATCCAGGTCATGCCCTGCCTGGGTCCTCATGCCCTGTGACCTCCGGCAAGCCCTCAGCTTGGATTTTGTTTTCCTCTTCCAGACACTACAGAGGTGGTCAGGTACCAAACCTGTGCAGGTGGGTAGGGTACCTGACCTGTGAGAACTGCCAAGTGACCCTGGAAGGTGTCATGGAGACTGCAGTGGGCTGTCCCTTCCCTGGCCTGAAGGCAGACTCTCAGAGAGAACCTGCGTACCTACCCCTCACAGCTGGTACACCTATGCTGTTTTGTCTCCGATGGTTGGCCAGCTATGCTCCACAGCCCGGGAGGGACTTGGGAAAGATTGGCCACTAAGGCTCACTAAGAACATGTCTGTGGGGATAGTCTTGACAAGCTCATCTCGGCTCCAGAGTCTCTACCCACCTGACCCTGGAATCTGAGGTTGGGAAGGTAGGATGCTGGCCCCTGGGAGCTCAAAGGAACCTGTCCCCATGGGGCTATCAGGTTGGAGAGTATCAGGGTGGAGTGTGGGTGTGTTGAAAGCCAGGGTTCCTCCCTATGGGATTCTGAAGGGGAGGAGTGAGTATCTGAACCTTGGGGGTGTCTATTTTATTGCTTATCGTATGAAACTCTTACCAAATTCATGGCAGCTATAAGTGTCACTGTGTGAAAGGGCTGGATTAAACCAAGTCAGTCTGAAAGTGAGTCAGAGAAAATCTGACATCAGCTATGTGATGGGACAGTTAGTGCTTAGACCCGGCACTGGACTGTGATGGTGACCAGAAACCAGAAGGAGGCACCAAGAGGTTCAAAGGTCTTACTTCTGTTCAGGACTGACGCCTGGTTCCTGGGAGACTTGTCACCTCTTTACAGAGAGTGCCTTTTACTGGGGGTGGGTGGCACAGCCCCAGCCCCAGCCCCAGCCATGAGCTGGCATCCGGCGCCTCCCATGCACAACGAAGACCAACACATTAAGCCACTTCCCTCCTAAGGATGCTGTCACCCCACCTCAGAGCACGTGCCAAGTGTTTGTGCAGAGGGCCACAGTGCATGAGGCTGTGCTCGGGCAAGGGGCACTGTCTGAGGAGCACTCACTCCCACATCCCCATTGTCCAAAGTCTCTTGGTTGGACACATGGAGGGACACCCTCAAGGTTTGGGGCTCTGTGGATAAACCCAGGTAAGGGTGGCATGCAGGAGTGGTGAGATTTGCACCTCAGCTTAGTAACTGACTTGCTGTAGCTCTAGGCCGGATCAGAGTGCTAGCCAGCCCCTGGAGATGGGCTCTGAACTTGTGCAGGGAAGGCTTGTGAAGGCAAGCTGCTGAACTGGCCTGCCGCTCCCTGCATGCTGAACCCTCTGCCTGCCCACCCACCAGTCAGGCCAGCCCAAACCCTACCCGGTTCCACTCACTCACATTCACATCAGAGGCAGCTGGGAAGCACCGGCTTGTGGGCCGCTGCTTGATGGTCGCCACCCGGGATTCGATGGCCACGTTCTCTGCGGTCCTGGAGGGCTTGGAGGCTGGGACTATCTCTTCCGGTTTGTCTAAAAGACAAAGTAGGTTTTGGAGTGGTTTAGTCTCATGGAAGCCTGGAGGGTGGGTGGTCTCAGTCAGGAGACTTCAGGCATGCAGTCACTGTTCATGTGCCTGGACTATCGAGTAGGCCGTGTGTGTGTGTGTGTGTGTGTGTGTGTGTGTGTGTGTGTGTGTGTGTATGTGTGTGTGTGTGAGTGAGTGTAGCAAGCATGCATCTATGTCCCCTCCACATGCCCCACGAGGGGGTCCACCACGCACGCATCCCTTGCCTGCCTGAGGTGTGTAACTATCTGGACAAAGTCAGCAGGAGGCCTCCGCATCTCAGCCTGCCCCCTTGGAGAGCGCTATACCACCCAGGACCTGTGACTCAGCCATCTTCAGGTATGACAGATAGGATGTGTTATTGATAAGTGTTAATTTTGGAATTGCTATTAGAGCCAGGGTCTCATTGTGTAGCACAGGCTGGCCTTGAACTTTTGTTTCTCCCATGTCAATCTTCTGAGAGTTGACATTTCGGGCCTGTGCCACCAGGTGTACACATACACACGCACGCACGCACGCACGCACGCACACACGCAAGCAGGCAAGCACAAATGTGGTTCTTTGTGTAATTAAACATAGTTTTCAAGGCAAGCCCCCCCTGTACCAAGTCTGGAATCTTGACTGTGATTAGGAAGCCAGACAGGATGGCAGGAACCCCAGACCTCTCAGCTTATGCTGCACAGGGAACTTTCTATTTGTTCTTCCCATTTTAGAACATTCCTAGTTCTAGAAAATAAAAACCAATTCTCAAGGAGCCCTGGAAAATGGAAGAAACAAACCAAACCAAACCAAAACACCAAAGGCTTTTTGTTTAAACTTGAAAACCAAAACTTGTTCTAGAATGACCTTGACACCAGATTTAGTTCTAAGACAGTTGAGATCCCAAGACCAGATATAAGGCTTTGTCTAGGGTTGCCAGAACACAGGGACCCCACTCCCTGAGACCTGCAGTCAGTCAGTCACCCAGTCCCCAGAGGCACTCAGGAGAAAGCCCTAGCTGTCCCGGGCTGTGCTTTTTATAAGATGCCCTGGGTCAGGATGAAGCTTATGGGGGGGCATGCCTGTGGACACCTCCCACGCTGGATCCTTTTGAGGTGCAGGACATGCTTGCTTTTAGAACATTTGCTGTAGACGCCCAAGTCCTTCCAGGCAAGCTTTGCTTATTTCTGGGGTTTTTGTGGCTCCCTGTTTAGTGAACACTGGGTTCACTGACTGAGCTACAAAGTCAAGTACTACTTGGCAATGGTGGTTTATCAGGAGGAGTTGACCCATTGGTTAAGCCCTCAGAGCTGTGTTAGTGTTCAGCACTGGAATGAAGCAACACTGTGTAAGAAGCCAGGGCAGAGCCAGGATCCCCTTGAGGAAGAGGCTGTTCTGTGACTAGGGGGATGTCCATCCCATGGAAGTATCCATCATGGATCCTCTGACAGCCTGGGAAAATGGCTAGTTCTAGACCGGTGTTGATTCTAGCAGTCCACAGATGATGGATGCAGTCCAGATGTAGCCCATGCCACATGGTCCTTCATGGCCTGGGAGCCTTTCACATGTGTGGAGAATTTTAAAAAGGCCTGCAGAATCCATGCAGTCTCCAGTGGCATGTCCCTTCATGGCTGACTCTGATGTCTGGGTCCTGCAGGCTCGTCTAGCCACGGGCCTCTTCCTGGGCCAGAATCCAGCCTTCAGAGATTGGTCAGGCCATTGCTCAGCTCCCATCTCCAGTGGCAATGAGGACACTCAGAGCTCAAATCAGCCATGTCATTGACTCCTGAGTCTCAAAGCCCTTACCTGTAACCAAACCTTCACTCTCCTGGGCTCGGGTACTTCGGTGGAGTGTCTATCATCTTCTTACTAACCTTCCACACTAGCAGACTGCTTCCCATGCCATGTGATATAGGCCACGCCCACCTGCCTCCATCTCTGCCATTTTCCTCCAGGGGTCCAGATTGGCTCTTACCGCTGAGATCAAACTTCTTTCTGGGTAGTCCCCACTGACAACTTGCCAGCCTACTTTGGTAAGCCAGCCAGGACACACTGGCCTGGCTTGATCTACACCCCAACCCCATACTCTAGTTCTCTTAGCACTGGTGATTTAGCTTAGCTTTAGCTGAGGTGTGCCCTTGGCAACCCCATGGTACGTTCTTTCAAGGAAGGAGTTGAGATCTCTCTAGCAGTGGAAAGCTATGCCCCAGCACTGCAGTGGGCACTGGGAAGAAAACACTGCATTCACTCTAGAAACTACCCTCCTCTCCTCAGCAACACTTGCTATGAATCCACAGAGGCGTAGCATGGGGACACACGGTCCTGAATCTCAAATGTGGGACAAGTGGAAGCCACTGAGTTATGAGGCCTGTCTGGGTGTTTCACATGGAGAACTCTAACCACCTCCAACCTGAGCAAACCTCGAGATGGGAAGGCCCCTGCTGGCTATGTGGGTAGCCCAGCCTGCTTGCCCTGTGAGTGGTTGGGTAGGACTATCAAGGAAAGGTGTGGGTGAGATAGCTCCAGGAAGCTCCTGTTTTTCCTGCCCCATAAAACTGGCCTTTGTTGAACTCAATGGCTACTGGTAGCAGCTGGGCAAGGGAAGGTTGTGGGCCAGACAACTTGGAGGAGCAGGTAAGAGGCACAGGGTCATAGTCCTGCTAGGAGGGCCTTGGGCACAGGCTCAGCATGAGGAGGTGGTTGGCCAGAGTCTGCTGTGTAGGGCCTGGGTCTGGGCACATGGAAAACAAAGGACACTAGAGGAACAAACATACATGCTGAAGAGCTGTGGCACCACTGAAAGTCTCCCAGGCACAAGCTGGCAGTGTGTGCATTCCCCCTGCCCCCATGGCATGTGGGTCTATTGCCTGGCACCTGGGTGCCTGTGGCATTTCCACATGTCCAGCAGGAGTGGGCAATAGGCTGTGATTTGAGATTCCAGAGCCTTGGATAAGGGTCTCCCATGAAGGTTCTAAGCATGTGGGGCTTTGAGGCTTCAACCTGCTTCACCTGGCTAGAGGAGGAACAGTCTTTCATAGGAGAACTCAGCTTGACGGTGCTCCTGTAAGGGTGACCAGAGTCAACAACCTCACTTATCTGACTGCAGAACAGAGGAAGGGCTTGTGGAGTCCATAACAGGACAGTGCTGGCGTGGTTGTGTCTCAGGACCTGGTCTCTTGAGCTCTGCCTCTCCTATCTCCCTTAGCAGCTGCTTTAGGAGCCTGTTAGACCCAGGGCTCCAGATCTTCTAGCATTAGTGCTGTTGGTGTGAGTCAGGTGACAGAGGGGTCTTCAACTTAATCCTTAGATTTGCTGGCCAATGGGAACTTGAGACCGGGCCACACAGGCTTCATCTCTGGGATCTTATTGACAGATCATACAGGTTTTAAAGGAAACTGTTGCATGGCTGGCTTCTGAGGATGAGGTTTAAATTTACAAAGGCCCAGGACTGGAGTTGTAAAGATCACTAAGGGGGCCAGGCCCTGCCAGGGCTAACACGGGGTCTTGATGGTTGGATATACTACAGACATACATGGGGGGTGTTGTGGGTCACAAAACAGCCCAGCCACGAGCTGAGGTCTCAGTCTCTAAGCGAGTGTATGGCCTCTCACAAGGCAGACATGGGCTATAAGTTATAGACTTCTAGGAATCGGGGGGGGGGGAAGAGGGAGGGAGAGGGGGAGAGAGGGAGTGAGGGAGTGAAGGAGAGAGAGGGGGAGAGAGAGAAAGAGAGAGAGAGAGAGAGAGAGAGAGAGAGAGAGAGAGAGAGAGAGAGAGAGAGAGAGAGAGAGAGAGAGAGAGAGAGAGAGAGAGAGAGAGAGAGAGGAGGGAGGGAAGGAGAGAGACAGAGATGGGGTGGGGGTAGGGTAGGGTGGCAGGTTTGTCAGGATCCCTGAGGTGGCTTCAAGCCACGTTTCTTAGCCTGCCCTGCCCATCACTGCTTCTCCCAGTCTGTGGGTTTGCCTGGGCCATAGGCAGCCCCAGAAGTTGCAGAAGCAAGCACTGGACGGTATGTCCAGTGTCCTCAACGTGAGGCACCTGTTGCTTTCCATGTGGCAGTTGTTGCTTTCAATGTTCCAGATGTCATGGCTCTGTGGGAAGAAGTCACAAATGCTAGGGGAAGGGGAATAACCCCACTGGCTAAAGCAAAGGAAGAGCTGGACGCGTCTGGTATTGTATTGTAGCCCGTGGCACAGTCCCGAGGGAGTCTTCCAGGCACCTCCCATTCCGCAGGCAGTGAGTGGAAGCCCTGCTGAGGTGCTCTGTCCCTTGGTTACAGACAGGGTGATAATGCAGTCAGAGCCTAGCACTCAAACCTTAGAGCAGAATCCTAGTTGTTTCTCACAGAGTAAGATCAAGTGCTTTAGAATCATCTACAAAGCCAGCGGCGCGATTCCTGGGTGCCCATGGCATCTGAGATAGCTAGAAATTTATCTGTCCACAGCCACCATGCTTTCCCCTTAGTGTCCCAGAGCCAGTAGCCCACTCCCGCTGCAGGGCAGTGCCACTACACCCATCTCAGGGCGAGGACACATCATGTAGGCTTCCCCTGTAACTCTACTACCAGGAGAAAAAGCCAAAATGTCACATTGTCATCTGAGCTACCAGAGGGCTGCCTTCTGCCTGCTCTCCCAGGCAGTGAAGTGTGGGGGTGCAGCCTGGACCCTGTGGATCTGTAGACTCCAGGGCTTTGTGCTGGGAAGGTCTGTGTGCTTATCCAGGGGTGACCAGCAAGGTTGGAAGTCATGGTCACACACCAGTTCCATTCACTCACTCTGCCTGGTCACCTCTGTCTCTACTCTCATATCCGCAGACCTGGGCTGGCGTGCCCATGGTAGCTGGCCATGGTGATTTTTCTCACAATGGGCACTAGAGCAAAAGGCTCATTGAAAACCCAGTGTCTCTAAGCCAAGGTGGCTGGTGGGGTGGATCCAGGGTTAAGGCCGCCTTACTCCATTTGAGAAAGGTCTCATGTAGCTCAGGCTGATCTTAAACTTGTGGTCTTTCTGTCTCCCATGTTCATAGTGCTGGGATTATAGGCATACACTACCACACTAACTTTCAGCAATCTCCTGGCACCATAAACAATAGGACAATAGCTTTGTTTTGGGTGATGGACGTCCATGATTGGGATTAGCAGGGCCAGGTTCTATCTGTAGGCAGTTGGGGACAGCCCTGTTTCTGGAGGTCCCAGGAGTCTCTAACACCCCCCAACTCTCTTCCTCTTCTCCTAAAGACACCAGTCAATGGTTCCTTTAGGGTACACCTATCCATTTGTGACCTTGTCTTGGCTGTATCGGCAAAGACCTTATTTCTGAATGTGGTTTAGTTCATGGTCTCTGGGTAGACAAAGACTTGCAGGTGGTGGGGCCATTCTTCAGCTCGGGGCAGCTGGGAAGAGCAAGTTCTTTCACTCTAGCCTGCCTCTCTAGAGTGTACTCCCTTCCAGGTAGGCAGTCCTCCCAGGAAGCCTGGACAGGCTTCAGGAGGTGCTGGAGCCATGACCAAGCACCTTCCACACCATGTGCCCACACTGCCCCAAGCCATGCATGGCAGGTGCTAGTGTACCAACTGAGTGAAGGTACCAAGTTGGCAGGAGCTTCTGCAAGGTAAGGAGAGGGATGCAGTAACCATGGGAACAGGCACCCCCAGTCCCTTCTCCTTGGCTGTGACCACTGGTTCCTTTGGCATCTGCCTCCACCCTCATCCCTGCCCCCTGCTCCAGTTCCAGGTTGGGGCTTTGATTCTCAACTGTTTTTTTTTTTTTTTTTTCTGCTGCTAACATGGAAGGCATTTTCCACTGTCTGAGACTCACGTATCTCTGATGGATTCACCTCGTGCTGGCTAAAAACCCTCTGTCTCCAGCTGCTGCAGCATTTCAGTGGGAGGTGCCCTCGGACAGGACTTGACTGCCCAGGTCCCATCTTCTTGCCAATGAGCTTTACTTCACCAGATCTGGTGGGGCACCCTGGACCTTGGGAGCTCACAGTAGTGGCATGCCTCATTTGACAGGCTAGAGTTGGGTTTGGCCTTTGATAGGGGCGGGGTGCTCATATAGTAATATAAATATAGGACCCCTAAGAAGAAGGGTAGGTTTTGACTAGTCATCAGCCATACCCTAGACAAAGGGAGGACCCTAGAGAGCCTGCTGGGTGTGGTAAAGGCATGGATTGCTGTAAAGATGGTTGCTAGTCCTGAGTTGACTACACTGGCAGCTCCAGGGTACCTGCCCTGCCGTGAGGTTGATCCTGCTGGACTCAGGCATTCCTGATACCCCATGTCAGCATCTGGGAAGCTAGGTCCACACCAGGCCTCAGACTGAGCTCAGCAATCATTAGGGACTTCCTCAGCCTAATTAGGGTCCGTCTGTCTCAGCCTTGGGGAATCATGTTTTAGGATTTTACTTCTGGGTCATAGGTTGTATTTGGCTCAGTGTTGGGGAGTCATGAGCAGTCAGGGGTATACATCTGTAATGGGGTGCTCTGAAGAAGGCAGGGCTCTGCTTGGCTACTCATGAGACTTGTGTCATGTCTGCTCCCCTCCCATGGGAGCCTGGGGACAGGCAGCCAAAGGGCCCACACTGATCCCTCTTCCACAGTGTGAGAGGAGCTGGGCTCCCCCTTGCCTGTATGCCAGTCTGTTCAGTGGCTGGGCAGTACACATGGATGTCTCTGACCAGCCCCACGGGAGAGAAGTCAACGCACCTGCAGCCAGGCAGGCACAGCAAGAGTCATCCAGGATTGGCCGCTTTGTCAGCGTGTTGATGTGGACACAGATTGGGGGACTTACAGATAGGTTGAGAGGGTCACAGACAGAAGTGACACAGACCAGACAGACCAGACCAGGATACATCCCAGGGAGTAGGAGCTCTTAGGTATAACCCCCTCCCCCCGAAATAGGGAAGACGGACACAAGGCTCACAGCACACTCTGGGCTTTACACGACGGTCACGAGGGGATTTCTCCTCTACTGGGCAAGAGCATGGGGACGGAAGAGCATGGGGACGGGAGAGCATGGGGACGGGAGAGCATGGGAACGGGAGAGCATGGGAACGGGAGAGCATGGGGATGGGAGAGCATGGGGACGGGAGAGCATGGGGACAGAAGAGCATGGGGAAGGGAGAGCATGGGGACGGGAGAGCATGGGGACGAGAGAGCATGGGGAAGGGAGAGCATGGGGACGGGAGAGCATGGGGGCGGGAGAGCATGGGGATGGGAGAGCATGGGGACGGGAGAGCATGGGGACAGGAGAGCATGGGGACGGGAGAGCATGGGGACAGGTGCTTCCCTTACCCTTCTTCTTCCGGACCGAGGCTTGCAAACAGAAAGGGAAGCACATGAGCCACCCACGGTGGCACCCTCCCATAGTGGCCCATGCCCGGGGTCTTACTCAATGCAGTGATCATGGGACACAGACAGGGGAAGCAGCGTGGAGACCACTGGGAGTGAGAGGCAGGGTGCAGAGTGGCCTCACAATTTGTCCTTGGTTGCTCTTCTTTTCTTGCCCTGTCTCCTGTGTGGTAGTCATGAGGCTTTCTTTCTTACTTTGGCCCCTGCATCTCACCAGCACTCCACGGGTGGGACTGAACTTCGTGAGGTGGGACGGGAGGGGCCCTTTACAAGGGCATGGAGACACAAGGAGCTGGAGACCCCAGCAGCTAGAGGCCCTGGGAGCTGGAGACAGCCCTTGGTTAATGAACTCCTAGGGAACATGGTAGCAGCCCCTTCAGTCGGGCAGGCTGGCCTTGGCCCATCATAAGTAGGGCAGATATTCTGTCATGGGGACATGATTAGAATGTCCCCAGTGGAATGTTTGAAGGGAAATGATAGGGTCAGGGGCATGGCTGGAAGGAGAGGTACTCTCGTTTCTGGGTGGAGAAGCATTCCTGTGTCAGGGTACCCTCTTCTAGAAAACTGACAATTTGAGGCGAGTTTCAGATTCCAAGAAAGCAGCAAGAAAGACAATGTTTATCATGAGCAAGGAGGCAGGAGGTTGCTCCATGCTGGTGGAGACATGTGGGTTTCCCACACAATACTGTTGGTTGTTAGTGACATCCTGGCAGGACACCACTAAGAGCTACTAGCTTTGCATCTGAGCAGTTGCCTCTATGCCCAGGAGTCCGCCCTCACCAGCCCTTCTTGGGGTCACTGCTTCCACTCACAATCTCTGGCTCAGAGTCACCCTGGCTACCTGGTGGCACCTGGGTGACACACAGGATTTGGTTCTTAGTCACGTCAGAGTCATCCCTTTTCTTAATGGTTCCAGTGGCTGATGATCCCCCCTGCGACATCTACCTCTAAAGGGACAGATGCCAAGTCTGTTTAATGAGGACCTTTTAGAGTGCCGGGTATGCCGGGATTCTCTGAAGAGGCCCTGAGAGCAGGGCCCTTGGTGGTTGGAGCAAGCTAGAGGCCAGGCTGAGGTGGGGTCGGTGAGGGTGCCCGAGGCAGCAGGGACGCTGCTGCGGGGCCAGCGGGTCTGCTTACCTTTGTCCACTAGTGAGAGGCCCAAAAAGTCAAAACAAAACAATGTTAGATAAGCAGAAAGAGAAACAGCCCCATCCCTATAGGTCCCCACCTCGGTCCCCACTAGAGATGCCAAGCGAAGCGTGGAGCTGTAGGGCATGCAGGGGCGGGGCACGGACAAGCCAGCCAGCAGGAGGCCATGCATTGGCTGAGGGCAGCAGGGTGAGGCAGCCTTACCGAGTTCCTCCAACTCCGCTGTCATGGACTTGGAACGCAGGGTGAGGGCCGTGGTCGGAGCCCGCTTCGGAGGTGGGGGAGCTTGAGGGGTAGGCAGAGGCAGAGTAAGTACGAGATTCACCACAAGGCCTCACCCCATCCTACACCCCACCCCATGCCCTTAACTTTAGGACATAGGAAGAATCCGAGAGGTAGAGGCCCTCCAATCTGTGTTTTGTGGGGGACACTAACAGGTAGTTGGGGGTAGGGTTGTCACAGTTGGGCTGCTATGATTGGCAGCATCTTCTCAGGTTCTCAGGTGCTCTGGGGTGGGAGGGGACCTCAGGCTCTGTTCTGTCTGTGCAACTCTGACTGTGACAGGATGGTGGCATAGGTGGCTTCACCACTACCTGCCAGATTGTCAGGGCAGGGACACAGGCTTCGCTGGAGCTGGGGAAAGAGGCCTGTTGGTATCCAGGAAATTTTATTCCCTTACCTTCTTATTATGGTCTTAGCTGTTCCCTGCCCTCTCTCCTAGACAGCCCTGCTACTGAGTAAACTCTGCTATGGGCACCTCGACACCCTTCCCTAGCTGTCCCTGGCTCCGTGACAGAGCTGCTTTAGGGACAGCTGGCTAGAAGGACTCCTTTATCCCCGACATCTGTTCTGCACTTGATACCTGTTTGCTGACCCAGCAATGGCCTCCCTTAGCAGAATGGTGACTCAGGTTCAAAGTCATGGCCTTGGACACAAACTTAAGCCACACACTGTTGCCTAGGTTCTGGGCTGAAAAGAATGCTGCTCTTCTCCCCACGGCCCCTGCTTTTCCCCTTGAAGAACACCTTGAGGGACACACACCTTTCTTTCTGGCTGTATCATCAGGGTCTAGATTCCTGGTCACCGTGACGACCTTAAGGACAAGGTGATTCCCTCCCTGGCGGATCATGTTCACCACCTGCCTGTGGCCCACCTTGACGACATTTTCATTGTTAACCTGCAGGGAGAGAGGCATGGCAGGTCAGCGACATGTGAGAGGAGGCAGAGGTGGTGAGGCACCTGCTGCCGCTACCCTACGGGAGACCAGGGGGACATTGGTCTCGATGGATGAATAGTTGCTTTGGGGAGGTCAGCATGTGTGCTGCCGTGGCTGCAGGGGCTACCACACTGGGAGAGGTGGATGCTTTATCCACTATCCTCTGCGAGGACCCGTGGGTCCCACCTATGAGAATTCTCAGGAGTTGCCCAGGGCTGGATGCAGGAATAGCTTCTCCCCTCTTACACTGAGGTGGAAACCTGGCCCCCAGCTGCTTCTCCTGTGCTTTGGCTCACTGCCTCTAGGCTTTCTCTTTTATTCCGCACAGAGGCAGAAAAAGCTTGCCTTTACAAGGTGCTAAGAGAGATGACGCTTCTGCCCTGGCACTGCAGATAGGAGGGAAAACGATCCCCGTGTTCCTGGGATAGTGGCGGTGCACACTTGGATCCCAACACTGCTGCGGTGAACACAACCCCAGGCTGGGTTTGCAGAATCAGGTGCTCTCCTGCCATGCCCAAGGAAGACCCAGACAGAGTTGAGCAGAGGTGGGGCATTACCTTGACCCCTTGCCAAGAGCTCTTTGACCTCATGGAGCAGACCCACTACCCCCCACCCTCAGGCCTTGTCCCCAAAGCCAGAGTCTTGAGGATGGGCAGGTTGGAAGCTGGGCACTGCGAACATGTCCATCCCAGCACCGTGTCTTCCCATCAAGATCGCTAGGGGCCAAATCTTGCGCAGCAGTGTTGGACGCTACTTAGCTACTGGAACTTAAGAGCTCCGGCACTTTCATACAAATCTCCAAACCCCATCCCTACACAGTGGCATGGGTGGCTGTGCAGGAACCCCTGTCCTGCTGACGAGTCCATGGAACCACAAGCGTGTGCCTATCAGACAGACACGGATGCAAGGGTGGATGCTGGCGTGGATACTGAGACCTCCAAGCTCGCCTTGGGCCACACTTGGGCACAGTCAGAAGACTGGGCTCTAAGTGTCACAAAACAGCTGGATCCTGAAGCTCGCAGCCCTGGTGACACACAGCTGTCATTAGACAAATGATGTCAAGGCCCAGAAACTAAATACTGAATCTTGCAAAGAAGCTGAGCTGGGCCGAGGCTATGGGAGCGGAGCTATGGCTTCATTGGCTGTTCAGGGGTTCAGTAAGCTTGCCATCCCAGCAGTCACAATTGTCACAGCACAGACCTCATGGCACACACCTTACCCCAGAGGTGACTGAGGCCTTTTGGACAAACACCTGACTCAGGCAGTTTAAGGAGATATTTGGCTCCCAGTTATTGATGGCATAGTCAATAAATAAAGCTTGGCAATATTCATAAATTGACGGATGCTTCCTTCAAAGGGTACGGGGGGGGGGCTGGTGAGATGGCTTAGTGGGTGAGAGCACCAGACTGCTCTTCCGAAGGTCCAGAGTTAAAATCCCAGCAACCACATGGTGGCTCATAACCATCTGTAAGAAGATCTGACTCCCTCTTCTGGACTGTCTGAAGACAGCTACAGTGTGCTTACATATAATAAATAAATAAATCTTAAAAAAATTAAAAAAAAAAAAGGGTACCAGGGCCTGTCCCCTTGTGAGGGACCATCAATGACACAACAGCCTGCAAGCCAGGATAGCCGATCCCTTTCTCTCAGTGTCCCAGTCTCCAAAGGAGAAAATAACTCCGTCTCCCTGGGCTGTGCACTTCATTACAGAATAGCAACAACTGAACAGCCTTGGACAGACACCAGTGACCAGCCACGCTGGGCTGCTCAGCCTGGAGCTGGGTTACCTACTACCCTTCATTTGAGGCCCTTAAGAGTCAGCGTTCTACCTGCCACCCCTCAGTTACACACAGGCCTTGGTGGGGAAGGCAGCACCCCTGCCAGCTGCTCCCCTGGGAGAGACTTGTGATAGCTTAAGGGAAACTGGGAGGCAGGGAAGGAGCTACAGTCCCCAAGTCCTGCAGAGGTGACAGAGTAGCTCTGACACAGCCTGCAAGGGCCAGTGCTGCTATGGAGGGAACTCAGAGAGAAGAGGACACTGGGAAGGAGCAGGCCTTGTGGGCAGGTCCTGTAGCTACACCTTCCTGCTTTGCAATGGTGTTATGAGAGCTTGGGCAACTTATAGCCAGCTGAAACCCTGGCACTGGTTAAGTGACTAGACATCCTGATAAACATTAACTGTCCACAAATACCCATGGGGTGTGCGGCCTTGCGATCTCCTCTTTCTAGCAATCCTTAAAGGTCTATAAATTCTTGAGGATGGGCAGGGAGCCATGAGCCCTCTCTCCTCCCATAAGGAATGGTTCCAGACTTGTGCAGGTAATCACAGCTGCCTACAGGTCCAGAGGGCAAGAACATGGCATGTCCAGAGAGCAGTGTTACTGCACTGGGGCTTTCTAGGGACACAGGGATGTGGACCCCTGAAGAGAGACTCTTTCCTAGGAGCTGTCTCTCCAGGCTCCTTCCTTTTCTGCCATTGGACTCCGTTCTCCCCAAAGCTTCAGAGCACTGTGCCTCCTCCCATTCCCACACAGAGGACAAGAGAACCATCTAGAAGGAATAGGGCAGGTGTGTCCACGTTACTGTCATCCTCCACAGTGCTGGGTGTGCCATGCACAGAGTCCCATCCCAGGCTGGGCTGCGGAGTCCCAGAGCCTGCCCCACACCTCCGACCTCTCCTTGCAGGGGAAGATGAGGCACAGTCCCTCTCCCAGACAGAAGGTTGGCTTTTCCAGCTGCAGGGACACCTGATTTTGGAGCTATGGGTTTTGCTGTTTGTCCTGCTGGGTTTTTCATCTTGCCTTGGTATGTGTTTCCCCACGACCCCCCATTTCTCCCTTTGGAATGATAATGTATATTCTGTACCAGTACCAGTACACGTTGGAAGTGTGTAATTTGCCTTTTTGACTTTACTGGGGGTTGCAGTTAAAAGATGGCCTTGAGTCTCAGAAGAGGTTTCAGACTTTTAAACTGTTGAGTCTGTGAAAGACTATGGGAACTTTTTGAAGTTGGATTATATAAATGCATTTTGTATTACAGTATGGCCACAAGCCTATATAGGGGCCAGGGAGTGAAATGTTGTGGTTTGAGTGAGAAACGTCCTTCGGAGATTTGAGCATTTGAGTTGGTGTTAGGACGTGAGAAGGTTTAAGTGGTGTGGCCTTGCTAAATGAAGTATGTCACTGGGACTTAGCTTTGAGACAGGAAGCCTCATGCTACTTCCTGTTTGCTGCCTGTTTTGTGCTTGCTGGTAAGGATGTGAGCCCTCAGCTTTCCATTCCTGCCACGATGCTAGCCGCTGGCGGCCATATCTTCCGCCATGATGGACTCTTAACTCTTGGGCACAGTAAGCCAGAATAAACTCCCCCACAGCTTGCTTTTGGTTATGACATTTTACCATGAAAAGTAGCTGACATAGCAGTGCCGTGATGGAGGCATGCTGACCTGGGCCCCATTGCTGTGGTCTTCACCCTTCCTCCTCTCCCTCCCTGTAACCACACGGGACTCCAGCACCCTACCTGATTTGCAGAAACAAAACTGAAAGCAAACCTCAAAATACCAAACTCTGCATGGACTCTGCCCCAACCTTCAGGTCAGAGCTGGTAGCTTTGCATACCAGCTTCCAGTATGCACACAGGAGCTCTAATGAGGCACATGATACAAGTGTGATATGTCATGGAGCCCAGGAAGGACTGGGCAAAGGCTCATGGACAGTGCAACGTAGAGACTCCTCACCAAGACCAGCTTCCAAAGGCGACAACCAGAAAACCCCGGGTGCATTCTCCTCACCGCAGCAGGGATCAAGTTCTAGGTTTTGTAGTTTCCCAGCCTACAAATGGCTACAAATCCCAGTTTAGTGTGCAACGGATGCTTGGAGCCAGACACAGTCCTGAAAATAGATGCCTCGTGTGCTGATGGGAGCCAGAGTGCGCAAGAAGGCTTGCCCCGCCCTCAGTGACTCTCAGGGCCACTTTGAATGTTCATGGGGTTAAAGCACAAAGGGCCTGAACCTGCAATTCGTCTCTGTTACCACAGGGTGGAGGTGGGGAGATACGAGTGCCACATGTCCTATCAGCAAGAAGGCTCCCACAGGTCCTGATGCCCTTGCAGTTACTCAATATAGAGTTTTTGTTTGTTTGTTTGTTTTTGTTTTTGTTTTTAAAAAGCTGACCCACTTACCCTTAAAGAAGTAATGGGCCTTTCCATACATTCTTACACACAGTTATGGACCTATGGAGAGTGGATAAACCAGGCTAAATGGGATTTAGTTGTTTTGTGAAGAACAGGGTCCTATATAGTACTTCATAATGAATTTGGGTCTTCAATCTAAGTGTTTCTTAAATGTCAGAGTTTTGTGTGGGGACAGCGGACAGTTCAGTGCCCCATTTTCAGCCAAGGCCTTTAGCCAATTCTGCCCCTGCTGTTGACTCTCCTGGCTGTCTATTGTGAACCACACTTGAGCTTTCGTCTGTGGAAGAGCCACTATGGAAAGGAAGATCGGAGTTTTGGGCCGGGTACTTCTTTTCCTTCAGACGTCCTGCTGCGCTTCCAGCTCTGACTCTCGGGATGCATTTACATCACGTTTAACTAGACCAACATCCACTGTTCCTCTCCACTGTGTGATAATCCTCCCATACTTAAACCATATACTCTGATTTGGTTACTTTATCATTTCATGTATGGTTTTCCTCCCTGGAGCAAAATAATTTTTTTATTGGTTTAATTTTCTGTGTACTTAACAGAAATTCAAACCCAAACACTTCTCTAATTCTGAGACTCCCTTTTCACAGCCCATGAGGTTTTAACTTTGTTGTGAATAACTGTCTTCTGAGATTTTCTTGGTTTGTTTTAGATACTGGGTCTCACTATATAGCCCTGGCTGGCCTGGGACTCACTATATAGCTTGGGATAAACTTTATCTATGGGTGACCCTCTTGCCTCTGCTTCTTATGTGCTGGAATTTCAAGTATGTGTTACCACTTCTGGTCTCTCTTGAGGACTTCTGATTGGTACTGCATAGTCAAGACTCTGTTTTCCAGGCTCATCTGAGATCCCTATGCCACCATCCCTGGGTGTCCTCGGATACTCATGGTGGATAAATTGAATCTCAGACTTTCGGTGTGTGAATGATTTATTTGGTTTAAAATGCTCTTTTTGTTTTGGTGGTGGTGGTGGTGGGGTGGAGTTTCCTAATAGCAATTTGGAGTCTATTTTTGATACACTGCCCTATGACCCTCAAACATAATCAGTAGCTTAGCTGGGTATAAAACTTGAAGGTGGAGGGCATGGTAAAGTAAACCCCCGACTCTAACTCTTCTTCAGGTAACAGCTGTGAAGACTGGACAGCCACAATCCCTACCCAGACCAGAATGGAAGCAGAGATGGCAGCGTTGGAGTGCAAACAAAGGCAGGTGGGCTTTGGTTGGGCACTGGGAGCAGTGCCCTGTGGGTCATCTGCAGCTCTGAGAGAAAACTTCAGCCACACCAGCTTGGAGGACCATAGCGCAGAACTCGGGGTGGCCACGGGTCCCAGCAGGAAGGAGTGAAGGAGCAGTTGCATGTCCTCTGGGTGAACTTTCCCCCCACCTCAGGCTGACTGTGTGAGATGTGTGTGTGAGACAGAGCCTCGGAGCAAACTGCCAAAAGGGCTGAAAGAACCAGGATGGAGCTGTGAGCTTCGGCTGCTACAAGCAACACAGACAGAGTGGGGCCTTGGAGTCTAATCAAGGTGGCAGTCAGCTCCACGGAAAACATGAATTTTCCCTGTAACAGAGTCCAAAGTTGCCATGCCCCAACTGTCACAACATTCAGGGCACAGTTCAAGCCTGCTTGAGAAACACAGGTGACCGGGCATGGCATTGGAAGTGTCACACAGGGGTGTTAGCACAGTTCTTACAGTGCTCTCTCCTGGGTGGGCTTGGCAGCAGAGCAGAGATGACAGAGCAGTGAGTCAGAAGAAGACAGATTTTTAAAAATGAGTAGAGACTTAAGGATGCACAGGGCATCAGCCAGTGGCTTAATGTAAAGGTAACTCGGGGTTCTAACAGAGAGGAGACTAAAATCATAGATGAGAAAGAAGCTAGAAACACACACACGCACACACACACACACACACACACACACACACACACACACACACACACAGAGATACAGACAGACATAGACACACAGACACACACAGATACACAGACAGACACATACACAGACACACAGACATACACAGACACATACACAGACACACACACAGAGACACAGACACAGACACAGAAACAGACACACACACACACACAGACACACAGATACAGACAGACATAGACACACAGACACACACAGATACACAGACAGACACATACACAGACACACAGACATACACACAGACACATACACAGACACACACACAGAGACACAGACACAGACACAGAAACAGACACACAGACACACACACACGCACACACACACACAGACACACAGATACAGACAGACATAGACACACAGACACACACAGATACACACACAAACACATACACAGACACACAGACATACACACAGACACATACACAGACGCAGACACAGACAGACAGACAGACAGACACACACACACACATACACACACCATTTGGTGAAGGATGTAAAGTCACAGATTCAAGAAATATCGTGAACCTCAAACTATATAGTGAGTCTCAAGCAGGAACATTACAACCAGACCCTGGAAGTGGAAGGCAATGTGGATGCCTTAGACCAGAGAAGAGGGATGCTTCAAAGGACTTCATGTCAGAAGCCCCGCAGGCCAGAAGTCAGGGGGCAACGTTTCCAACACTCAAAAGACTTGGAAGGCATTAGTAGAGGATGAAGACTGGCTGAGGAATGGACTCTTCTGTTGTCCATAGAACCATTTGTCCCCTGAGGCAAAACTAACAGTGGTGGGGCTATCTGTGATCCTGCAGATTCAGACGCAGGGACACGAAAGACTGGAATACAACATATAAAAAGTTTATGTCACGTCTGTACTAGCAACTCCAAGTAGACCCTGAGCACTGAGGAGTGCCTGTGACCTGAGCCGTGTGGAATGCAGAGAGGGACACTAAAGCCCACAGGCAAACCAGAACAGAATCCAAGAACAGATAAGCCACAAGGGGAGACAGGATGAAAGGAGCAGAGAGGCAGAAGGCAAAGCCACAGATTCAGATGAAATGTCAGTAATGACTTAAATGTTAGCAGGACAAAACTCCAATTAACAAGCAGGCCTAGCCAGACATGGCAGCATACACCCTTAATCCCAGCACACAGAACTCCCAGGCCTGTCTCAAAAACAAAAACAACCACAAAACGAAACACCAGAGATATAAAAATGGATTAAAAAGAAAGATCTAAAATGCCATTCACAGATTTTCTTTTTAAAAGGGCTTATTTTACTTTTTAATTATGTGTGTATTGCGGGGGATGGGGAGCTATGTACCCAATGTGCATGCATTGACTGCAAATTCCAGAAGAGGGCACCACATCTCCTGGACCTGGAGGGACATAGCTGTGTGCTGCCTGACAAGGGTGCTGGAAACCCAACTTAGATCCTCTGGAAGAGCAGCAAGTGCTTTTAAGTGCAGAACCATCTCTCCAGCCAGTTTATGTGTCTTCAGTGCGAAGCCACTAAGGTATAGAGGGGGAGGTCAGTGTAAGGGTGGAGGCTCCATCAGTGGGAATGTCGGTGTAAGGGTGGAGGCTCCATCAGTACTCACAAGACAGCCTACTCCAAGCAGCAGCATGGTTCTGTTGGGAACCTGTCAAATATGCTGCCACTACATGCCCCTAGGAACTCTACACCAAGGTACATGCCCAGGAATATTAAAAGCAGCTGAATACACATGAAGACTATGTGCAGAGGCTCCTGACGGGCAGGAGGATCATGGGTGTGAGATGGTTCTTGGGGCAACATCTTGTTCTACAGTCTGACTGTGCTAATGGCTGCACAGCTGACATTTAAAACCCAGTGGGCTGTACACTTTAAAGGGTCAAGGTTTATGCTTTGTGGTTTCTACCTCAAAATTTTGTTAATGGGGCTGGAGAGATGACTGAGTGTTAAAAGCACAGGCTGCTCTTGCTGAGGACCCAGGTTTGGTTCCTGCACCCACATGGTAACTTAACGCATCTGTTCCAGAGGATATGATGCCCCCTTCTGGCCTCTATGGGCACTACATGAACATTGTGTATGGACATATATTCAAAACATCATATACCTGAAATAAAATAAAATTTAAAACGAAAGAAAAAGCGTTATGGGAAGTAAAGAGGGACGATATCAAGGCAGTGATAAACACGTGTCGAATATCAAAGACCCTCACATGTGTAAACTTTTGCATAAATACACACAGAGCTCAGCAACCCACAGACAGAGTGGGAAATGACACCACTGCCCCCCACTCATCCTTTCTTCTAAAGTTGAGACTGGATGCCCTACAGAAGCAGTGTAAGGGAGGAAGCATTTATCTTGTTTGTGGTTTAGGGGTACAAGCCACCACGGCAGAGAAGGCCTGGCTGCAGAAGCAAGAGGCAGCTGGTCACACTGCATCTGCTGTTAGGAAGCAGAGGGAGACAGCATTGTCACCCAGCTCACTTTCTGCTTTCTCTTCAGCCTAGAGTGCCCAGCCCAGGGATGGTGCCAAAAACACAGGTTAGGCTTCATGCTCCTGGGAACTCAATCTTGATAATCCCTTAAAGATGTGCCCAGAGTGCTCCTGGGTGATTCCAGACTCAGGTGATGATATTAACCATCACACACCCCTTTCTCAAACTGATAGGACAGTTAGACAAATCAATAAAGATGACAAGCGATCTTGAGGGTTCTGAAGGCTGGCTTCCATTTATTTCAGATGTGAAGCCTGCTACAGAGGGACTGAGAGATATGAGAGGTGTGTGTGTGCGTGTGCGTGTGCGTGTGTGTGTGTGTGTACCTGCAGAGGCCAGAGGATAATTCCTATCGTGCACCAGGAATGATCACTTAATTTAGGGGGTTAGGTCTTTCATTGGCTTGGAACTCACCAAGTATGCTGGACTGGCTGGTCGGTGAGCCCCAGGGATCTGCCTGTCTCTGTCTTTCAGGGATGAGATTTCAACCATTCACCACCTTATTCGGTTTATTTAGAGACATGGTCTCACTTTGTGTCCCTGGCTGGTCTGGAACTCACTGAGATCTGCCTGCCTCTGCCTGAAGACAGTTGGGGTTAAAGACATGCTCCACCATGTCCAGCATTCATTCAGCGGTTTTTTTTTTTTTTTTTTTTTTTTTTTTTTTTTTTGATGTGGTTCTGAGGATTAGACTCAGCTTCCTGTGCTAACAAAGCAAGTGCGTCTCTGACCGGGCTATCTCCCGAGCTCCACTCCGCTGTTTTACTACTACGTGACATTCTCTGAGTCCCTTCTGTCCACATCCTGAGCTCCACGGGTGTCTGGTGTGTCTGGTGTGTGTACTGTGACTACTTTTCCCCGTGATTTGTTAATCATCCCCTGCCTGTGTCTTTGCTCAGGGAAGGCCGGGCTGTGTCTCCCCCATCCTCCCTCCATCCCTCACCATCTCTTCTGTTCTCAAAGGTTCTCTTCGATGTCATCTTGTAGTCCATCTATCAAAATACTCACATCTGCCATCGTGTTTTTAAAAATTTCTAGAACTCTTATTTTGTTCTCTGAATGTTCCCTTTCAGAAGGGCGTTTTGTTCTTACTTCAGCGAGGCGGCATCTTCTTTGATCTCACTGAGCACACGAGTCACACATTTGTTTAATAGTCGTCATCTCCCCACACAGCGACCCCTCCCATCTTTTTCATGGCATGTGTTTTTAATTCTTTACTAACTTACTTATTTTGTGAGTGTCTATGTGAGTGCGTGTGCCACAGTGCACCTTGTGGAGAGGTCAGAGGACAGCTTGTAGGAGTCAGCTATCTCCTTCTGTGCTGTGGCTCTTGGGGGTGGAACTTGAGTCATCAGGTTTGGCAGCAATTACCTTTAGCCACCGAGCCACCTTGCCAGCCCATCCCTTTTGGAGTGTGTTTGTTTTGGGCTTTGTCTTTAATATTGATTTTTACACCAAATACCCGGGGCTCTGTATAGACATCTCATATTCAGGAGAGGCTTCTAACAGAGTCACTTTTAGCCAGACCCATTGTATGTGAATGCTGGGAAACTGACCTAAAATTTACCTGGAAAGGTTACGGATCAAGTTAACAAATGGGACACAGGAGCAGGACAAAGCCCGGAGCTAAGATGACTGGACTCGGAGATGCACTGTCCAGCAGCTGGACGTGGGACAGCAGGGTGCCAGCGGGAGAGCTGACAGCAGGTCAGCAGAGCGTAACACAGAGCCCAGAATAGACCCCGTAGTTTGGCCAACTGATCTTTTGACAAAGGCTCACTGGTGAGGCCATGGAGAAAGAACATGCTTTCCCATGGTCTGCCAAACAATCGGACACCCACGTGCAGAAACTGAACATTGACATAGACCTTAAACCTTTAGAAATTAACCCAAAATGGATCACAATTCTAAATATAATACTCCACACTATGACACTCCTGGGAGATAATGCTAGAGAAAATCCAGGTGACCTTGAGTCTCCAAGTGCAGCACCCAAAGCAGGATCTAGGGAGGACTTGTGGGCATGGTGGGTGGCAGGATCTAGGGAGGACTTGTGGGCATGGTGGGTGGCAGGATCTAGGGAGGACTTGTGGGCATGGTAGGTTGCAGGATCTAGGGAGGGCTTGTGGGTGGCAGGATCTAGGGAGGACTTGTGGGCATGGTGGGTTGCATCAAGCAGAAGGTTTGCATGAAGAAAGACCCACTGTTAAGAATAAAAGTGCCATAGACTTGGGTAAGAAAGTCTGTGCATAATACACATCAGATATATGCTGGTGTTAAAAACGCCAAAGAACTCTTCGACAGTAAGGAAGTAAACAACTGAATTAGAAATGGGTGAGCTCTCTTCACCAACAAAGACAGACACAGGGATACTAAGCATGCAAAGGCCGGCTCCATTCATGTGTAGCCAAACACCCAATAAGAAGTGTGCCAAGGGAGGAAGGAAGGGCTTATTGTGGCTCCCGTTGGCAGGGAAGACACAAGGGCAGGAAGGACTAGGTGTGCTCGCTGGCTTACATCTCTGCAGATCAGGAAGCAGGGCAGGAAGCAGAGTTATTATTCTCAAGGTCTACCAACCAGTAGTCTGCTATCTTCTGCTTGGCCCCATGACCTCACAAATTCCACACTGTTCTAGTTTCCTTTCTGTGACTGTAATAAAACACCCCAACCAAAAGTAACCTGAGGAAGAGAGGGTTTATTTGGCTTAGACATCCAGGTCAGAGTCCAGCGCGAAAGCCGGGGAAGGAAACTAGAGGCAGGAACCATAGAGGGTGTGCTTGCCAGCTTGCTCACTCTGGGCCCATGCTCAGCTGGCTTTCTTATTCAGTCCAGGACCATAAGCCTAGGGAACGGAGCCACCTACAGTAGTGAAGGCCCTTCTATGTCAATTGTCAATTGAGGCTCTTTTCTCCGATGACTTTAGGTTGTGTCAAGTTGACAAAGGTAACCAGGACACACATTCTCCCCTAAACAGCACCACCTTTCTTTGGTTTTTTGAGACAGGGTTTCTCTGTGTAGCCCTAGCTGTCCTGGAACTCACTCTGTAGACCAGGCTGGCCTCGAACTCAGAAATCCACCTGCCTCTGCCTCCCAAGTGCTGGGATTAAAGGCGTGCGC
>NC_034590.1:113611513-113684350 GCF_900095145.1 Mus pahari | reverse complement strand
AGACACTCCAGAAGAGGGCGTCAGATCTTGTTACGGATGGTTATGAGCCACCATGTGGTTGCTGGGATTTGAACTCTGGACCTTCGGAAGAACAGTCGGGTGCTCTTACCTGCTGAGCCATCTCACCAGCCCAATCTCCTCTTTTTTTTAAAAAAACAAAAATTTGATTTTTATAACCCATGAGTCTGATTTGTACTGTCCATACACACCTACGTGTGCCACTATCCACTGGTGTGTGACCAATCTACCAAGGGTCACACCCTTAATGAAAACTGACTCTCCCTCTCCTGGAAGCCATCAGCTATCCATGACTCTTCAGGTAGGGGTGGGGGCTCACAGCCCCCAGTCTGCCAGTTTCTTATATAATGGAACATATTCTTGTTGTATAACCCAGCCACCCGTTTTCTTGGTATTTACCCAAGGAAGCTAGAAACTCAGGTCCACACTAACACGTGAATATGGATATTTCTAGAAATGTTACTCTTAATTGCTAAGACTCAGAAGCAATTATGATGTCCTTCGGTAGGCTAGTGGATGAACACATTCTTGGTGGTACTACTACACAAACATCATTCAATGACTGAAAAAAGAATGAGCTATCAAGATACACACACACACATACACAAACACACACACACACACACACACACACACACACACACACACACACACACGGGAAATCTTAATTGTGTGAAATCTTAATCTTAATGAAAAGGTTGTGCCCTGAATCCAAGTTCAAGACTACAGAAAACTGCAGAGATAACATTGGCTGTCAGTGGTTCTAGTTTGTGGGAGAGCAGATGGAACCCAGTGGACTTTCTGCCCAATGAGACCATCTGTGTGGTACTGTGATAGTGGACACTTGTCAGCACATGTAGCTCAGAACCCACAGAACGTACAGCGCAGAGAGGATGCTCAGTTACGAACACGCACTTTGTCAGCAGTCACATAACAGATTCTAACTGGGAGAAATGAGGAGGGCAGCTGTCACATGACCAATAGGTCATAACCAATTAGAAACGGGGAGGAAATCTGGGGCTTTGTACTTTTCATTATTATTATTATTATTATTATTTAAATTTAGACTTTAAAACCGCATGTGTGAAGGTGAGTGGACAACCTGCAGGGGTTGGTTTTCTCCTACCGAGTCCAGGGTTGGGATGCAGGTCAGTCTTGGCAGCAAGCACCTTTGCCCACTAAGCCGTCTCCCTGACCCTCACTTTGCCCCCTATGAAGCAAAACTAATTACAAAATAAAATGTCTGTAGAGGTATGAGCACATGAATACAGCTGCCCATGGCAGCTAGAATACCTGGCCAGATACCCTGGAGTTGGAGTTTGAGACAGCTGTGAACAACCTGATGTAGGTGCTTGGAACTGAACCCGGGTCTTCTGCAAGAGCAGGAAGTGATCTTACATTTAACCACTGAGCCATCTCTCCTGTCCCATTTGGAATAGTTTTTAGAAGAAAGCTCCCAGGATGGCAATATGGCTCAGTGGATAAAGGTGTTTGCTTGCTAAGCCTGATGAAATGAGTTCAAAGCCCAGGACCCACACGGTAGAAGGAGAGATCCAACTCCTGCAAGTTGTCCTTTGACCTTTACAAGAATTTTATACACACACACACACACACACACACACACACACACACACACACACACACACCAGAAGAGAGGGAGGGGGCGGGGAGCTGTCTGGGGACCTTGCAAAGAGAAGCACAAGGTAACAGTGTAGTCCTTCTTTCGTTTATTATTTCTGGTTCACGATCCGGTTCCTTCATCATAATGAACTCAGAGACTTTTGTTGTTGTTTTAAAGCATCAGATAAGCTTGCATTCACTGTCCTCTGTAAACAAGCCATGTGCTTCAGACTAGCATTAGGCTGCTAGGAACACAGCGGAGACAGTTGAGGGCGTTTCCACGTGCTCCCACCTCCTCCCCTGTTCCCGAGTCTTGCAGGAGCGTGGTGTTTGCTCGCAATTCACGAGCTAGTATGCACACATGATTATTCAACAAGACCATGGAGTGCACGGCTTTAATTTCTATCCAGTGTTTGTCTCCTGGCTCAGGATCCTCCTGTCCTGTTCAGAACAGGACAGCAAATCATTAAAACTGGGATGGGTTCCTCTCCCTCTCCACTTCCCCTCTCCCCCACATTTCTCTATACAATGTCTTATGTAGCTCAGGCTGGCCTCAAACTTCCTATGTACCTAGGAATGTCCTTGAATGTCTTATTATCTTTCCTCGCTCAAGTCCCATCCTTGGCAACTTTAGAACCAAATACCTAGATCTTTTTGTTAAAAAGGAGAAAGGAGATTGGGGGTGGGGTGGGGATACGGCTTAGCTGGTAGTAGATTTGTCTAGCATGCACGATGTTCTAGGTTTGATCCCCAGTACTTCATAAACCAGTCACGCTGATACACACCTGCCATCCCATCACTTGCGGAGACAGGAGCATCAGGAGGTCAATGTCATCCTTGGCCACGTAGCCCACTTCAGGCCAGCCTGTGCTACAGAAGACCCTGTCTTTAAACAACAACAACAACAACAAAAAAAACTGGGCACCGTGGTACCCGCCTTTAATCTCAGGACTTGGGAAACAGAGGCAGGTGGATCTCTGAGTTTGCGGCCAACACAGTTTGTTTAGCAAATTGCAGGCCAGGGGGAATAACACAGTGAGACCTTACCTCAAAACAACAGGAGCAACAGCACAAAAGAACAATGGGATGGAGAAGGAGCAAGTGTCCATATGTGAGCCCGTGTGCATCCCTTCCCCAGCTTGGATGAGGGCAGCAGGCTGGCCACACTTTCCTTGTCCTGGAGTCAGTGGCACAGCCTGCCTAGAGATATGCCTCTGCACACTGCAGCCACACTCTGGTCCCCACCAGTGGATCTGGTGGTGACTTCAGTCCTTTGGTCTCAACAACAGCTGAAACGAACAGTTCCGTTTCTTCATCCTCTTGCCGCCTCCCTGATATGTGTTGTTGTGGAGAATGGATGAAGCCCTGAATACTGTTGATGTGCACAGCCATGTCTAGGATGCTAATACCTCAGATCCGTTGGAATGGCAAAGCCTTCCCTGGGCCAGGCTCAGGGTATTGGCAAAGCCTTCATCTGGTCTGTATACAGATGTTGACAGTGTGTGCAAAAGTCAGCAGCACAGCTGGTCCCTGTGTTCCTCCCATCTGAGACTGGTCCTATAAGACCTTGCACCCAGACAGGCTAACCCCTCCTCCTGTGCTGTTTGTAACACACATCCTGAGTTTCTGGAGTGCATAGTAGGTGCCCTCTACCAGTGCAAGTTCAGCCCAGTGGATCCAATACTTTCAGTATGTGTATCTGTGGTTTCTTCAGTGTCTACCATTTCTCCAACCCCGAGTTCCAGGACCGGGCCATGCAGGATGGGGAACACTGGTCCAGGTGGGCATGCTGGAGATACTGCTCTGACTCCCCACCATCCCTCAGGTTCTAGGCACCAGGCTCTCTCTCGGGGACCTGGTCCTGCAAAGCTTACTTTCAGCCGGCCCACTTGGCAGCTCCCTCTCTACACACTCCTCTGAAGTGCCCAGCATCTGGCTCCCTGGGACTGTTTAGTCCATTTAGTGGCATCCAGAGTCGAGTGCGGGCCATCTGTTTCTGCACACCAGGTCTCCTCCTTAAAGATGCCTTCCCTGCTGTCTGAGCGGATTCCAGCAGGCCAGTCTGGATGCATGGTTTTTAAGTCATTAGATTTACCATATTTCTCACAGACACCCTCCCCCACAAACTCATTTATTCTTGCAAAGATACAGAATTCCAAAGACATAAGGAGGCACTAACTGGCAGTGTCCTGACGGCCTGGGGTTTGCTACCCTCTCCACTGTGGAGTTTTGAAATCAGTTGAACATGTGAAGGCTAACCCTATTCTGGTTTACTGAAGCCTGATCTTATTCCTTCTATTCACCTGAAATCTCTCTGAGAGTCTCCACACAGTACCTCATATCCCACTAAAGTCTCCGAGACCTTCCATGCCTGGTCATGATGCTCAGCCTGAGCCCTGGGCCCTGCCCTGCCCTGCCCGATGGCTGGCTGGTATAGGTTGCTCTCAAATGTTCTCTAAAAGCTGCCTCCAGTCTGCCCTATCATCCACCCAGAGTGGGTGTGAGTCCCTCAGCCACTGTGGAGAGCACAAAGAATATAGGAACAGAGCAAAGGCCCCCCCCCCCCCGTCAACCCCCGCCCATTCCCCTGCTCACTGCTACGGGGGGTGGGGGTGGGGCGGGCTCAGGAGTCTTTGTCAGAGATCTAGGGATCCACTAACAGCTCTTTCCTTGGGTCCAAAATGCACCCCCCCAAACCCCGAGCAACAGCTCCTCTCTTAGCAACCATTGTTGCCCCTAGAAACGAGCTGCTGGGGGCTGTGGCCATCCATCTTCACCTAATACCTCCCTCTGGTATGCTTTTAAGCAGCTTTCCTCACATGCTGTCTGTCAGGCGGTGTTGGAGCAATGGCTGCCTTGTCAAATCTGAGCTGCCTCCATTCCTGGTTGCTATTACTGCTGTAATCACCTCCATCACTGCTGTAATCACCTCCATCGCCACCACCACCACCATCATCATCATCGTTCCTGGTTGCTATTACTGCTATAATCACCTCCATCGCTACCACCACCACCACCATCATCATCATTCCTGGTTGCTATTACTGCTATAATCACCTCCATCACCACCACCACCACCATCACCACCACCACCACCATCATCATCATCATCATCATCATTTTATTATTTTTGTAGTACCAGGGATGGAACCCAGGGCCCTGCACCTGTTAGACAAGAGCTATATCCTAGCTGACTCTTTTTGGGAAGACAGGCCTGCTGGACCCATCAGACTCCGCTCATCCTTAGTTATATCCCTTTGTCCCACTTGTCTGCGCCCTCCTTCCCATATCCTCTGACAATGGCTGAGCTGCCTAGCTGGGGATGAGCTGTGTGTGGCTCAGGACCCCGAGGGGCCTTGCCTCTTCTCCCAGTGAGCTCTGGCATCTCAGTCCAAAGGAGTGGAAACATGTCTAGTGTGGATGATGTACAGCCAGGGTGATGTCACTCCACAGCAGCCTCTGTTCCCTCACTGCCAAAGCTGAGCCATTCCCATCGCCCCAACTCAGTTCAAGGCCCCGGGTATGGCCGGAGAGGTGGACTGCTACAGAGACCTGACTAGCCCTTCAACATAGAGCCAGCATGAGCTGAGGACCGAGAGTGTGGCTGTCCACAGCAGCCTGCCCAGCTGTCTCCTGAGTCAGGTCCCATCTGCTGGCTGTGCATTTATAGCCCTTGGTGGGCTAACCATGACGTCATCTGTACAGTGGGCCAGTCTGAAGTCTTGTGCAGTGGAGCTGACCAGACCTCTCCAAGAGCCGTAAAGGCCCTATGGCAGACAGAGCGTGGCTCTAAAAGCATTTGGCAGGTTACTGACCATCGAGTGTGAGCCAGCTGCTTGCTCCTTGAAAATCACAAGGTCACAGCTGCACATGAGCTGCCAAGGGCTGTGGCCACTCTCTCTAGCAAACGAACCTCATCAGGGGTGGAGGTTGTGGCTGTCTTGAGTTTAGGATTATCCTCACACCGGGAAGGTAGGTGGAGAGTAGCAGGCACAGTGGTCCTGCTTCTCCATGGTGCATCTGTCTGTCCTTGTGCTCGTCCCAGGCTGCAGGACTTCCTCTGCTCGACTCTCTAGGCACAAGAAGGATGGTCCGCATCCCACGTGCTACCTTCAACTCCTTCTCTGTAGAATGGGAAAACTGCTGCCTCAGTCCTAGGGTGCCTGTGGGTCCCTAGTGACACAGTCTCATGAAATCTCACTAGCTTAGTGTTAATCTGCCACTGACCGTAATGTCCTCCATGTGGTGGAACAGTGTGAGTCTTGTGCAGTGGGGCTGATCGCTGACCTCTGCCTGCACAGGGCTTGCCTAGCATGCGGGATGCTCTGGGTCCCATCCCCCCAACCCCCTACCACACAAAGAATACTCAAGGCTCAGGGAATATCTCAGAAGAGGGAGAGGAAAGATTGTGTGTGTGTGTGTGTGTGTGTGTGTGTGTGTGTGTGTGTGTGTGTGTGAGAGAGAGAGAGAGAGAGAGAGAGAGAGAGAGCACCACGATGCCTGCTGCTAGCATCTTAAAGATGTAATGAGAATGCTGTAACCATGAAATCTCAGCCATGTGGTACCTAAACAAGACCTGCACAATAACACCACCAGTTGACACACCATGTGGATAAGGAAATTTCACAAAGCCTCATCCCCAGATGAAGAGCTACAGGCAACCAATTGTTGGTAAACGAGGGAAAATCAGTTATATGCAGGGATGAGCCCTTGACAGGTAATCTAACCCCACGTGGTTAGCCCTAAACACATTTACAAATGAACAACACTAAATGGGCTCAGTAGGTTGTGTGTGTATAAAACAATCATCATTATAGAAAAAGAGGTTAGGAGAGGGAGCTGGGGATGGAGGAGTTGGAGGGGGACAGGGAAGGGCAGAAATGATGTAAATACAGTCAGTGCTCATATGATATTCTCAAAAAATTAAATAATAAAAAGAAAGAAGTCCACTGTGTGAAGAGTGGCAAATGTCTAACTCTTCCCTTGAAAGTAGGATGATCTGTTCCTGCCCCTCCCATGACCATACATGCACATGCACACACACACACACACACACACACACACACACACACACACACACCCCAACGCAGGACACTCTGGAACATTGTGTAACGGTTCACTCTCACTGTCAGCCTGATGGATTTGCAAACACCTGGGGGACATACCCCTGAGCGTGCCTAGGAGGACATTTAGGTGTGACGACTGAGGACGGAAGATCCACCTGAATGTGGGCTCAAATACCCCATGAGCTGGGCTTTAAAGATTTATTTCATTTTTATTATATATGTGTGAATGTGTTGCCTGTATGTATGTGTGTATGTATGTATGTATGTATGTATGTATGTATGTATGTATGTATGTATGTGTGCTGCATGTGTGCCCACATGCCTTCTTCCTTCTGTCCCTCTGGTGAATCTACTTTTCTGACTGAGGACCAACTGAGCTTCTGGGTTACAGATCTGAGACTGGACATAGTTTGATCATTTGGTGACTTGCTTTGTGCTGATGGGCTGGTGACTTCTCAGCCTGCTGTACCATCTGTCTTTCCACCTCGTAGTTCTCTAGCCCTAACCTCAACGCTGAGGCTGGTCAGGCAAGCAGGCACACCATCATGCACCTAGACTGTAGCCCTGGGCTGTGTGCCTCACTCTAAAATACAGAGCTGGTGGCAGTGGTGGGGGTGGGGGGGTTCTGACTGTTTTCTTCTAACCTGGTCCTCCTCCCTCTGACTCCCAGCCAGAGGGGCAATGCCACCTCTCCAGCTCCATCATCTGTGAGAACCAGGGCTTGCCGAATGCAGGTTTATGTGGTAACAGGTGTTTTCAGAAGCATTTCAGCCTCACAAGGCCCGGCTCCCATCCTGTGTGAGCTCCATGTACCTACGGTAGGTAGGGCTGCCCTGTTATGTCATGCTGGTTGTTCACTGTGCAAATGTGCACTGTGTGTGTGTGTGTGTGTGTGTGTGTGAGAGAGAGAGAGAGAGAGAGAGAGAGAGAGAGAGAGAGAGAGTCTAGCCTGCTCTTCGCTCTCTGTGGCATGCTTGCCAAGAGGGGTGACCTTTCATATTTGCATAAAGATATCAGATTATTTGAGGCGGGAAGACCCACCCTAAATCTGGGTGGCACCTTCTGCTGTCAGCCCATGGACAGCGTGGAAGGTGTCATGGAAGGACATGGAAGAAGGAGAGTCTGCTTTTTGCCTGCTTGCCCACACTCTCACTGGCAAGTTCGTCTAGCCTGCAGCTGTCACAGTCCTTCACTGATACCAGAAGCTACGTGTCCCAGACTCTAATACAGAGCGGAGGCCAGAGGCTCTTCAGACTGAACTGCTGACCTCCAGCCTCAAAGATTGAGCAACTACTGGGTTCTCAGCCAGCGTTGGACTACTTTGGCTACAGCCTATAAGCTACCTTAATAAATCTCCTACACACACACACACACACACACACACACACACACACACTCCTTCCCCGCCCCCACCCCCTGTTGGTTGAATTCTGTTAGGTCCTGGCTAAGCTGCAACTTCACAACTAAGCTGTGTGGAACCCAGCCCAGCAACTGCCACCCAGTCTGGGCTCTCCTGCCAGCCAGCAGCCTTCTCACAGGGAGGTCACAAATCGGCCACTCTGCTCTGGCATGCAATCTCTTCCTGTATCTTATAGTCAGTTCAGTGTCCAGTGGCTCTAGGGCATTCCAAAGAGCAGTGTGTGTGTGTGTGTGTGTGTGTGTGTGTGTGTGTGTACATATGGTCTTGGGCTATGGCTACACATGGGGTCCTGGCCCTGACATGGTCTCTGCGAGGACAGACATGGAGCTATGTTGGACCAGCAGAGATGAGGACAGTCTCATCCAGGTGGCCAGGCTACTAGCTTGACAGATGGGAAGGGTTCAGGCTGGCACTGAACACTCCAGATGAGAATACTAACTGAGGTCACCTCTGCTGAGATTGAACCAGGAGCCATCCAAGTCCTGCCTGCCTCCCCGTCCACACTGAACTGACCTGAAAGAAGGGAGGCACTGGGGGAGGGTATCGGGGTGGGGGTAGGTGTAGGGGTGGGTGTGGGGCTCGCAGTAAGGGAGCCTTCCATAAGACACCCAGCCATCCTCCATCACCTGTCATTCCTCCCCCATCTCTTCATCTATTCATCACCCGTCTGTCTGTCCTTCCCTGATTCCATCTTCCATCTACCTATCCTTCTACCCATGGTCCATCTCATGCCTGTTAGTTGACTTTGAGGTTGAAGCCAGCTACATGTGACGTGTGGCCCTGACTTTGAGGGAAGCACTCTTGAGAAAGATGAAGAGCCAGGGAGCCCAGGCTAGCCTACAGCCAGGCTTTGGAGAATCCTAAGCTGTTTGGGGAGTGTGGTAAGCACTGGCAGACAGCTAGGCTCAGGTAAACCATGAAAGGACAGGGGACTGACCAGGGCTACACTGATGTGGGTAGACCAGAATAGAAACAGCTCACACTCTGCAGGTGTCCATGTGACCACAAATGCCTCTAGTTCCAGGCACAGGCCACTAGTAGGGCCTGTCCCAATTGCTGGACCAGTGATCCCAGTCCAAACCCCTCATCCAGCCAAGCCCATTGTCTGTTGGAGGCACTGGCCCTGAGGCCCTTCTCCCAACCTCTGCCTAATACAGGCCAAGCCTCACCTATATATTGGAAATGTCTGTAAAGGCAGGCTGGGCTTGCCATTCTTTGCTTTATTAAAGTTCAAGTGTGTTGGATTGAGGAGAGGCTTTGGTCTAAAATAAACCCCAGTTGCATCACCACGTGGACTGGCTCTGGAAGCTGGAGGTTGGCTCTGCAGCAGCTGAGCCACCCCCTCCTGAGAACCTCCTGAAGGCCTGCTGGTGCCTTTTATGGTGGTGATGGCCCAGGCCACTGCATGTAAACCAGGATACAGGCATGGCATGGGCATGTTGCTGCAGGCTTGTAACAATGCAACAGAGGTAGAGACCGGTGAATCTAGATGTAGGGACTGTGGTGTATATAGATGGAAGGGGAGTAACTCATGGGGCTGGACGGCTGGGGTAGAACTGGCTCAACCCCCTTCCCTTTCTTGGAGCTCCAAAGGACCAGGATTCTAGGGTCATGGTTTAAAAATGCTTGCATCTGGGAGTAACTGAAGGAGGAACTGCCAGGGGCCCAATGGACATCAGTCCTCAGATTCCCAAAGCTTGATGTTTGAGCAGAGACGCTCTAAGTATCTATGTGTGATTCAGAAACAGGAGGGGGTGGCTTAGCTCCTGAGGACAACTCTTGACGTGGTGGTGACAGCCCCTGGGCTATGCAGCTACCCCTCTTGGGGAGTTACAGCATAGACCAGTCTTCCCCCAACTAACTCTCTCTCTCTCTCTCTCTCTCTCTCTCTCTCTCTCTCTCTCTCTCTCTCTCTCTGTGTGTGTGTGTGTGTGTGTGTGTGTGTGTGTAGGCCAGAGGTCTTGATGGTGAACAGTTTGTCACTGGCCTGAAACTGACCAACTAGACTAGGCTGGCTGGCTAGTGAGCCCCAGGTTTCCACCCGTCTCTACCTCTGTTGCACTGTTACAAGCCTGCAGTGCCACGCCCTGCGTTATATGTGGGTACCTAAGACTGGACTCAGGGTCTCATGTTTGCCAAGTAAGCAGTTTACTGGGATAGTCTCCCTAGCTCTCTAGAGGCCCTGTAAGGAAACCCCTTCCCCATGGGCTTCCTGCTGGGAGGGCAGGTGAGAGACTTCTGCCAGACTGTTCCCACAGCGGGACACTGCAGAGAACAGGGCCACCCCATGCACTCCACCATCTGGCTTGAGTCTAGAAAACTTGGGGCAGGGGCCCAATAGTGAGCCAATGGTGGGATGGACTGGGGAATAGGGAGCCTCTTACTTGGAACTGAGGTCTGAAGGTGCCCAAGCCAAGTGTCACCTCTGGATTCCTTCCATGGACACAACCAACTGGAATTTACATCGAGTGCCCCCTGGGAGTGAACAACACCTTCTTAGGCTGTGTCTTCATGCCACCTCTGGGATGAGGTGGCCTTCTGTTGACAGGAAATAGAGTGCTTCTGCCATCTACACTAGGACCTGGAGCCCCTGTCTCAGCACCACCACAGAGGAGAGACCTCAGTTGACCTTGGAAGCAATGTCACCAGGGCTCCTGAGTACCTGTCAGAGTTTCTGCCTGAAAAGTCTCTGGACCAACCCAGGAACCAACAGTGATGTCTCAGCCCCAGGAGCCAGGGCTCTGTGCCAGCCTATTTTGAAAGCCTGTATCTGTATAACAGAGGAAAAGCCAATGCCCAGTGTGAGAGCCAGGCAGGCAGAGGCTGGTAGGTTCTGCCTCTGTGGGGAGCACAGAGGGAGCACATGTGCTCATGGGGAGCACATGGCTGTACCTCGGATTGGAATCCCTCATCACACAGCTGGCTTCTTTCTACCAGAGAAAGGACAGAATCAGTTCCGGAAACCACCGACTATGCATCTCTGTGCTTGTAACCTGACCATTGATACCACCCATGGTATTTCATATTTATAACACGCCCTAGGGCTCTGGCCAGGCCTCCAGCAATGGCTCCCTTGGCCCTTCAGCCTTTGCTCATATGGACACTGGGATATACGGAGGTGATTCCCTAGCATGTAGGTGAGCAACGGTGCCTTCTGTGCTTGCTCTCCTGTAGTGACTGCTTCAGAGGCCAGGACGGAGCTGAGCATCCTGGCCTCTGGGCCTCAGCTTCCTCCCCAGAGCAGTCAAATGATGATGTCGACCCCTCCAGAGTGCTGGGGGTAATGAGACAGGGGAACCCAGGACCCCTGGGCATGGCACTTACCATGCTATTGAGTTTGTTCATACCAAGTCTGTGTCTACAAGAGCTCCTGGTGACACCACACGGGTGACACCCACTGAGTCTGCCCAATCCAGTGCTGCTCTGGCATCCACTGCCGAGTTCCCAAGACCCTTCAGGCAAAGGGCTTGGGCCTCTAGGCTCTCACAGCTTACAAATCCCCCACTATCCTTCTTCACAAGGCTCGAGACAGCACTCCCCATGTGATGACAGGAACAGCACCTGGCAATGCCCATGACAAAGCGCAGGGTTTACATGTCCCCTCTGGGTGCCACAAACCCAGGAGCTTCCCTGGCCCTGCTTCAGAGTTCTTGCTAAGGCTGTGAAGGTTGTCTAGGTCCAAACGGAGACTCACTTGGACCCAACCCCAGCCACAAACGCTAAATCTGCGAGGGACTGGGGAATGCTCACTTCTTGTTCCTGGTGCCAAGGGCTATTGCAGCCTCCCAGAGCTACAGCCTTGCACACTTCAGTGAGCAGTATGCTCAGCAGCTGCGTACCCTGTCTTGGGTAGATGGGGGTTTTACACATTCTTGACACCAAAGGTTGTTGCTTTTGAAATAACTTGTGTGTCCTTCTGAGTCTCTGCCCCCCTGCCCACACCTGTAGTTTACTGCGTCTTTAAGGTTCTATGGTGGGACTTCGCTTCTAATTAAACAAGTCCCTGCTGCCATTTAGGCTGGCTCGGACATCCCTGGCTAAATCCCAGGCTGGTCACGATGAATGACGTCTCTAGGTGGCTGAGTAGGGGTGGGTAGGAGACTCCAACATTTTGATTTTATGGAGGGCCTTCCCCTAAAATATCTTATAAACAGACTACATAGGAAAATACCTTCAGTGTTGATTTCATGCCAAGAAGTGGGGACAAAGAAGAATCTTATTTTTGGTCATAGCATCATTGTCTCCCACCCAGATGCCCAGCCTTGTTCCGTAGGCCTCTCTTACGGACCAGACCCTGGGGCTGGAGAGATGGCTTAGTGGTGAAGAGAGCACACTGTTCTTCTAGTGGACTTGAGCTTTCTTCCCAGGATCTAAATCAAGTGGCTCACAACCACATGTAACTCCAGCTCTAGGGGTTCTGATGCCTCTGGCCTCCACTTACATGGGCATAAACAGTCACATATGCACACACACACATGTGCATGCACACACACACACAAACACTACCACCACCATCAAAGTAAAATATAATTAAATACATATTACAAAAAAAGAACTAGACGCTTTTTCTTCCTGCCCTTCATACTGGGATTCCCTGACTCTGTGAAGTCCTGGCTAAGCCCCTGTCTGCCAGCTGGGCTGAGTCAGACCCTTGGAGGTCCCTGGAAGTGTGCTCTGCTGGTCTGTGCAGCAGCTGTGTAGCCTAGGTTTACCCCAGGTCTGGTCTTGTAGTGTGGGGTCCATTATTTCATTGCTGCCCCTGAGGTTCTGCCAACTCTGGACTGTTCTGGGCACAGTCTTGTATACCTATTCCTGTGCTTGCCCAGGTAGGACGGAGAGTATTTGCCCACACACCTGAGGCCCGTCACAGGCATGGTTAATTGTTTCTCATCACTATGACTAGAGCAGTACGGGGAGTGGGGCTTATCTAGCTCACAGCTTTGAAAGCATCAGTCAATACACGTGGCCTGCGGAGCTGAGGTACTTTAGAGCTTAAGATGTTAGAAGCTTAGCTGCGTGGGATCTTGTCCTGAGGACACCCTTCCCTTAATTCCAGGTAGATCAGGCCTCTCCTTAACGATGCTAATATTCTTAACAATTAACAATCTATCTCTTCCAGCACAAGCCTTGGCTGTGACGTTGAGCTTCCAGTTCTTCTTTCTCTTTACATTGTATTTTGTGTTTCTTTTTGCCCAATCTGCCTTTTTTTTTCTCACCATAGACCTGTGTGTTATCAATAACAACCATATTATGCATTCAATGTCACATTATTGTGAAATTCCCTCTTCCAAAGAAGGCTAGCCTCAAGCAAGTTCTCAGGACAAGGGTGGAAAACAGTCATGTTCTTCGCCCAAACCTTACACAAATGGCTTCTGACCCAGCCTCTTCCTGCCTAAGAGCCCATTCTGTCTTTCCCTCATGGCTGCCACCTTCTGGAGTGGTGTCTCCCACCGACCTGTATGCATGCCAGGTGCTTGGCGCACTCCTTTCTTACTCCTGGGGCTGCTCTGCTCTAGACAGGGGACTTCCTTTTGGAGACTGTCCCTGCTTGTTCTCCTTCCCCCTTCCCTGCTCTCAGGTAGCATCTCTGGTGGGAGCATCTGGGACTGTGTAGAGGCTGGCAGACAGCCTGTGCTCTGCCAAGGTCTGCACATCTCCTGATGTTCCCAGATGTTCAAGAGCAGAAGTTGAGGTACAGTTCCCTCTGTCCCCATGGTCAGGCCTCTGGGGCAGCTGGCTGGTACCTGGGCTACAACCTCATTTTAGAGTCACAGCATCCTGTGGTGCTTGAAAGGTGTCTCCCAGGTGAGTGTGCCTGAATCTCAGTTACCTGAAAGACGAAGATAGGGGGAGTGCAAATTCGAGGTCATCTTACAACAAAAACCAAAAACATGCCACCCCCCCCCAAAAAAAAAGAAGAAAGAAAAGAAAGAAAAAAAAAGAAAGAAAAAACCCCACTTAAAATAACAACCTCAGAAATAGGCACCCATGGGCCTTGAACCTGTGAAGGTTCATTGTTGATGTAATGGAATTAAGTCAAGGTAAGTTAGGGAAGACAACCTCACTAATCTCATTCCTGGTGACCCATTAGACTTCAGACAAGGCTCAGGCTCACGCTATACCTGTCTGTGACAGGCTCTCCATCTTATGGATAACAACAGGCTACTGTTTGTGAATCTCTACTCAAGTATGGACTCCGTAGATGACAGTATCTTGCTACAATCTCAGAAAGATGGATGTGCCTGGCATACTCTCACTCAATTCTACAGTAACATTTGTCCGCTTGTGGATGTCCCATAGGAATGGGGCTACGAGCTGTGGACGCAGCTCAATGGTAAAGCACTTGCCCAGTATATACAAGGCCCATTGTGGGAGATGGAGTCTGTTGCTCCTTTCCTCCAAGGAGGTGGGACATCAGCTATCAAGGGTGGCATCAACGACTTGGCCAAATGATCTTTGCCTTCTGCCGTGCTCTGCCTATTAAGGCAGCATGGTGAGGCAGGCAGGAGGACCTGACAACGGGTCCACAAGACCCCAGATATCCTTAAATCACACTGCAAACAGCCCTGAGGATAAGGACATGGGATGGTTTCTGTCACTGGCTCTCATGCCTATCCTTAGCTTGGGTCCCTGGGCAAAACCTCCACTTGCTTGGGGGTGGGCAGTCAGCCCTGGGTCCCCACATCTCCTTTTACTTAGCCTGTCAGTCCTGCAGGGCTCTGGGGCAATAGCAACAGACATAGACACGGAGGACTTTAGTTCCGCTCATGGTCAACAGCCCATGGGGGTTGTGACTAGCTGGACCTTCAGTTACAACTGCAGTGGTACTGACTGGTATGTCTGGAGCTCTAACAGCACTGAGCTTCAAGCATGGACTGACAGGAACCCAGGTGAGTCCGTCTAAAGCAGATGGGGGTGGGGTGCAAATGACCCCAAGGGACGGTCCCATCACTAAACCTGTGCTGGTCACCTTCCCATCCCACAACCCTTCTCCTGGTACAGACATAGCTTTGTTTGAAGAGGGTGGGTGAACCAACACTTGCTAGGCGACCAACCTAGCAAGACTGCACAGAGGGCTTTTGGGAGGAGGTAGCAAGATGAAAAAGGAGGGGCTAGATTGCTTGTCAGGGCACAGCCATCAGGACCACAAGGTGACACTAAAAGCAAGCAGCAGCTGGCCTTTCCGGAGGCAGGGGCATGACAGAGCACAGGCCTTTCGAATGTAAGCCAAACTCTGGAGGCACCCTCCCAAAGAGCTCACACAACTCCGAGGTATCACCAGGCTCCCATCTCCCCTCTTGCAGCAAGTTCAGACTGGGGCCAACCATCCAGCCCAGGGAGATTTATGGCTCCATTTGGCGTCTCTGTGTTCCACCTTATCACAAACCACTTATTGAGTGCTCCAGCTCAGACAACAGCAAAAAATTAATCCTCTCTCTAAGGGATGAGACGCCTCATTTCCGAGGCTCTGATCTGTGGGCTTTCATCTTCGAAGGCCATTTGTCACCTCCCACCCACACCTGCACAGTGAAGGCTGGCTAGAGACAAGCCACAGGCTACTTAAGGCAGCCACCAGGACTTAGAGCGTGTTAGTTAGACCCACAGCCTGTGGCCTGGGCACGGGGCCACAGGCCAGCAACCCCACTCTGGAGGGCTAAGGCTGTAAGTAGCATGAATCCAGCCTGCACTCTATAGCAAGACCCTGCCTAAGAAACCAAGCAAACAGGGCTGGAGGGAGAGCGCAGAAGTTAAGCACTTGCTCTTGCAGAGGACCCAGGTTGTTTCTAGCAGCCACCTTAGACAGTTCTGAGGGACCCGACGCCCACTTCTGACCTTCAAGGGCACTGCATGTATAGATAATCGGGCACACAGATAGACAAGCAGGTGCACATATAGACGAGGAGGCACATGCACATTCAAAAATAAGTAAAACATTAAAAAAGCAAGCAAGTAAACAAACTTAACAGAAGTCTGTGGCCTAAAGATCTGTTCTTATGCAGCTTTCTAAAACATTCTAGAATCATCTGTCTTTTGTGTCCTTTGTTTGGGAGATGGATCTCCCCATGTACCTCTAAGTGAGAACTTGGAAGTTGGATCCAATCACAGTTCGTTTTAACTAGAACTTTTGTGGGGAGGGGGGAACATTTTGAATTTGTGGACAAATTGCTGAGGAAGAGTCAAGTCCCCACCTCTGGCTCTCCTCCCACTCCAAGGTGTCTTATATTGCTAATGACTTTTCCTCATGTGGGACACATGTGGCTTTTAAGAAACTAACAGGGAAACATTTTATCTACCAAGTATCAATTCACAACATGGCTCAGTCTAGGTGCTCAGTCTCTGGGCTGCAGCAAAGGCCACATGTCCCATGTTTACCAATACAGTAGCATAGGTATGCTGTCACCTTGGCCACATGTCCTCTGCCTCACCCACCACCACTGACCCCTGCATGTCTCCACCATTTTGCCTTCTCCAGAGTGCCACAGAGCCGGAATCACACTGCATACAGCCTTCCCAGTCTCCCTTCTTTTGCTCAGCCATATTCGCAGTTTTCCTGTCCTCTGTGGCTCCACAGCTCATTTCGCATTGCTGCCCACTGGCACTCCACTGTCTGGAGCTGTGGCCTGTCCACTCATCCCCCACAGGACTTGATGCTTGCATCTGGCTTTGGGCATTTCGGAACAGATCTGCTGGATGCATCCAGACAGCTTGGTCTTAATTTTCCAAAGCCATGGCAACCTGTGTCTTGACATCACTGCTGTGACTTGGGCCCTGGTGGCTTCCGTGCCTCACATGCTCACACTCACTGCACAGCAGGTGCTGCATGGAAGGGCGCCCCTGATCATTCACATGGGCATCACCTTCTGGAGTACAGTCTAGAAGCATGCCCGATTCTAGGTGCCAGAGTCCAAGCCATCGCCTGGCCTCAGGAGGATACAAATTAGGCAAAAGGAAGGTAAGCAAACATAACATGCAGTGACTTCCCTGCAAGCCCAGGCTGCCCACCCAGAAATCTAAAAGGAGGACTAAGATGACAGAGCTTCCCCAAGGAACCATCTTTCTTTCTTTTAAAAAAAGATTACCACCCCCAATGTCTTTGTGTGTATGCATGTGGGTGTAGTCCCTTCAGGGCCCAGAAGGGGGCGTCTAACCCCTAGAACTAGAAGTATGGGTGGCTGTGTGCCACCTGAGGTGTATACTGTGACTTAAGGTCCTCTACAAGAGAAGCAAGCACTCTCATTGGCTGAGCTATTTTTCCAACTCCTTACCTTCCACCCCTTTATAGAAGTTTCCAGAATCATGCTTTGGAGAAGTAGTGAGAGAAAGCTATGATGAGATAGGAGGCCCTGGAATATCCCATGGCTAGCTTCGCTGCTGAAGCTGGGAGGTGAATGTGGGATGGTAGCCTGGGGAGGCTGGCAGGGTGATGGCAGTGAAATATGGCGGGCAGGAATAGGGCTGCAGTGCTCTGGGTTCTAGGAGCGGCTCTCTAGCATTCTGGTGCTCCCAAGGCAGCAGAGGCCACCCTCGACCCCATAGCCAGGCTCTATGCTGCCATAGTTCCCAGGGGACTGAGCTGGGGCCCGAGTCACTGCTGCTGTTTGGACATGCTCCCCTTTAAAAGGACAGCCTTTGGCAAACGTATTAAGCAGCAGTTGAGCATAAATGCCACCAGGAGCTCCACTATCCATCTTTCAGCGCACAAATGCCACCAGGAGCTGGGGGAGGAGGGGAAACTGCAGAAGGGGCCCTAGGCCCACTCTCCCCAGCTGGCACATGGCAAGGTTCCAGTGATCCACCCAGGAGGCCTGGCTCTCCTGAGGATTCTGAAAGAGATGTGTCTTACTCACCCAGGTCCCCAGGCTGCAGGCTTACTGGGACTCACTCAACACCCGCCCTCCAGAAAGGTGGTGCCCTCAGGCAGCACCATGTGTTAGCAGTAGGTTGGGGGCTCATCAACTTGGTAACACATGATAGTAGTAACATCTGTAGGGGTGCTCAAAGGGAAGGAGGAGTCAGCTTCCTCCCTGGCTAGAACCAGCCTGCCTGGGTTCAAATTCCAAGTTTGCTATGCCTCAGCTGGGCAGTCTTAGACAGAGTTACTTTCTCCATGCCACAGTCTCTGCATCCATCACACAGGAACAAGATCCATGTCCCCACCACCACCAAAAGCTGGGTATCTGAAGCTCTGCAGAGAGGTAGCACTCAGCATATACCTGGGCCCTGCCTCTTCATGGCCTGAGGTTCTGCACAGCTATGCTCTATGTTCAGTACCATGTAAGCCCACTCAACATAGGCTGTGTACTGCTATCCCTTGTGGGTGGTACATAGGGGGTGACACAATGAGCTCTGGGGGTAACCAGGCTCATGGGGTGACCCAGGCTCAGGTTGTGCCAGGGAGGCAGGTGGCGCAGTGGGGATGGAGACCAATGCCCAAGTTTTGTAGCCAACACACAGCCCACAGGTGAACGTATTACACGACCAACTGCAAATGGGCTCTGAACTCAGGCAACACACCTGCCTCTTTAAAGGCTTTCATGTAACAGGCTGGTTTTAGAACAGTTTTAGGTATACAGAAAAACCATGGAGGAAGTCCAGGCCTCCCATGTGCCATGGTTTGAAAGTGAAATGTTGCCCACTGGCTCAGGTGTTTGGATGCTTGGCCTCCAACTGGAGGTGCTGTTCTGGAAAGTTCTAAAACCTTTAGGAGGTGGAGCCTAGCTGAAGGAAGTATGTGGCTTGGAGTGGGCCTTGAGGTTTTACACCCAGTTTCTCTTTCCTGACTGTGGACACAACACGACTGCTCCTCTTGCCTTCCCTGTCCTGATGGACTGCATTCCCCCAAGGTGTAAGCCAGAATAAACCACTCTTCCCTTAAATTGCTTTTGGTAGGTATGTTGTCATGGCAATAAGAAAAGAAATACACCAAGACACATCTCTTTCTCTCTTCAGTGTGGAAAGTAGCAGAGTAGAGAATGCTCCTGTACTTTGCCCTTTCCCCTGAAGTCCTTGATGTTAGATATCCCCCTCCTGACGGTGGCACGGTACAGCTCTCCCCTGCTAGGGGCTCCCTGAAAATCTGATGCCCTCTGGGAAGTTGGGGCAGCTCAGGGTTTGCATCCACATAGGCAGAGGTAGAAGACATGGTCCCAGAGTGCACAGTGGTCAGAGGGCATGGGCACTTTGTGTTCCTGTAGCAATGGCCCTGTTGCCTTCTTCAGGGTATGTGTGCCTCCGTGACTTCCAACATGTAAGAAGACGCCTGCTGTCAAGCCCACCCACTCTGCACAAATGGGTGAAGCTGACTCTGATAATAAGCAAGGGCTTCAAAAACAAATTCCCTTCTCTTTTTCCCACCTTGGGCCTACGTGTAGAGTGGACCAAAATTTACAGTCTCATAGGCTCCAAGTAAACTGTAATTTAATATCAGAGTACTTCATGGCCATCAATAGAAATTTAAAGATATTTCTACAGTATCTCCAAAAAATGATAAGCAGGGATAAATCTGATAAAAGTTGCAAGATTTAGACACCAAATCCAAGAAGGCTTGGCTGAGAGATGTGGAAGGGACCCAGGATTGAGAGTACCTCTGTCCCCCAGGTGCAGAAGGCAGTTCAAAGCTGTCTAATTATACTGTGGTCATATCCAGACAGATTACAGAGTGAATATGTTTCCAATCAAAGGGTCACATGGCTTTGGTTTAAAAAAATGACAAGCTAATCATAAAATTCATATTGAAATGAAAAAAGTACAACTAGACACAGTAAGTGCTTGAAAGAACAGAGCTGATGGGCTGCCCCAGCCCAGCCCAGTTCTGTTACAAAGATGCGGTGACCATGGGTAGGGGGTTGGAGAGGACCTTGAAGGAGCTGGGGGAGGGGAAAACATGATTAAAATATATTGTAGGGAAGTTTTTCTTTTCAATAAAAAAACATCAAAATGAAATAAAAACAGAAGGCCAAAGTGATCAAGGATGTCTTGTGAGATAGACAGATGGATGGATAGACAGATGGAGGAATGGATGTATGGGGGACTAAAGCAGAGAAGAGAAAGACGGCCTTGCACACAAGTGTGAGCAACCCTGACAAAGCACGCAGTGGGCTGACCTGCAGGACGGCCCACTCCCACGCCACTGCTACTGATTTTCACTTTTCTTGAGCACCAGCTTCCTGTTTCATCATTTCCCACGGAGACTCTTATTCGTTCATTTTTACATTTGTGTGGTGTGCTGGGTATGTATGCACGGGGAGCCCAAGCATGATGTCAGTGGTGATGTCAATGTTTACTTCTGCCCTTTCACAGAGCTGGCCCCTCACCATTAACAATGACCGTTACCCTATCTGCTTGTGCCTTCTATTCTGGAGTTCACCTTCATGATAATATAGATAACTTTCTTTGGAGTAATGTCAATGTGGTATATAATTTCTCACCTTCTGAATATACTTGTATCTTTACAATTTAAATACTTTGAGGACAAGTGTTTAACCTCAAACCCCTGCCTTTGAGTTGGGTACTTGTGTCATTTATACTTAGTGTAATTATATATATATATATATATATATATATATATATATATATATATATTTGTTTTTTTGTGGGATGATGAGGATCAAACCCAGGACTTTTGTGTACCTTGCTACCGAGTCATGTTCCTGCCCCCCTGATTGCTTTATATTTTTCTCATGTGCATTTTGCATCCTGATCCTCTATTCTTATGCCTTTTGTTTTTTGAAAAAGATTCTAGCTATGTAGCCAGGGCGGCCTTCAATTCAGTCATTCTCCTGCTTCATCTATTTGAGTGCTGGATACCATGAAACCAGCTCACCAGGATGGAACCTTCTTATAATCCATCTTGTTTCTTCCATCAGCCTGTGAACTCCAGTGTTTTGTTATTTTAGCTGCTGTCATTCACTTTCAATGTCTGCACCACCCTCTGTTCATGTTTTCCTGATGCCCTGCCACACCACAGGGGATCTGTATGGGCACAATTCTTCCTCCTTCAGTCTTCATTACTTCACCTTTCCACATCCTTGTCTTATCATCCCAGATACTGTGTACAGTGTATATGGCTATAATCCCAATTCCCAAGAAGCTGAGGCAGGAGGATTACAAATTGGAGGCTAGCCTGAGCTATACAGTGAGACTTTGCCTCAAAAAGGTCAAAATTAGTAAGTGAATAAATAAATCTAGTTGACATTTGAACAGGTTTAAATTTTATTTTCATTACAGTTTATTTGTATATATGTGCATTTACTCTCTCTCTCTCTCTCTCTCTCTCTCTCTCTCTCTCTCTCTCTCTCTCTCTCTCTAGATGGAGGTGGTTCTCTCCATTTACCATAGGGGTCCCAGGGATTGAGGTCACGTCATTAGGCTGAGCAGAAGGTGCCTCGCCAACTGAGCACCCATCTGCCTTGAAGAGATTTAAATAACCAGAAAATATTCCCTGTATTTGTCCCTGCATGGGTTTTCATGTACAGTTGTTTCTCATTACCTAGGAGATGCCCAATAGTGTGGTCTTCTGGGATGAATTGGCCAAGCTCTTGTGTTTGTGCCATGTCTCTTTATTTTACTCTTTTTATAAAATGTCGTTTTCCTTCTCACAATGGAAACCTGTCTCTCCACTTCCTGCTCCCTGTGTCCTTTCCAGCCATACATCCACCCTTGGCCTGAATTTTCTCTTTTGTATATGAAATGCTCTTTAGAAAATTATTATTTTTAGTTAGTGTCTATGTGTGCGCCTGTGTGTGGTTTTTGTGCCCTTCAGTGCCTGCAGAGGCCAGAAGAGGGCGTCAGATCTCCAAGAGCTGGGTGGCTGTGAGCCACTGGGCAAATGGCAGCGTGGGTTCTGGGAACTGAAGTCAGAAACTGCAAGAGTAGCACACACTTAGCCGCTGAACCCCCTCACCACCTCAAGGTGCTTTTTCATCTGGAGCAATTAGGAAGCTGGGTGCTCTGGTGTTTCTGTAGTTTTCCTTCTCTTAAACATGTCCTGAGTTTGGGGATCACAGGCTGCTTGAATCTGTGAATTCACAGTTTACTTCAAGTTGGGAAATTTCACATAATTATTTCTTCACCTCTGTGCTCTGACTTCCACACACCAGTTCCTCCTCTCTCAAGGCTCTGCTGGCATCTGTCAGGCTGCCAGGGTCCTGTGGCACAGGGGACCATTCTTCAAAGGGGGTGGGTTATGGGGGGAGGGTACAGCAAGTGTTCCTCTGCTTCCTCTAAGATGGCTTCTCCCACACAGCTGCCTTGCCACATCCACCACTTTTCTTCCACAATGTCCCATCCTCTAGTAAGCCTGTCTTAGGCGTTTTATTTATTTTTATTGGATGTGCATGAGTGTTTGCTGTATGTGTTTAGGTATACCACATGGGTGCAGTACCCATAGAGGCTAGAAGAGGACATCAGATCCCCTGGAACTGGAGTTCCAAAGGGTTGTGAGCCACCATGCAGGTGCTGGAAACTGAATGAGGTCCTCTGGAAGAGCAGCTGGTGCCTGTAGCTGCTGAACCATCTCTCCAGTGCCTAATCCTGAGTATTCTTTACTTCAGATAGTATAGTTTCCATCTCTGGAATTCTGACTTGGATAAACAAATTAAATTTCAATTATGACAAAATACACAAAACATTTCAAGATGTATGTTGCTCTGAATTTTCAGGTTGGTTTTTGTTTTGTTTTGTTTTGAGTATCTAGACAACCTTTTCATGTTTTCTTTTCCTTCCTTCCTTAAGACAAGGTCTCGCTATATAGATCAGGCTAGCCTAGAACTCCCTATGTAGACTAGGCTGGCCTGGAACTCACAGTGATTCATCTGCCTCTGCCTCTTTTGTTTTAAGATTAAAGGTGTGGTCTATCATATAGGGCAACTTCTTTCTTTTTACAGTCTAGGCTGTTCTTAAACTTTCTACATAGCTGAGGATGGCCTTGAACTTCATGCTGGAATTTCGAGTGTGCTCACCATGCAGTTTATGCTGTGATACACACTAGATTTGCTCACCATGCAGTTTATGCTGTGATGAACACTAGATTTGGGGCTTCATCCATTAGGCAAGTTTGAACCCTCTTTTCACTTGTTTTTACAAAACTTTTTTATTTTGAGACAGGATCTCCCTAAGCTGCCCAGGCTGGTCTTGAACTTGCAAAGCCCCTGCTAGAGCTTCACTGGTACTCGGGATTACAGGACTGTGGCACCAGGGCTGGCTTTACCTAACTCTTTGGTCATGCGGAATATAGTTGTTTGAAATGACTATTTCAAAGCCTCTGTCTGCAATTTGGACATCTGTGTAGATTGCAGTTGCTTGTGGTTAACTGAGCCTCCTTTTCTCATGGGTCATGTCTCCTTGCTTGTGGTAAACTGAACCTCTTTCTCTCACAGGTCATGTCTCCTCGTGTCATCTCCTGAGCTGGAACTCCTAAGAGAGCGTGAGACATTGTGGATTTTGTCTTTCTGGCAACTGACAACTTCTATCTTCTTATAAATGTTCTTGAGTTTCTCCTGAGTGCTTTATTTAAAAATGTGTTAGGGGGATAAAATCTCCGTCAGTCACAGGCTGACCCTCCTTCATGGTTGAGGCCTTCTAAGAACCCCACAAGCATTGAGTCTGAGGTCTGGTGGAGACGGAGGCACACCGCTCAGTGACATACCACTCAGTGGCACACCGCTTGGTACTGTGTGGGCGAGGTACAGTTTCTCATCTTTGGGGTAACACTCTATCCAGCTTCTAGAAGTTTCTTCTCCCCCATGATCTGGTCACTCAGCTGACCTTTGGGAACTCTGCAGCTCTCCAGGGCCCCTTTGGGTGACATGTCCCCCCTGGTTCTCTTCACACACTTGAACTGCCTTGGTCTCTCCAACCCTCAGTTCCTGCTCTGTAGCTTGGTTCCTTTCCATGCGTGGGACCCTCTCCTCACATACGACTGCAGCAAGTCGGGAGAGTACAGAACCCACGCTGGCTTCCTGTATCCCATCCCTCAAGAACTGCTGTCCTTTGTCACCTGACAGCCCATCTGAGATCGCCTCCACTGTGTCTCCTAGATGCTTCGTGGGGAACGATGACCCCTAGTCTGTATCTCTACATGTAGAAATAGATGTGTCTTTGAGCATCGTAAGTTTCTTGTTTTGCTTTTCTTTGGAGACAAGGTCTCTCTATGTAGCTCTGGCTAGCCTGGAACCACTATGCAGATCAGGCTGGCCTGAACTCACAGGGATCGGCCTGCTTCTGCCTCCCCAATGCTGAGATTAAAGGTGTGTGCTACTGTACCGGCTGGTTTTGTGTCAACTTGACACAGCTGGAGTTATCACAGAGAAAGGAGCTTTAGGTGAGGAAATGCCTCCATGAGATCCAGCTGTGGGGCATTTTCTCAATCAGTGATCAAGGTGGGAGGCCCATTGTGGGTGGGACCATCTCTGGGCTGGTAGTCTTGGGTTCTATAAGAAAGCAATCTGAGCAAGCCAGGGGAAGTAAGCCAGTAAGGAACATCCCTCCATGGCCTCTGCATCAGCTCCTGCTTCCTGACCTGCTTTAGTTTCAGTCCTGATTTCCTTTGGTGATAAACAGCAATGTGGAAGTGTAAGCTGAATAAACTCTCTTTCCTCTGCAACTTACTTCTTGGTCATGATGTTTGTGCAGGAATAGAAACTCTGACTAAGACAGCTACCATGCCCAGCTTCTTGTTGGGACATAAGCAAAGATAAGAGGGAGGTGTGTGTGTGTGTGTGTGTGTGTGTGTGTGTGTGTATGTGTGTGTGTAATCTCTGCCTTAACTGAAGCTTCCCTGGCTGGGTTTTCAGCATCTCGATCAATAAAGCCAATCATACTCCTGCCCTAAAATCATTTCTATTGGACACATCATGAGCTGACCCAGTTGAAGTCACAGTGAGTAAGTAGTGAGTGTCCCAGCCCTCCCCACACAGTGGGACACTGAGCCCCTTCAGATCCCTAGGCCAGGGTAACCATCAGACCCAGCTTACCCTGGAGTGGCTCCACAGCCTGATTTCCAGGTCACTTCTAGCACACCTGCCTGACTCAATCTGAGGTTCATTATTATGATGGACAGACAGGCCCGGGTGAGCAATGAGCTTGAAAAAAGCTCCCGCTGTTCCAAAGTTCGGAACAGCCTCCCAGCCTCCCCTCCAGATAGGATGGGTCTGTTGCTGGGCAGCTAGGCCAGCTTACAGACTCTCACCAGACCCGTTCTGTCATGGCGGTTAACAAGCAATCCATTTAGACCCCTTCGAAACTGCTTAGTGATCTCTTCCTCTCCATTTCCTGTTCCAGACCTTTGGAGGTGTCGATCTGAATAATTGATGTGCACAGGACCGCCCCGAGCCATTGAACTCCCTCATTAATCACCTAGGCAGGAAGCAGGAGGGCTCTCTGTCAGTGGCACATTTGCCAAATAAGATCAGAGAGACCCCCCTGCTGGCTCTGATCATCCCTTAGGTCCTTAGATGTGCCCCTCTCTGTCACAGATGGCAAAATGGTCTAGAACTCTCTCTGCCATTTCTAAGTGCCATGGCTATCATCAGAGATAAGGTGGCCTCCCACCTTATCAAAAACACTTGGTTCTAACCCATGGGAGCTGGTCTGCGGAGTTTGTGGCAGGGGAGACTGCCATGTCCTTATGTGGGATCCAAGGTCATCTGAAGCCCTCCTAACTCCTGGTCTCTCAGAGCATCACTGTTTGAAGTCAGGGTATTTCAGGAGGTTCTTATGCTAAAATGAGGCCAGTAGGTTATTCCCTGTTCCTGCTGTCTTTGTAAGAGCACACTGGGACACAGGAACACAGAGGACATGCACATGAGGACACAGGAAGGACATGCATCTGCAAGCCGCAGGAGTAGAACCTTGGGAGGAGCCAGGCCTATCACTTGGACCTCCCACCTCCAGGATGGGGATGATGGATGCCTGCCTGGCCTTTGGTGCCTTGTCGAAGCTTCAGTGGATTAAGCTGAAACAGGTGCTGATTGGAGGGAGGGCGGGGCATCTGTATAACCCGAGGACTTCAAATTGACTGACCTGCTCGATCCAACAGGAAACAGATGGGCACCAATTGAGGAAGAGTGGAGCTCCGTGAAGCTGGGGTTCCTTAGTTGGAGCAGTATGTGAATGAGAGCAAAAGTCTGTCTTTCCTCAGAGCTCAGCACCCCACCGGCACCCCACCACCCCTACGGAGGAGCTGCTAAACCTCTGGATAACGGATCCTCCTACCTCCTGTTCTCAGGAGCATCCTCTGTGGTCACCTGCCCATCTCTCCCTAGGTCAATGATGTGCTCTCTTCAGAGTGGGCAGTCATGGACTGGGTGGAGAAAGCTGGGTGGGTCAGATATGTTCTGCCTGGGTAAAGCCTGCGTATTGAAGAGAAACCACCAGGCAGAGAGAAGTCTTTGGAGTGGCTCAAGCCACTGACACTATGATAAGGCACCAACGGCCAGGCAGTATCAAAGGCAGGCATCCAGACTTGGGCAACAGAGGTAGCCAAAGGCATGATCAGGGTGCACAGAGCTGGCTCATGGGTTCTGGAGTTGGTGAAGGTCAGCTACCTGGCTGGTCCTCAGCTTCAGCCATGCACTGTGGGTGCTGCTTCTTCCTCTTGACTTTGGGGCAATAGCAGGAGGATATTGTGAGTTCTCTCTTAACACAGCCTGTATCCTACCTGATCCTAAGACCAGGTAGTCCTGGACTCTGAGTCCCTTCTTTCTAGACTCTATGACACAGAACTCTGGGGCCACTTGATGTGTTCCTGGATTCCCTGGATGACAAGTGACTAGGCCTGTTGCTGCCTGGCAGGAGACACCTGGCTCCAGGAATGGCATGGCTAGGGTCCCATGTCTAGGAATGCTAGGAGGATGTTTTAGTTACTTTTTTTTTTTTTGTTGCTGTGATACAAAACTGTGATGAAGGCACTTACAGGATTGTTTACTTTGGCTTATGGCTCCAGACTCTGTCATGGCAGCTAGAGGAGGAAGCTGGGAGCGCACATCTTCACCCAAAACCATGAAGCAGAGAAAGTGAACCAAGAGTAAGGTGAGGTTTAAGCTCTTGAACATCATTTATCCGTAGTCCTTCAGCAAGACTGCACCTCTCCACTAACCTCTCAAATAGAGCCACCAACTGGAGAACACATGTCAAATGGCTGAGCTAGGGGAAGAATGGATGGTAGTACTGCCTGACCAGGCTGGCTTCTCTTTTGTTCATTTTCTAAGAAAGAAGTCGAAACATCTCCATCTTTCTGGTTGACAGCCCCAGCACCTTAGGCAAACCATAACCTTATATGCCAACTGAACACAAGTGGCCACCTGACCCAGCAGGGTGACCAGCACCTCAGGTTAGGGAGGAAAGATGTAGTCAGGCAGGTGCTGAGCCTGGACCAGAGGCTGTAAGGGGGAGGGCATGGGGGGGGGAAGGGCAAGGATTCAGGCCTAGTGAGAGTGGGCACTGAGGAGGGGCTGTGGGTAACTTTTCTGTGTTGCCCAGGTCAGGTCATGTGCTGAAACCTACCTGAAGGGGATGGTGTTGGGAGGCAGAGCTTATGGGAAGAGAGTTGGTCATAGAGACCTCCTGACAGGACTGAAGCGCCTATGAAAGAGGGCTCTGGGCAGCCGCCTTCTACCTTGTCCCCTGTAGGCCCTGCAGTCTTTAGAAACCCAGTCTCGTAGACCTCCAGATCCAGAACCCTGAGAAGAAATGCCTGTTGCTCTTTGGTCCCAGGATTGAGCTCAGATGGGAGGAAGGGGAGAGGACAAGGAAAGAATGAGAGAGTGAAGAAATCAAGAGGGAACCCTCTCTTTGTAAAGTCCCAACAGGTGCCAACACATGGGAGATACACATGGCAGCCACGGGGCCCAACTGTCTCTCATCATAATCCAAAGGAATAAAGGCTATGATGGGAAAGTGGGGACTACTGTGTGTGTGTGTGTGTGTGTGTGTGTGTGTGTGTTTGTGTGTGTAGCTCAGCTCAGGGCAGGGAGCTAGGACATCACATGATCCTACTGTGAGATACCCACCCTCACTACTATTCCCAACAGGAATATTTCTTTGAAATGAAGTGTCTATATAGGGCAAATACATCGCCATTCACAACCATCAGCTGCTCCCATCACATCCCAGCCAAGAGCAGAGAGAGAACACATCACTTGTTCTGAGTGTCACCAGAGTTAGAACGGGTTTTATGGAATGTCAGATGGGGTTAGAATTCTGGGAAATAATATTGGGCGTCTGAGGGCTGGATTCTGGGGCCCACATCACCCACCTCCTCATGGTCATTATCCTAGAGCAGTGCTTCTCAACTTTCCTAATCCTGCGACCCTCAAATATAGTTCCCCATGTTATGGTGACCTGCTAACATAAAGTTATTTTCATTGCTACTTCATAACTGTAATTTTGCTATTGTAATGAATCATGATATAAAAACCCATGTTTTCTAATGGTTTTAGGCGACCCCTGTGAAAGGGTTGACTCCCAAAGGGGTTGAGACCCACTGCCCTGGTGGGTACTAGTGACATAGCTGGGGACAGAGAAGATGGGCCTAGAGGTGGCTGGGGCACTGAACCTGTGACAGACACTTAGTGGGAGTCCCACTCATGAGGGAGGGGTGGCAGGTGGGATCTCCTGCCTCAGGACGAATGTCAGTGTCAGCAGGAAGCACAGGACTGGAGCCAGGGAGCCACATTCTCATCTGTATCCCACTGGTCCACCGAACAGGGGCCAGTGCCTCGGCTGCCCTGCTTAGAAGATATTCAAGATCACTGTGCAGCTTCAAAGAAGTCCCCAGGCTCTGTCCCTCTCCTCAGCCTCACTTTTCTGTCAGTGGTGTCATCCACTAGGGGAAACTTGGGGTAATCTATGCACTGAGGACTGAGGGCCTAGAGGATGATGGGACAAAGGAAGCACTCATGCGAGCAGGTAGGAAGGACAGCAGACACTGTTCCCTTGACAACTTTGGATACCAGGGAGACTTGAAAGCACTGCCCCTCACTACCCCTCACCTGACATCCTGAGGCCTCCTCTCCTCTATCCTCTGTGGACCAGTGTGGGTGGTAAACCTGAAGCCTGCAGCACACCTGGCTGGGTATCACGAGAGCACAGCCTCTTCTCTCCATCTGGAGACTGTGACACATGTGGAACCATGGAGCCCAGACATCCTCTGAGGGCACTTAGAATCCCCAGTCAATGGAGGAAGGAAGGAAGAGTGACTCAGTAACCACTCTGGGATACCTAGCAAGGGGCGCTGATGTCAGAACCTGAGCTACAGTTAGACAGCTGGAAGACATATGTGGAATGGTGCAGACCCCAGAGGCAGAACATATCGGGACGTGTCTATCCGTAGGTAAGCAACTTCATGGCTCTCATCCCTCTGGAAGCCTGTGGGGGACAGTCCTCTGTGGGGGACAGTCCTCTGAAGACTGTGAGTTGGCCAAGTTGGGTCCAGAACTGAGCACACCACCAAGACTCAAAGAAGTTATAAGTAGCTAGGTCCTTTCCACTCAGGGATGTATAATCGTTTGGCTTCTCTAAGCCACATCATTACATTATGAAGTTCATACTTAAGAGCCACAAAAACAAACTCTGAAGAATTCTCAGTGTTTTAAGTAAGTTTTCAGTTTTCTGTTGGGATATACATTCATAGCTATCCCGGGTGGCATGTGGCCTGTGAGCTGCAGGTTAGGCACAGAAGTTAACTACTTTTGCCCATAAATGAGTGTTATAAGCCCCAGGCTACAGTTCAGAGATAATCCAGATCATGTGGTTCCCTGGGTGGTGGGCATGCCAATGCTCACATACCAGTGACCATGGTAGAGGTAGAGAGAGGAAACACAGACCTCACAAATCCCTCGAGGGCTGGGGAAGGCAAGTGTGCTAGTTAGCTCTTTGTTGACTCAACACAAGTCAGGGGCACCTGCGAAGAGGGAACCTCAGTTGAGAAAACGTTTCTATCAGATTGGCCTATGGGCAAGTGGCAGTGTGTGTGTGTGTGTGTATTAATGATTGATTGATTTGGGAGGACCCAGCTTAGTTGGGGTGGTACCAGCACTGGTCAGCTGGTCCTGGGTGCTATAAGAAGGCAGGCTGAGCAAGCTGTGGGAATAAGCCAGTAAGCAGTTTCTCCAAGGTTTCAGTTCCTGTCTCCAGGTTCCTGTTTCCAGGTTCCTGCCTTGAGTTCCTGTCCTAATTTCTTCTCACAGTGGGGAAAGCTGTAAGTTGCAAGAGGAAATGAACCCTATTCTTTCTAATCTGCTTTTGCTCATGGTGTTTATCACAGCAACAGAAAGCAAACCTGGTCGCAGAGGAAGTGGGCCTTCCTTGGAGCCTTGGGAACGGACCAGTCCATCACACTTTGCTTTAAATCCATGGGACCCAGTTACATTCCAGGACCACAAGAGAATTAAGTATGTATTGTTCATCAGTAGCATGGGTGCTGATGGGAACAAGGCCCTGCACCGAGGCATTGGCATGGCTGTGTTACATGCATCTTGCCATTGAATCTTTTATGAACAAGGTACCGGGTAAAGGCTCAGTTGTAGACCATGAATGGCTTAGGTGCCCAGGGGACACCAGCAATATCTGTCAGAACTCCACAGTGCTGCAGCTCTTGTCAGTGGCCACTCAGCTACAGCCATCTCCCATCAGCAACAGGAAACTGAATCACAAACACACAGTGTGGGCTGGGATCCTGGGCACAGGTGGCATGGCTCCATCCCAGTCAATGTCTGCTGCCATCAACATGTGGGTGATGAGAGGTATCAAGAGGGGCTTATGAGACAAGAGGTTGGACAGGTCTTCTGCCATGGACCAAAGACAGCAGTGTGTGTGTGTGTGGGGATATCTTAGCTGCATCTTTCAAACAATCTCTTCTTCAGGCCTAAGGCCATCTTCAGCCTTGGCCTGGCCTGGCTTTGTTGTAGTGGTGGCCACAGAGACCTAAGACTTTGTCACTTTATGGGACTGGGCAGGGACACCTGTAGGGTCAACCCCTCAGTGTACAAGCCATGTCTTTCTGCCAGTGTGGTGTCTGGAGCCTTAATTGCAGAGGCCATCCAGTCTGGTGGGTGCTGGAAGCTCCAGAAGCACTAAGAGACCATCTCTCTTCTTAATGAGTTACTGGTCTCTGAGACTCCAATGGTAGTCCTGAGAGTGTCTACCTAGTGCTGGGCCAGGAGAAGCCTTTGGTGGAAAGCTTGGGCTGAGAAGTTAAGTGAATTCCAAGGAGAGAAGGAGACCAGGCTCAGGGGTGAGACTAGGGCTGACTTGTAACACCAGCATCTGCAAGATGCTGAGGGGCAGTGCCAGGAGCATCAGTTTCCAAGACAGTAGAAAGGACAGATGCTCCCAGTCCGTGATGCCCAAGTTTAAAAGGGTTGAGCCCTCTGTCTTGAGCTGCTTAGGAGAAAAGTCTAGAGTACCCTGGAGCCCTCCTTGCTCATTTTGACCTCAGGCCATCTGCTGACCAGCCTAGCTCCCCGCCTTTTCAATAGGCCTGAATCCTGTACATGCTGTGGCCCACAACTAGGAGCCTCTTGTAGACCCTAAGGCTGTACCCATCCTCTGTAGACACCTCCCAACCCAGCAGTCAAAACCATCTTGGAAATTGAAGGTCTCACCCACTATGCAATGCCATGTGCCACTCAGAGGATGTCCAACACCTCACAGTGCCTGGAGTCTGAGTTACCTGACCAGGTCTCTTTTCTTCCCATCTGCTCCTCAGTGCTCAGCCCAGCCATAAGCCATGTTTGCATCCCTCACTCTCCAGAAAAGCCGCCCTAGACTTGAAAGTCTTCTCTAGACCCGTGGCTTCCTTCCCTCTTTTGCCAGAGCCCTAAGGTCTCCTTGACCACTGTGTGGACTCTGCATCCACTTCTGCATCTCCTGCCCATCACATCCTCTTTGGTACATTCATCCTCTGCCTAGAACCCAGATGACCACTCATTGATTCTGACTTGGGTCTGTCAGCTCACAGAAAGCAGAATGACCCTGTGCAGGAAGCTAGAGGCTTTCTGGGGGCCTCACCCCAAGATGTATGACTCCTGGTCAAGACTGGGTATAGAAGACACGTAGATCTTTAGGCTCACAAATAAGTACTAAGGAAACCAGGAATGTTAAACACTCGGGGTGTCTCTTCAAAGGGAGCAATGTATAACCTGTCTCCCACCTGAAAGGCTGGGAATGAATGTGGCCTATAGTCTGGTGACCTCTGTGCGATCTTTATGACAGAGACTGCAGACAGACCTCACCAGCTCCCCCAGACTCTGCTCTTGAGCCTGTTTGTCTCAGACAATCTACAGCTCGATCCTCTACCAGACCCTTGAGTTTGTTTACCTCTTGAGCCTACTTTGGAACCAATCTTTATAGACGATCTCATACGTACTTCATATAGAGTTTCAATGTAATTACATCTTAAACTTTGTTATGCACATGGGCTTGAGTTAATTATCACCAGGAAGCTTTTTCTTTCCAAGTTATGCTGTGCTTAAAAATGCCTATGATATACGACCCAGCGTCAGGTTCTTGAAGTTTGAAACAACAGCAGCTGCTAAGTTGTACTGAACTGAACTTCCTTCCTTTGGAATGACACTCTGTGCTGTGCTGTTTGCATTGATCTCCCACAACTGCCTATCTTTTTTGCTCCCATACCTCAGTCCTGAGCTCACCGCTGCTGACCCTCAAAGTACCCCTCCCCTGCCATTTCTAAAAAAAAAAAAATGCACACATGTTCATATAGGTCATTTTGGCCTATTTGTGTTTTGGTGGCACTGGTCCCATTTCTTTCTGTGACTGTGGGAGGGTATGGCTTCTGTTCAGGGTGTGGCCTCTCGGTGACTCTGACCTCTGATAACTCTTCCTATCTGAGAATCTAACTTAGCAGGCTTGTAGAGAAATGTGCGGCTCAGCATATCTAGGCTTACACTAGCTCCATTGCATTTTGTATTGTTCTGCCTTGAAAGGCCTTTTCTAGACTTCTTAGCTCAACAATGTCCCGAGGAAGGTATGCTAGTCCACCAACCCATGCCTCAGTTTCCTACTCAAGCAGTGGTGGCTGCCCTGCCTGCGGGTGCTCACAATGTTATCGGAACAGCCTTCCAAGGTCAGAGGGAACAAGAGGGGAGACAGTGAGGGGGAGGAGCAGGGGCAAGGAAGGGACCCTGCTGACAAACAGTGAGGGGCAGGGAAGGTAGGTGTGGCAGGGCAGGGCTGGGTTACTGCCCCCGATTGTGCCAGTGAGGAACATCAGGGAGCCAGGGAATAAGGTGTGTGGGGGTTGGGGGTGATCTTGGCCATTCAGCAGCTTTGAACGCAGGAGGCTAAGTAAGGCTCCTGATTCTAGAGATGAGACCCTGAGAGGGTGGGTGGAGCCCAAGGAGACTCATCTGAGTCCTATATAGGCTGAATGGCTCTGACAACATAAGGTTCCTTCTTAGTGATAGAAGTTGGGCAGGCTGGCAGCCCAAGGTGGCATCCAAAGCCAGGTGCACTTTCCCAGCTCATGGCATGAACAGAAGGATGAGAAACCAAAGTGTAATGGTGCTGCTTGTGTCCCTCAAGGACAACTGTCTTCCTTGTGGTCCTGGGCAAGGCCCCCAGAATTCATAGCCAGAGGCCCTTGTCACAAACCAGGAGCCAGAGGAGCTGTGAGAGGGCAGGCCCTAGCTAGAAGACTGGATAGCTGTTGTCACATTAGTTCCTTAATGCATGCATGCACACATGTATGTACATATTCATCCACCTATCTATGTGTGTATGCATGTATGTATCTCTTCACCTATAAACTCATTGATCCATTCATGCATGCATTAATTCACTCATATACCCAATCATTCTTGCATCCATACATATGTGTCTATCTAACCAACTGCCTGTGCATTTATCCATGTGCTGACCTATCCATCTATTCATTCATTCATTCATTCATTCATTCATTCATTCATATATTCATCTATGCATCTATCTACATATCATCCACCCACCTTCTATCCGTTTATGCACTCATTCATTTAGTCATCCACTCATTTATTCATGAATGCACACACATCCATTTACCCACCCACCTATTACTCCTTCATGCGTTCACCCATGAATTCACTCACTCATTCATTCATTCATTCATTCATGTACTCATCTATCCAGTCATTCATGCATGCATACATGCACCCATTTATGCAATCATGCATGCAAACATCCAGTGGGCACACTTCAGTCTCTATTCCAGGTTGCAGTGGTACAACAATGAGTTACACATTCAAAGAGGTTGCCAGCTGCAGGTATGGGGGAAGGGCTCAGAGGAAGGTGTGTGTGGCCCAGCTCTCTACTTCCCTGACAAAAGCAAGCTGCCTATGGCTGCCTTCCACCAGCCACAGCCACTGGGCAAAGTTGAGGCAGAAGAGGAGACTCTGTCACAGTTGTCAGCCCAAGGCTGCAGCCACACCTCAGCCTTCCTATGTGGTTCTAGCTGTGTCCACAGCTCTGATACCCGGGGCCACACCTAGTCTCTTGCTGTCTGAGGGTCAAAACCAGGCAGGAATGGCCAGATTCCTGTGATGGTGACCAACTGGCTCCTACATCCTCAGGGGTGTGTCATGGTCCTGCAACAAAGTAAGCCCAGGTCCATGAGCCCCCGGTACCCGATCTTGATCTGCGTGAGAAGCAACTTGGGCAGTTGTCTAGGCTGAAAAAGAGCAGACTTCACGCTAGCCAGTCTGGAATGCCCATAGCTCACAATTAAACCAGCAGCTCTCAGACAGGGCTGACCACATGGTAGCTTGTGACAGCACAAGGCAGGGGCCCTTTTCATTCATGTCCATGTTTAGTCGGTGAAGGCTGTCTCTCCCTCATTCTTAGCTTTATTATAGAGCCACTCCGCACTGGCTGCCTGACTCATGGAATGACTATTTGCTCAAAAATTATATATAAAAAAAAAACAAGTCTTGAAAATGCTATCACTCTGGCTTTCCTTCTAATAATGTCCATTGCAGATCAACAGATAAGCAAGACATGGTGTGTCCATACAGTGAACCATTACTCAGCCACAAAAAGGAACAGGGACTTTGTCTGTATTGCAATATGGATGGCACTCTGTGGTCATGAGTAATGGCATGAGTAATGGCAGAAGCCACTTGTGAAACAGCACGTGTCGTGATGAGTCTGTTCCCCTGAGATGTCTGAGATGGGAAAGTCCGCAGAGACTGCTACTTAGTGATTCCGGGCAGGAGGAAGGGTTGGGGGAAGGCTCAGCTGGGTGGGTCCAGGGAGTCACTGTGTATGTATGTGAGAGAATGTTCTGAAAACAGATGAAGCTGGTGGCCAAACACAGTGCAAAGGTAGCTAAACTCCAGGTTTTAAATGTGAAGTTTTACTACACCTGGTAGTGCACACCTATAATCCCAGTGTCTGCAAAGCTGAGGCAGGAGGATACTCACCTTGAGGCTAGGCTGGGTTCCCTAAAGGGCTTACTTTTATCTTGGGGGTGTTTTAGCATGCACTTGAACAAGTGCCAGGACAGAGGAGGTCTGGAGTCCCCCAGAGCAGACAGAGGACCCAGGAGGAGGACCTACCCTCAGCCCCCGCCATTACTCGGGTATCTGTGGCCTGTTGCTGCTTCCTCTCACTCACTGGATCATCAGCTCACACAGATGTCACCTCCTTGCTAACACATGGAAGCTCTGTGGTCTCTCCTGCCCATCCTCAGGAGTGAGGGTGGCCCTGAAGACCACCCCAGGAAGTATGCCAGTTCTGTAGGCATACTGCAGCCAGTTGTCTGCCTGCATCTGTTAAAAATACCAGTGCCATCTGTGGCAACTTATAACTGAATAAATTTATTTATAACATAATGGGGGCTTGTTCTGAAGACAATGCTTGTATCTCTGAGATGCTGATTCTAAGACCCGAGTGTCCTCAGTCTGGGGCCACGTACCCTAAAATAAAAACCACACAGCTCATAGGATCCCTGCAGAGGCTCAGTCCAGGACTGGTGAGGCTTCCCTGTTAAGTGAATGGTATCAACATTAACTTTGTGACTACTGCAGTCTCTCACAGTGGGCCCTGCATTGGAAATGGCAAAGATGTTCTACAAAGATGAGTTCATGCTGGAATGAGGGTTCTTACCACTCCATACCAGGGATTATCTGAGACACACCCATAGAGATGCCAGTGACGGGGCCAGAAGCCAAGGAGTGATGAGGATGCTAGGATTTGCCAGCAGCAGGAAGGGTGAGGTGGGACCTTTCACGGGAGTCTGTGGAGTATCTAACCCTGTGACTTTGGACTTCAGGCCCACAGAGCAATGAATGAGAGGCTCAGAAGATAGCTCAGTTCATAAAGTGCTTGCCTCACATGCCTGAAGATCTGAGTTCAAATTCTTAGCACTGGTGTACAAAGCCAGGCCGGGTGATGCACCTATAGTCCCAGCATCAAGGTGAGACTGGAGAACCTCTGGGTTCAACAGCCTGCCAGCCTAGTTGAATGAAAGAGCTCCATCCAGGTTCAGTGAGACACTTTGTCTCAAAAATTAGGATGGGGAGTAGAGGAAGACACCTGACGCTGACCTCTGGCCTTCACATGTGTGTGCACACACATGAACGTTCACTTCACACGTATGCGCACACACACAAACATTCACGCAGATGAAAAGAATACAGACCTCTGAGCAAGACTGCCATGGCAGCCTTTGTCATGGTGGCCACGGGGAATATTCTCCCTGACCAGTCCCTATCTTGCACATGGTAGCATGTGCCACAAGTCTGCAGAAGGCCAGAGGGGTATCTGGCAGAATCCCAACATTTCCTTGGACTAACTGACTTCCTTGTCTTGTTTCCTGAAGGGCAGATCCAGTATTTGGAGGTGAGGAAAGAAGGGGGACACGGGTTGTTAGGTCAGTTCCAGAAGGAGTTTCCTATCACAGGAGAGTGTGGCCTAGGGTCCTTCTGATGGTCAAGAGGGGTCACAAGAGGGGTCACGGGATCCTGAGCACCCAGAAACAGAGGCTTGTTCTTAAGTCCTGGTCTAGGAGTCCAAGGACACACGTGTGTGTGTGTGGGGGGGGGGGTAGATGGCCCAGGAGACAAGGTGCAGGACAAAGAATATCCTAGGTGTCAGCTGAGACCTCTCACCTTTGCCCCTCCGCATCACAGGAGAAATGACAACATGCCCTCGTGGGCCTCAGCGCAGCTCACTTTGCTGCAGATGTGCCCACGCTGTGTGCGCATGGCTGATGACAGCTATGAACAGGGCCCAACACAAAAGGGGAAAGTTTCTTAAAACATTGTAAAATATTTTTTTCTTTTACACTGTGTATGTGTATGTGTGTGTGTAATCTGATTTTGTGGTTCTTAAGTGTGGTGATGTAGATGACAATGTCATATATTACAGTGTCAAGGATGATGCCCGGAGCTGGGTCCTCCCAGGGTGCAAACTTAGCATCTCTCAGTAGAGGTCTGTGACAGGTGGGGATGGAGATGGTACATGGCTGAGGTCTAACCTGGGCAGAAACTCGGAGGGAAAGCACTTGGTTCACACCATATTTGGGTGGCCTGAGCTCCTGGCTGTCTATGTGCAAAGGCTGAGCCCAGTCTCCTGATATTTGGGTGTGAGGTTCCATCTCCACCCCTGGCAGCAGCAAGGTGGATGCATAAGACCATATGGTGACAAATGCAGCTATTCTGACAAGGTACCACTGGATGCCTACTCGGGCCAGGTTCTCGTGGTCTCTCTGGACTCCACCCTTGGCTGGCATCGACTTACTCTCTCCCTGCACAACCACTGTGGCTCCTCAGGGCTGACAGGGATGTCTTGGGAGTCATCATTTGACCCCATGAGACATGGTTTCCAGCCAGGCTCCCTGTAGGGAGAGAGCCTACCTGGTCTATTAGTTACATTTCTCTTCATGGTGGTCAAATGCCTGACCAGGAGTTTAAGGAAAGAGGATGGTTTTGGCTCACAGTCTGAAGGATCTTATGTCATTCTGGGAAGGTGTGACAAACGGGAACAGGAGATTGCCTGCTCACATCTGGGCAGATCAAAAAACAGAAATGGGACAAGATGTGGGGCTCTACTCTACCCCTCAAGGTCCATCCCTCGGGGACCCATTTCCTCCAGGAAGACACCACCTCTTAAATGTTCCACAACTCCCATCTGCTGGGGGCCAAGTTTTCAAACACATGCACTTGTGGGGACATTCCATACCCAAACCATGACATCTGGTCTCACTGAAAATGTTTTTTTCAGATATGTTTCCAAGGGCTCCAGACCAGGCAATCTAGGGAAAAGCAGGTCCTGCAACTATGGGTCCATGCTGTCCACAGATGGCCCTTGACCTATGCTGAGGGAGGCCTTCTAAACTAAACTCTAGCTGTTGCTAGGGTGGGCAGGGCCTGTGGAGTCCAGAGTCACTGGGGACACCATTTGAGAGAGCAGACTGGTCACTTACAGCTGTGATGAGGGAGTGACAGGTCGGGACACCTCCCCACCCCCTGCACACACACATACATACACATACACACTGAATATTGACTGAGTCTCATGGGGACAGGAAGGACAGGGAGCAGGGGCAGACATGCGCAAAGTTGTCTTTGGGCAGTTGGAAGGAGCCAAACAAGGCTCTGCTTCCAGCCCTGACTTGGAGGAATCATAACTGAAGAATCAGCACTCAGGAGATGCCACAAAACTCACAAAAGAGCCCTTGCAGATAGCAGCTTTCTGAGCCAGCTGCCTACAGAGGCTCCACCTCCACAGGCTTCACCCCTGGTCTCCACCACTACAGACTCCACCCACTGTGAATCTGCCAACCACACGCTCCGCCCACTCTAAGCTCCACCCACTCTAGGCTCCACCCCCAAGCTCTACTTCCTAGGATGAGCACTCCTGCTGTGGCCAGCCTTGTGGCACTGGCAGGAAAGGAGGCAGCAGAGGTCTCAGTCACTGTTAGAATAGAAGATTAGCTGTAAGAAGACTTACTGTAGCTGGTACTACAGTGAGTGAGCTGGTGGAAAATCAATTTCTGTTATTAGTCAGCCATGTGCTCCTCCCAAATGATAAAAACAAGCAGTAGATGAAACTTAATATCCATTTGTAATCTGGGCACGGGGGGGGGGGCACTACTGTCTTCCCAGTACTCAGGAGGTGGAGGTTGGAGGTCATCCTCAGCCTTACAGTGAGTTGGAGGCTAGCCTGGGCTAAATGAGACCCTGTCTCAAACAAACAAATTTTTTTTTAAAAAAAAATCTATTTTCAATTTAGGTGAAAAACATCTCTGCATACTAGAAAAAGATGACCCAAAGTAACAGAAATCTGGAGATCAAATCTTAAGATTGGGAACCCAGGGACACCTGCCCTCTCCACCACCCTTCCCAGCAGGCAGAGAGAGGAAGAAGTGGGCCATAAAAGGCACAAGCAGCTCATAAAATAGGAGAACTAATTAGAGGATTCAGCAAGGTGCCAGTGGAATCCAGAATCGATACTCCACAGCCAGCCAATTCTTGATATTTCAGCCAAAGCCAGCAAGAGCAAGTTCAAAAAATATCCATGAAGCGTCAGCTAATGACTTGAGGAATGAATAATAATATAAAAAATTGCTGTGGAAGCTTTAGGCATGATCACAAGGTCTTCTTGGAAGACATTAAGGAAGGCTGAATCAAGTGGAGAGATTCACCCATTCCCGGTTCAGCAGGCACTGTAACAAAGATATTCATTTTCCCAAAACCAGTTATTCCAGGTCAGTGCAAGTACAATGAAGACCCTCCAGACACTTCAATGGCAGGACTTTGAAACATGGACACACAGTAAGTGGACACATAGTGACTACTGAATTGCTGATGGGGAGCGCGAAGAAAGGAGAGTATGAGGGTCCATCTTCAAGGTCCAATAGATGGGATTTGGAATCACCTGTGAGACACACCTGTAAGCATAGCTGTGAGAAAGTCACCAGAGAGGTTTAACTGGGGAAAGACCCTCTCCAAATGTAGACAGCACCATCCCATGAGCAGGGCCCCTGAACTTAAGGACAAGGAGAAAGTGAGCTGAGTATTAGAGTTCATCTCTGTGCTTCCTTGACTGGGGATACAATGTGACCAGCTGCCTGGGACTCCTGACACTCTGCCTTCCTGTTATGGACTATGCCCTCAAACTGTAAGTCCTCAAACTGTGAGCCCTCAAACTGTGAGCTCTCAAACTGTGAGCCAAATAAACCCTTCTCCTATTAAGCTACTTTGGTCAGGTGTTTGTCCCAACAGTGAGAGGTCACTGATACAATGTGATACTCAGAAATGTTACAGGAAGACTGTGTTAGCCACAGCAAGCAGAAAAGGTGCACTTGCTTCCTAGCTTCACAGCACACATAAGAAGCACAAATTCTTTATTGACACTTAGAAGCAAGAGGCAAGCATAAGAAATTTCTGGAAAATATGGTGGAAGGTAGCCTGAGACGCTGTGGTAAGGAAGAATGTTTCAGAGGAAGCCAGCAGTCACAAGCTCAGAGTTTGTTTGACAAATTCTTTCACACTAAACAAGAAACAATTGGCTGTCATAAAAGAAAGATGGCACAAACGAGGGACTGATAAGCAGGATACATAAAGAACACAAAACAGAGTAAAAGGAGTGGCAAAGGGAAAACTGGGAAAAACAAGAACAAACAGCTTATGGGAGATAAAATGTGGCTCAGAAACATAAGGGAAAAACCTGGGCTCCGTGGTGCACACCAGTAACCCTTGTACTCAGGGATCTGAGGCAGCAGGATTGAAAGGTGTAGGTCTAGAGAGATCTTATTTCTCCAATAGGTAGGCCTGGGATGTAGGTTGGTGATGGAGTATTTGTTTAGCATGTGACTGGCCCTGGGTCTATCCTTAGTTCCAAACCCCAAAGAAACAGAAAAGATGCTCTCTAGCCTATCTATAGTCAGGAAATGCCAATCAAGACTCCTATGAAAACCCACAAAAACCTTTCCTATTGTGAGAACTACCAGCACAGGGCACTGCAAGTGTGGAAGTGCTAGGGGAATTGCCACCCAGCTTTCTGGAGTGCCACGTGGAAAGCCACTAGCCACTTGCTGGCCAAGCTGAATACATGGCTCCTGCTGACCTAGTGACTGTTCTGATGTCATTGGTGACATCAGGAGGTACACATCAGAGGGTTGCAAGCATATCTGGTCAGCCATAGAATCAGTGTTACTCCCCAAGTCCCCACCTGAACCAGGCTGGAAACAAGAGGTATTTTCTTTCTATGCGCCCTGTGAGTCAGCTGGTGAGCCGAGACCCTGGCGGACATGAGTGCCTTGATTTCTCTCCTGGTTCTGCCCAATCTTCCTGTGTTTCCAGGCAGACAAAACAAACAAACAAACAAACAATGGGTTTAATCATGTGATGCTACCAGACTGGGGCCATACAAACATGATGGACAGGGCCTCCTCACACCTTGTAAGATGACACTTTGCAGTAAAAGCATCACATACTAAAGTGTGAGCATGATGGTGTTTGTGTGTGCATATCTATGGAGGCAAGAGGCCAGCTTGGGTTCTGGTCCTCAGGTATCTTCCACTTGACATTTGGTGACACACCCCTCATTGGTCTGGAATTCAGATTCAGCTAGATTGCCCGGGGATGCTGCTGTCTCTCCCTACTCAATGCTGAGAACACAGGTGCACACCACTAGCCACTTACAAAATTATTATTTCTGCACACACACGCACACGCACACATTCCTTCTCGTCTGTAAGTGGACTACATATATACAGTGCCTTAGAGGCAAGAAGGTGTTGGATCCCATCTGTAAATTATAGATGACTGTGAGCCACCAGGTGGGTGCTAAGAATTGAACCCAGATTCTCTGGAAGAACAGCCAGTGCTTGTAAGCCCTGAGCTGTCTTTCTAGTCCCAAGCCTGGCTGTTTCATATGGTTCTGGAGACTGAACCCAGGGCATTAAATGGCAAGCATGTTACCCACTGAGCCATCTCCACAGCCCCTAACTATGGGGCACGTGGATCGCATCACCAGAGGAACTGGCATGGAACTGGTGAAGTGGACCATGGTCAAACCCTGAAATCTCAAAACTTGAGACTGGCAGGAGGACAAGTTGCTCCTTCCCTGTTTGCCTCGGAGCACATAACCAGGTGACCCCCCAACCAGGTGGTCAGTCACATAACCAGCACCTGGAGCGTCTCTCCATGCTAATGAGGTGTCTCAGTAGCCGTAGCCTTCAGCCAGTGACCTTTCCCTCCATGAATATTCCCATGCCTTTCCCCCAAACTACATAACCCTTGGTTCACCCCAAATAAAAGTATGCGTTCAAACCTACCCCCAATAAAGAAATATGAACAAGCCAGGATCATCACAGAGAGCTGCTTCATTCAAGAGAAGGCCTTTGCCTAAAAGAGCCATAGCACTAAGAATCTGAAGTCCCCCCTACCCACCACCCCTGACTGCTTCACCCCTTCCTGGCCTGGTGGGTAGCAGCATCTGACACCCAGGAGGGAAGAGGTGGCACACCAGTCCTCTCCAAGCTGGTGTGCCATTGGCATCTGGTTACTCCAAAGGGAGAGGCAGAACCCAGAGCCACCCCTAACATCGATTTTTGTGATATAAAGTGTACGTCTGTGCTTTATCTTCGTTTGGTGAGGCCTCTGGATTCTGAGTGAGGGACTTAGGACCTGTGCTGTCCTTTGACAGAATCTTATAGGCCTGGAACCGAGTAGCAGCACAGTTCTCAGAGGATCCCAGGCCATCGGAGCCAGTCTGTGAGCGTGGGCATCACTAAACCCAGGAGGGGGAGCCTCTACTGGTGGCAGATCCTGGGGTAGGCCTGGAGAGGCAGAGGTCCCTCAGAGCAGGTCTGTGCAGTCCTAGTGGTGGGTGTCCCTTATCTGCCCTTGGCTCTCCTGCCCTTCTCAGGTACCTCTAGGATGGGAACATAATTACTTGTGGGCCACACCAAGGCTGGGACCAAGTGAGTGCTTGGCATCCAGGCCACAGGAATCATACCAGGCTGGGCCTGGAGGGGCTGTGATATTGTCATAAGAGCTGCCCCTCCTGTCTGCTCCCTGCAGCAGCCCAGCCCCAAACTACTCAGAGCATGGAAGTGGGTCCTGGATTCCTCTTATTTTATTTGAGCCTGCCCAGTGACTGGCACATAGCTGTGGTGACCATCTGACAGGTCACTCACCTGAATGAGACTCAGGTCAGGACAAAGCAGGACCTTTCCAAACTCTCCCCTCTCCTGCCACAGTGCTCAGCTCAGCCTACCACACCTGACATGTGTCCTGCCTAGGCTCAGGCAGGTTACAGTCCTCTGAAACCCTCTAAGATCTGTCACATAACAGGATAGGGTCCCCGGCGCTGTCATCTGTCGGCTGCCATTCATGTTTTGCCTCCTTAGACAGCCAGCTCATTGACTGTGGCAAATATTTTTGTCATTGTCAACTCTGTCCAGCAGGACCCTTAGTGGGACAAATCATTCCCAGCAGGTGAACTACTAACAAACACCATAATGATGGTAAGAAACAGAGAGGCTGTGTCACCAGCCCAAGGTCACACAGCAGTAAGGTGCTGAGCTTGAAATACAGAGGAAGCACGTTTTCCATGCACACCTCCCCCAAAGTTCTGAAATTCTGTGAAGACCCAAGGGGCACAGAGAGGATGCAGGTCACCAGATGTCCCTCATTCTCCCCATTTACAGCCTCCATGGCAGACTAGGAATGCCTGTGGCACTCTCTCACAGGCACCTGTCCCAGCCTGTAGACATGCAGAGGTGACAGCCACAGTGATGCTGGGCATCAACACACAAAGAAGGATGGGGGAAGCCGGACAACCCAGGAGGACTATGCAAGCAAACACTTAACTGTGCCTATGAGGTGCAAGGCAAAGGAAACCAGGGCTGGGAGGCAAGGAGAACCAGCAGTGAGCCACAGGTGGCTGGCACAGGGTAACCAGGGCAAGGGACCAGAGGACAGCTGAAGCCCAAGTCAGCCCAGGGCAGGATGCAGACTAACTTCAGGCGCCCTCAGAGTGTCTACCAGAACCTTCCACCTTTCCTTTAATAACATGGGAAGTGACTCTCCCCTGTGCAGGGTCTGTGACAGTGGCCACCAGAACCCACTGACAGGTGAAGAGAACAGGGCTGTACACAAGACTGGGTGCTCAGGAGGCTGCCACATGCCCCCTGGTCCTTTTGGGAAATGGCCTCTACCCATGACATGGGATCGTTTTTGGATTGGAGTCCAAGTCCAGTTGGCTCTAATTAGCCAGGCTCAGCCACTCACCCCCATAGGTCAATTTAACAGGTTACAACGAAAAGCAGAGAGGAGCGCCATTCAGTGTGGCCACACTGGGAAAAGGGACAAAGAGTTCACCAGTGACTCCAGAGTCAGTCTTCAGGGTCTGGACATGAGGCTCAGGCTTAAACAGAGGGTGGGAGGAACGCAGAGCTGAGAGTCCTGGTCAGGTTGTGGTCCTGCCTGTAACTGACCCATCACTGTCTCAGCTCCAGTCTCTCCTGCAAGGTGGTCTGACATGTTCTCAGAACTCTGTGGGGTCTCTGGGAGACAAGCTCCCCTCTGTCTGCCTCCAGGCTTCAGCCTTTCCCTCCCCAGTGTGAGACTCCTGGGGCAATGGGCACGGTAAAAGTGTCTCCTCAGAACATCATCACCTCTGCAAGGATGATTACAAGCCCATCTCCTGGGGGCTTTCTGGAAGGGCCTGGGGTAGTAGGGCTAGCCTGGGCAAAGTGATGCTTAGTTCCTGGGCTAGGTACTGTGGCTGTATCCATAGACAGGGAAGACCCTGGGCTCAGAGAAGGCCTGAGGCTCCCATCAGTCATGGGTCGGGAAGCAGAAGGCTTGGAGATTCCCCCATATTATATGTGACACGGAGATATCACACACACACACACACACACACACACACACACACACACACACACACATACACCTACTGCAGCTTCCACGCAGGGCAAGCTTCAGAAGCANAAGGCTTGGAGATTCCCCCATATTATATGTGACAAACTGGTTTCACACACACACACACACACACACACACACACACACACACACACACAGGGGTGGAGACTGCAGCTTCCACGCAGGGCAAGCTTCAGAAGCAAAAGGGCGGCTCAAACTTGAATACCTGTGCCCACTCTCAGGATACTTCATCCCACAAGTCAGCTGTCCTGGCTTCTGTGCCTGCCCCTATGCTGTAACCCTGTGGTGGGCTCAGGAGACACAGGTGACAGGGCTGTGTGCTGTGAACAACAAGAACGCTGGCTCAGAAAGGGTCTCTCCCCAGAAAGCCATCACTGCCCCTTGCTTCAGGTAAGACCTGAGTTTTCTTAAGGATCTGGGCATCTGTCCATCATCCATTCACACTTTGAGTCAAAGGGCCTTGCTCTGAGGAGGCTCCTGTGACTTCCCAACAGCCCACAGTCCCCAGTGACCTCATTTTCAGGTCTTTCATTCTACTGGCTGGGACTCCCCAAAGAGGGCGATGGGCAGGAAGCAGGAACTCCGTGACCCATGCAATGTCTAGTCAGCCTCTGTGCTCCTTGGAAGTTGGTAGCCAACTCTGTCCACAGTTGCCACGGAAGCTGGACCTCGTTAGATGCCACCCAGAGCCACATTCCTCTTTGTGGCTGGATTTAGGAGAGCCACCGCCTGTCCAGAGACATTCTTGCCCACATCCTTTTCTAGAAGCCCGCAGGAGGACGTAGGCTATTTAATCAAGTTTCTTAATGTGTGTGTGTGTGTGTGTGTGTGTGTGTGTGTGTGTGCCTTCCTTCTTTCGTGTGGTCTCCTTCTGGAAAATGCAGGTGCCAGCAATTGGACTCAGCTCCTTGGCCTGGCTGGCAAATGCCTTTATGTGCTGAACCATCTTACGGGTCAGAAGTAGGCTATTTAAAGGGTCTCACTCACCTCACAGGGATGAAAAGATGCCTCAAGTGTTAATCTTGAAGAATCTTGGTGGAAAAGTCCATTGGAGGACAGAGGGACCTGCAGATGATGAATACAGACAGGGCTGCCTCAGAGTATCACTGTCCAGGGTCACACTGGCTAGGAGGCAGCTAAGACTGGGCTGAGCTACCTCAGTCTTATACAAAACCAGCCTGCCCCATATTTGAAAACTCACTGTTCCTTGGTTTTCTGCTTTCTCCTTGGGACTATGAAGTGTCCCCGGGGCCTTTGCATAGCCTATCCTGACTCCTTTGGCTAAGTCAACCAGTTCTAGCAGGACTTGGGCTTGGAGCCACGCTTGGAGACCAGGCATCAGAACTCTGGCCACTACAGCCGTCTACTGTGACCCTGCACTCCTTTCAGTCCTTGTCCTTGAGGACCATCCCATGGCCTGGCCATCTTGGCACCCCAGGACCTCACCCAGGGCTATAACATGCCAGGTGTGGCTTGGGATAGAGTCTTGTCTGCTCCCTGCCTGGGGCACTCTTCCACTCAATCCTGATCTGAAGCTGGGTCAAGTAGCAGGAGGTGTGTGTGTGTGTGTGTGTGTGTGTGTGTGTGTGTGAGAGAGAGAGAGAGAGAGAGAGAGAGAGAAAAAGAGAGAGAGAGAGAGAGAGAGAGAGAGAGAGAGAGAGAGAGAGAGAGAGAGAGAAAGAGAAAGAGAGACAGAGACAGAGAGACAGAGAAAGAGACACAGAGAGAGACAGAGGGCCTGGGGTAGACAGCCCTTTTCTTCCAGTGCTCCTGTCTCCTCCAGTGCCCCACCCCCAGCCCTGGAGGTAGGCGAAGCCCTGTTGCCACTCACTCCCTGCCATCTGGACCTTGCCTCTGCCTCTGCATAGAACTGGGTCAGTGGAAATGCAAGCTAACAGTACTCTGAGGCCTGGGCCTCTCAGGAGGAGACTTTCCTGGAAGCATCGATCTGTTCCCTGGGCACTGAGGGATGCCGGTCCCCACAGGAAGGCTCTCCCAGCTTTGGGTACCAACCATCTGTTCTCCCAGGATGCATGCTGGGGCCTGGGCAGATATGCCTAGAGGCAAAACCCCTGACAAGGCCTGTGAAGAGGCCCAAGGAGACACTGGCTGACATCGGGCCCTGGTCACTGTCCCCTCCTGACAAGGCCACCTTGGGCATAGTGGGCCAGGGACTTCTAGAAAGAAACCCATGAATGCTAGAGAGAGTGGCTGGTTCTGGAGGAGGGGCAGGGTCCCCATTCACTTCTCTGACCTTGCCAAGGGTCAAGAAAGGCCACAGCTGCTTCCAGACACCAGAGCCTGGGTTGAATTCCACTACTCCACACTGGCTGTTCTACTGTGCTCAAAAGCAACTACAGCCTGGTGGTCTGCTGTGAAGTCAGTAGAGGGCCAGAGAGGAAGGCCATGTGAGGTGGCAGGGAGAGGTCACAAAATATGACTCTATGAACCACATGTGTGTGACCATGTGTGCCCGTGTAAGAGTGCAGGTGCACATGTGTGTGCATGGATGATGACGTCAGGCGTCTTCCTCCACCTCCCCTGACATTGCTCAGGGAGATAGGGTCTCTCTCTGAGCATGGTGCTCACCCACCCATTCAACTAGGTTGGCCAGCCAGCAAGCCCCAAGGATGCTCCTATTTCTGCTTCCCCAGTGCTGGGATCACAGGCCTGCATGCTGTGCTGCCTGCTCAGTGCTGGGGAGAGAACTTAGTCTCCACTGCTTATGTAGCAAGACCTTTACCCAAAGAGCCTTTTCCTCTCTAGCCCTAAAGTCTCTTTGGAGTCCCCAGCTCTGCCTGTGTTCCTCACAGGGTCGGTGAGCAGCTGCTTGTTTCTCCACTTGACTCTGACCAGAGATGGCGAGTGAGCAATCCAAGGTCAAACAGGGAAGACAGCCTCTTTTCTCCTGACTGTGCACCCCCACGTCTGAGGCAGGCACATTCTCCACAGAAACAGAAGGAAGCTGGCTGAACACCGTGCGGGCCGTTTCAGTTCTATACATAAGCACCTGCCGTTGATGCTCAGTGAAGAGAGCCACAGACTGAGGCTTAGTCGGACATGTAGGGGGTCTATATGCCCTAAGGGGTCCCCAGAAATAGACACTAATTCTCTGAGCTGCTGAGCTCCTGGTGAGCGGCAGGTTTGAACTTTCACCAGGGCTGCCCATCTTTCTCAAAGCTGCAGCCTCTTCATCTGCACCATGCAGTAAATGCTTGGGTCTGTGGGCAGGCACAGTGGCTGGCTGATGTTCAGGATCAGGGACAGGACAGCAGGGCCTCTGGGGGACTCGTTCCCCACATAGCCTCTGGGGCAGAGGGAGCGAGTGGCCCTGAAGAACCAGACCTTTGCCTGGCCCACACCTCTTATTAACTTGCTATGCTGTCCAGGAACTATCTGGAAAAACATTGTATGGGGTGGAGTGAAGCAAAAACATGGCCCTGTGCTAAAGGTCTTGTTTGGGGAGCTTTCCCAGTCAGGTCATCCCGAGAGGGGAAAGACAGATGTGCAAGGGCATTGGCATTAGTCACTTAAGTGTTTGTGTCATAGCCCACCCAGGGATGAGGGGCCCTGATGTCAGTCCAGCTTGCCAGTCCTCCTATGCAGACTTAGGAAATGTTCACAGACCAAAGAGCCAGGAACAAAAGCACTGGGCTATGCCCGGGCAGACATTTCCAGAGCAGGAAAAGGGGAGCTCAGGACACTCCTACTGCAGAGACTATCCAGGGGCTGGCTGCACCTATTCTGATCTGCCCTGGTCCTCACAAAGTCGGGACCAGAGGACGGCTCGGAGATGCTGTGGCTTTTCAAGTCTGGCTTCTGGGTGTGATCCAGAGGCTCCACTGCTGCGGAGGACTGAAAATGCAGAAGACGACACATGAACACACACTTGTGTTCAGTAGCTCGGTTCACAGATGCAGAGGTGGTGGGAACACCCCATTACATACAAAACCCCACGACATACACCCGCTGTGAATATGCTAGGCACATATGCCTGCACACACACACACACACACACACACACACACACACACACACACACACACACACCACAGCACTAGCCAGCTTTTCACTACTGTAATGAACTCAGAAGAGGCTCCAGTCTAGGAGGACTACAAAGGACTACAAAGTCTCTTTGCTTTGCATTGCTGGTGGGAACGGTGTACTGTGGCAAGAGGTCGACAGCAGAGGACAAGGTCCCTTCAAGGACACATCTCAAATGAGTTGAGGGCCTCCCAAAGGACCTCCCCATAGGTCCATAGCATCTTCTAATAAGTATCTGGACCCTGTTGACTAAGACTGTTAACACAGGGACCTTAGAGGACAGCTTCTCCCAATAGTATATATAGAATGAAAATATGTAACATATAACACGAAACGCATCTCAGTTATGAACCGGAACAAAACATAGATAACCATCACAACACAGACAAAGGCTACACTGTGTGACTCATGATTAAAGACACCCAGAACACGTGAATCTGTGGAGAAGATACAAAGAGCCAGCTGTGCAGTGCTAGAGAGTGCTAGGGGAGTGGCTACTAGGGAGAGAGAGGGCCATACACCTATGAAGGTTACCCTACCCTAGGAGGTCACAAACAGTTACTTTGCAGCAGCTTTACTTGGAAAAGAGGACACACAGTTTCTATTAGAGTGAGAACCCTGGGGCCTGAGAGTAGGCGTTTGCAGCACTTATGTCTGCAAGCATGGCCTCTGCATAGGTCACTTCTTTCTATGAGTGTGTGTGTGTGTGTGTGTGTGTGTGTAAATGTGTGGTAATGTTTGTAGTGTATGTTTGTGTTATGTGTAGAGACCCGAGGCTGCCACTGAGTGTTTTCTCAGCCACCCCCACCTTATTTTTTGAGACAGGGTCTCTCTCTGACCCTGAAACTTGCTGATTCTGCAAGGTTGGCTGGCTGGTAAGTTCCCAGGATCCCCAGTGCTGGGTTATTGCAATTACGCACCATTCTCATTTCTCATTCTCATTCTCTCTCTCTCTCTCTCTCTCTCTCTCTCTCTCTCTCTNTCTCTCTCTCTCTCTCTCTCTCTCTCTCTCTCTCTCTCTCTCTCTCTCTCTCTCTCACATATATCTTTGAAATCTAAACTCAGGACCTCATGCTTACCCAGTAAGCACTTTACCATCTGAGCCATCTCTCCAGTCCTCATCCCTCATCCACAGATGCAGCAACCAGGCCTCTCAGGCTACCCAGCAGCCAGGCCTACGTGGTGTTTCACCAGTCTGGCTCTCCAGACCCAGTACAAGCCCCAGGGTCTGTTGGGTGAGGCAGTGATGTCTACAATCCCAGACCAATCCCCCCTGTCCCTCAGCTCCCTCCAGACAATAGCAGGACCTGCAGACAGGTAGAGGCTCCAAAGGGCCCTTTGTTCTCTGCTGTCCCCGACTCAGGGTGGCAGTTTTCTGAGTGGACCACACTTGTAATAACTGTCTCTATTTCATATTAATTAAAGACAAGTGAGCTACTAGGCAGAATGGTTGCTTGACATGCTAGAGCAAACCTGGGTAGTAAATGCAGTCTGCTCACAGTGGGGAGGCATTAGGTTGCCACTTCCCCAAGGCCAGAGCATGACACTCCTGGGATTGTGAGCACCTAGAGAGCCGGTGACCCATAGCCAGGGTTGAAGAGACAGATGTGTGGCTCTGGGTGCCTGCATTCCAGTTTTGCCTGCCCTCATTGGGAAGAATTGTGCTTGTGGCAGTGGCAGCCCCTCTAGGAAGGCACTTCAAGGTTCCAGGAGTGTGGCAGTATGGAAAGGGGGTCATTATGGAAGCCCCAATAGCTGGTACAGGCAAGTTCACAGTCATCTGTTGGCTCTGGCATTGCTGGACTGTCACCGCAACCTGTAACCTCATCTCAAGGAGGCCTCTGGCTGCTCCCCATCTGTCCCTCCTGGGATTTCCTAGCAGTGGCCACAGAACCTTCAGGAACTTGGAAGCTGATCTTTGGAGAGTTTCTTATCACAGGGACAGGTGGTGACCAACCTCAAGGCTGCCTTGAAGTTCACTCATCTTTTGGGTTCTTTCTACCCTAAATTTAGCTATGATTTTAGAAAGATTAAAAAGCAGTGTGTACACGTCAACTGCAATGTCTGAGCAACTGGGAGGGCATCTTAGGGTGCTGTCATCAAGGGGAGGACTTCTTGGTAGCCAGACCCTCAGGATGGGCCATGCAGGAGCACTGGGAGTGCTGGGGAAATCGGCTTCATTTCCTCTGAGCAGGATGGATAAAGGCAGTTCTCTGTTCTCCTGGCAACACACGGGAGCGAGAAACTGGCGGCTGCTAGAAGAGAAGCAAACGCCTCCCTCCCTGCCACCTGCCAGCTGCCGATGGCGCCCACGGTGGGGACAGGGATATGGACATGGAAGGCAGGCCAGAGGGAAGCTTGCTGTTGAGATCCCAGGAAAAGGGAGAGAGGCAGTGTTGCAGGGTTTGAAGGACTGGATGGGCCAGCTCTGTGCAGCTGCCCACAGGGTAAGAAGAGAGCCAGCCACCAGGGCTAGGCTGTTGGGGCACAGGAGGCCCTTCAGGGAGCCTCACTGATCCCAGTGTATCTATCCTAGGCAGAAGCAACCATACCAGGGCCTTCCTCACAGAGTACAGGTGCGATGTGACAGGCAGCAGATAGGGGTATCTACCCAAGATTGATGGTGCATCTCCTTTATATCTAAGCTGCCAGGTTCACTATGTCCTGAAGGTCACCGTGTCCTACAGGTCAGGGCTAAATGCTTGGTCCCTAGGGCAGCTCTCCTAGAAAGTCCCATGGAACCTTCTGGAGATGACCTAGGGGAGGTTCTAGATCATGGGGAAGTGTCTTCAGATGGCAGGTTTGGGAGAGAAGATTGTTACAAAAACTGGAGTCTGACTGTCCTTCTGCTCTGGTTGGAGAGGTGACTTATTGAACACTGATGTCTCCTGTCCTCTACAGACATCAAATCTATGAGTCATCCAGGCTTTGACTGAGCTTCACTGTGGCCTTGGAACCTCCAGGACCCGAGTTGAGCAGCCTTTTGTCCCCATAAAGCTGTCAGGCTCAGGTGTCTCACAGCAGTGTAGTGAGCCGAAGAGACACACACGTGCACACACGTGATTCCTACAAAGGTCTTTCTTCGCCAGCTACAAATATATTTAGAGCAACTCATAATTCCAAAGAGAACAGTCAGGAAGGCTCATGACAAACAAGAGAGGATGAACCCGTGCTGAGGGCTGGGCCAGAGCCCCTCTTAGCCACTCCCGGGGACCTCGGGCCTGTGTCTATTTTCAACACACTCCTTTCTTTTCCTGCTTTGTTGCTGCCCATGCATGCCTCTCTATCTGGCCTGAACTGACAGGAAAGGTGAAGCCATGACTACTATGAGATGTCTGTGATAAGCGTGGGGCTGTCCCCACATGCCACGTGAGCCAGCCAGCCGTTCACCAGGCCCACCAGGTGCTCCCAACCTAGTTCCGCCATTATGGACCTCAGGCCAGTGTCAGATCCTATAGGTTGGGGCTCAGCCCCACAAGATCCCTCTCCCATTCTCAGGCATCAATCACAGTCTTAGGCTGTGATGTGAACCCCACAGACTGGTCCATACAGGGATCCTGTGTCTCCTTCTTTGGCTTCTTTAGTTGCTGGGGAGGACTCAAGGGCTGAAGAATGCAGCTGGCTTCTAGGCCTCTCACCTTTAGTGCAAGAGGTCATGGGCTGTGGGACCCCAGAATGTTCTAAGCATTCGGGTGGCCTAGCAACAAACCCTGGGCTTCTCTTGACAACCCGCTAATGCCACGTGTATGATGTGGCTCCTATAGGAGTTAGATCATCAGTGACAAGGTTAGTGGGCACAGGTTCCATGGCCAGGGTCACAGCCATCTGGCCAGGCAGGCTGGTTCTGGGCATTGGCTCTTGGAGCAAGCATAGGCCTGACCTGGGGTCACTTTGATGGTATCAGGTCTGTGGGCAATGATACTTGCTTGCTGCCCCTCTCCCCACCTTGATCTGGTTTCTTCTTGACTGGGTCAGGGTGAGGAAGAGCAAGTGTGTCTAACTGGCATCTGCCATTCTGCATGTGTTACAGATGGGGTTGGGGACAGGGTTCAGGAGCAGGGTGCTTGTTTAGCATATATGAAATCTTGGGTTCCATCCCCAGTAGCATTAACTAGGTCTGGAGGTACATGCTGCTAATACTAACACTAGGGAGGTGGAAGCAGAACGGTCAGGAGTTCAAGGTCATCCTCAGCTATATATTGAGTCTCAGGTAGCCTGGGCTAAATGAGATCCTATCTCAAAAAAAAAAAAAAAAAAAAAAAAAAAAGCTTGTATGTAGAAACATGGTAGTTGAGCCACTTCTGGTTGTGCAAGCCCTGGCTCTCACTGTATCCCTCATCAGCACTCCCTTCGTGATTCAAGTCTTGGTTTTTCTCCTGAGGTACAGCCACCTGAAATAGCCTCTTTTGTAGGTCAAAGACTGTTAAATGCTGCCAGTTGGATGTGACACACCCTGACAGGTTCCTTGATCAGCACCCCGATTCCAATAAGCATTTCTCTTCCCTCCAGGAGCTCCCAGAGACTCAGAGAACAGGAATCACAGACCTTGGGTGGCCTTACCGCACACAAGTCAAGAATTGTCAGAGATACAAGAATCAACTCCCAGAACCCCATGGGGAAGCTTTCAGTCCAGGAGGGGTGTGTGGGTGATTCCTTCAGGGGATAAGGCAGTGGCAGGATGGGAGCCCAAGCTGTGCAGTGCCCAGGAGACAGAGGCTGCTGGGAGGCTGAGCAGCCAGCACAGAGGGGACAGGACTGACCGTAAGGGTGGACCAGGAGCCCTGACTCCTCCAGGTCTCCAGTTCCAGCTATGGGGTCTGAGCAAGATCTTTAGCTCAAAGGTGCTTGCAGCTCAGGTGAACATTGGTGCTGGAAGTTTCTGAGTATACAGGCCCAGGGAGGCCGCTGCCAGGTAGGCAACTTGATAGAGCCACAATTGAGCAGGAGGAGGGGACACACAGGTACCACACAGGTTCAGCTGTGACCCACTTTTGGTATGAGGCCTCCTTCAGCAAAGCGTTAAGAGGTGATCAGTCTGACAGAGGGCATGACTGGGTCCAGGTGACTTTAAAACTTAACAATGAGTCTACTCAGAGAAAAAAGGTTCAAATCAAGACCAAAGTCTGTAGGATAAACCAATGTTCGTGTCTGCACCCTTAGCTAACTCCTGTGGGGCTCTAGTGAATGGCAGGACCCTGGCCAGTCCCCTACTCAGGTCTGTATTGCTTGACACTTTTGCATGGCTGGGACTCTTTCATCAAGCTACATAACACAAGCCTGGTGTTTGGAGAAGACCAAGATGTGAGAGGCTTATGAGGATGAACCGGCACAATTACCAAGGCTCCTGTGCAGTGTGCAAATGTCTGAGTTAAACCAGCCCACATCAAAGCATGGCCATGTCCCCATCACAAGACTCAGAATGCTTCCTATGCAATAAAAATATGGCTCTGGAAACCAGGTGGAAGACTCCACAGAGATATGGACTGTCCCCTGTGCCCACAGGGACACTTACATTAGAACTACTTTACTAACCTGGAGGTCGTGTCAAGGGGACCGAGCCTCAAGATGGGGGCAGGGAGCACACCCAGTGAGCCTCTGACCCCAGTGACCAGTAGAAGGTAGATGAGGGCAGCCACGGCAGGCTCTGTCCCTGGATGTATGTGCTCACCCCACATCCTTCTCCCCACATCCCTCTGATTCTTGCATAAGGATCCCCCACTTTATGCACCTCATCTGGTCTGGCATTGCTCTTGTGTCTTCCAACGCACGCACGTGCGGAGCGAGGATTGGGTGTGAGCTCTCCCCAACAGGCATGTGCATTTTAACACTTAGAGTTAACAGCAGGTGGCCCAACCAGTAAGAGGAAGTGGGGTGGGCCTTGGGGATTATAGACTGTCCTACTTCCTGTTCTGTCTCTGCTTCCTGATCCATCTAGATGTGAGCACGCAGCTTCATTCCTGCAGTCACAGTGCGGAGCCATTCCAACCTCCGTGCCCCGCCCCCATACACCATGGACAATACCCCCAAACCATGAGTCAGGATACAACCTTTCTAAGATCACAGTGACAAAGAATACTAGTTGTCCTGAAATGACACTTGGCTCCCACCCGAATGCTTCACCTTCAGAAGGTGCTTAGCTCAGAGATCACCGGTGAGAAGTGTGACCTGGGGCTCAGAAGCAGGTCAAACCTCTCTGTGACTCAGACACGCCCTTGTTCATTACCTGAGGCCTTGGGGACCAGAGGACAGAATTCTGAAAGAATCATGACATAACTACGGGGGTGAGGTGAGAACATTTCACATTTGGGGACTGTGCTAGTCAGTGCAACAGCATGTCCTTCTGGAAGACAGAGCCCTATATCTCCCCAGAGGGTACTAATCCCCCTGTGAGGCCCACCATTCTGATCTCACCTGAGCCCCAAATCCCTCTAAAGCTCTGCTGCACAGGAGAGCAAAAGAGAGCCCCAGTGCACAAGTGGGGTGTGTGTGGTATGTGCTATGTGGTGTATACGTGTGGTGTGTGTGGTGGGGTGTGTGTATGTGGTACATGTGTGTGTATGTGTGTGGTACATGTGTGTGGTACATGTGTGTATATGTGGTATATGTGTGGTGTGTGTATGTGTGTATGGTATGTGTGGTGTGTGGTTTGTGGTGTGTATGTGTGTATGTATATGTGTGTGTGTTGTGTATATAAATGTGTGTGTGGCCTGTGGTATATATGTGTATATAAGTGGTGTGGTATGTGTATGTGTATATAAATGGTGTGGTCTGTGTGGAGGTGTATGTGGTGTGGTGTGTGTGTGGTCTATATGTGTGTGTGGTATGCGTATATATGTGAGATGTGTGTGGTGTGTGTGGTCTATGGTGTGTATGTTTGTATATGTGTGTATGTGGTATGGTGTGATGTGGTGTGTGTGTGTGTGTGTGTGTGTGTGTGTGTATGTGTATGTGGTCTATGCATGATGTGTATGTGTGTATGTGTGTGGTCTGTGGTGTGTATAATGTATAAGTTCATGTGATGTGTGTGGCAGAGTTCAGTCTATGTTGCCTGTCTGACAGCAGCCATTCAGGCTCCCCGAGACGCAGGCAGTCATGCAGACATTGAGACCCTATCCTTTCCCATGCAGAAGTGCTGTAACTCTCTATATGGTTTTGCCTTTAAGGCACTTCTGGGCTTCGAGGATGGTGGCTACCAGTTAATTAAGTGGCACAGATAGCCTGCCAAGTGAGCAGAGACACTGGTTTCCTGTGGGAACGGTGTCACCCATCCCCACCTTGTGTTCTTTCTACCTGCTCCAAAGGATACCTGCGTGGCCTTAGGTGTAACATGACACCCGTCAGGCCTCAGTTTCCCCAACTGTGGTAGGGTGGTGACAACACCCATTCCACAGGTTGTGGGGATTTGATAGAGGTAGCAGGGTGGGGAGACATCTTTCTGACTCACAGTCCACACCTACAGGCCCTCCCCTACCTTCCTGGTGATCCCATCTCTTGGTTATATATACCCCATGGTGGTCCTGGATAGTACTCAGAACACCCTCAATATGGATCCCCATCTTACAAGTGTTGCCCAGAGAACTATCTAAAGTTATAGTAGGAACCCAGGAGCTGAACAGGACTTGAGCCCTCTGGCTGAGCCAGGCCGGACCACTCTGACAGAGGAGGGGACACTGCTGGAGGATAGGCACGGGGAACTCTATCGTGGTGTGTGTGTATGAATGTGATCAGCATGTCACTAAAGGTGAACACACAAAGCTGCCAGCCAGCCGCTTCTTGGCACCTTCAGAACCATCTGGCCCTGGTGGGACATTTCAGGGGATTGCTACCCCAGCACAGCAGCCTCTGTGTCCTGTGTTTGTCCAACTCACTCCAGACTTCTTTATCCCAGCAGGGGCCAGCAGAGCCAGGAACTGCCCATATCAGCCTCACCTGAGATTCCTGAGAAGGAAGGAGGGGGGAGGGAAGGAAGGGAGGAGGAAGGAAGGAAGGAAGGAGGAAGGAAGGAAGGAAGGAGGAAGGAAGGACTGGTTTGACTCTTTTGCACTGCAGTGTCATGGCGTCAGTGCTGAGTGCGACTGTCCATGTGTCAGAGCCCTCCGGCTTCTGTCTGTCAGCATTCCAAGGATGCTGAGCAAAGCATCACAGGATGAAGATGCAGACACTGCCTGAGAGGTCTACAGTGAGACCTGGGATGCGGGGAGCACTTGCTCCTCCTTCTTCCAGCTGTTGGGTGGAGCTAACACCCATCCCGAGCCTCCATTTCTGGCTTGGGCCCCTTTTCTATTCCTTCAAGTCCCTTCTCTTCACTACAGCACTGAGGAAGCACCCCACTCAGGGATAGCATTCTCAGCTGATAACCTCTGCAAAGGTCCCCCTCTCACGGAGGTTCCCAGTGTCATCAGGCAAACCAATGCAATAGGCCCCCGTGCGTCTGGGCCATTGCACGCCTTCTTCATTGCAGAAGTAAAATCAGAACTCTGAGGGCTCCTGCTCTGCTCCCTATACTTGGGTACACGTGGGTCGCTATGAGCATTTGCTGGCCTTCAGCAGAGCCTCTGGGCTTCGCAGTGCTGCTCCCCAGCCTTGGAAGAGACAGTGGTTTCTCTGCTTCCAGTTCCAGGCTCTGAGCTGAGCTCTGAGCCACCTTAGGAAGAAGGTCCCTGCCTTCCCCGCATGGCACTGCATTATGCTCTGAGCACCGATGGCCCTCTTGGGGAATAACCTGGTTCATCTACTTACTACCCACCTCCAAACACATCACCTGCCTCGCTCCTTGAACAATGGCAGTGGTCCAGCCCAGGGAAAGGATGGGTGGGTGCCTGGAAGTACAGGGAGGAGGAGCTGATGGGAAGGGAAGATGGAGGAAGGGAAAAGAATATTTTTCTCAGTTCCTTTGTTTTCCAGGAACGAACCAGCCTCACCAGGTGGAAGTCAACATGGCGACCGTCACTTCTAACTACCGGATTCATTCATTACTGTGAAAGCAGATTCACTCTTTTATCGCACTGGCTGTATTTCCAGTGCTCATATGTGGCCCTTGGTACTTTATCAAGCATACTGGTCATCTCTAGAAATGTCTACTGGAGAGTTGCTCCAGAACGATGAGAGAATTAGAGGTGGCCACAGTGCTGTGAGCACTTCTCATCTATTCTTGGGACCTGGACGCTGCGGCTGAGTGGAGCTAGAGGTAGGAGCAGAGCCATCCACATACAACTGGGGATGTGGGTGAGGGCATTTGCCAGGCGTTCTGCCTTAGTCCTAGAGCTGAAATGTGGTGGGGCCAAGTGCCATCGAGGAGTACAGCTAACCCCGGGTCACCACCCTGCTGGCACAGCAGGGCACAGAGTCCTCCAGGCTGTGACCCACAGCCTTAGGGACATCCCTACAAAACTGGCCAGCGAACCCAGTTCAAGGTCTGGGCTAGGGAGGGCAGATCTGGAGAAGGATGTGGGGTTCTGGAATACCATCTCTGCCCACTGAGAGATGACAAACTGATCCCTCGACTCAAGTCACATACCTGGCAAATCTCACAGCAGGGCTTCTTTCTGTTCCTCTCTACAGGGAAGGGAAGAGATGGAGTTGGATGCCAGCTCTGACCCAGCCCGAGGATAGGGAGCCCTTGAACCTCTTGTTTGTGGAAGGGAGTATGTCTCCAGACCTAGCATTATCTGGAGACATCCTGGCTCTCTCGGAGGGGCAGCAGACCACATGCCCTGTTCAGACTCTCTGACATGGCCTCCCATAGAGGACTCTGTGACTAGTCAGCCTGTCTCTGAAACAGCAAGAGACATCACCCTCTCCTAGTGGTCGGTCCTCCATCAAGGCTGCTCTTGCCCCCTTCTCCACCTTCTACCCCTCAATACCTGGAGACATGTTGACTGTCACAACTGGGAGATGCTGTGATACATAACACAGGCCCTAGCGGGGGACTGGCCCACATGCCTCTGAAATTGCTGCCCCCTTCCCATGCTTGAAGGCTAGTTCTGCAAATGTTACCCCCTAGAGTGCCACCTCCACCTGCCAGCTCTCCTGATAGCTCATGGGAGAGGCTTGAGGATTCTGTAATCAAAAGGAAAGGCCGACCCACACTTACTTCGGACACCAGCCACCAGTTCTGGGGTCCCCACGACCTGAAGGATTTGTAAGAAAGACTCTCGGTTCTCACTGGATGCTCCTGTGCCCTCAATGCTGGTTATAGGAAAGGGTTAAAATCCACCACAGACTGAGAGTCAGACAAAGGACTCTTTCCATGTGTTAGGAATGAAGACCCCTTCCAGGACTGACCTACACAACAAGGTGCATAGGACATTGCTGGCCAGGAAAGCCCCCCAGCCCCTGATGTTCAGAGCTGGGATCAGGGTCCCCTTGGGTTGTGAGGTTCTGCTTTAGTCGGCAGGTCCACGGAGCTAATCCTTTAGGAACTTAAGTCAAGAATGAGAGGATGTGGCCTAGGCCATTGCTGTAAAATTGAATATTTGGGGCCAGAGCTCCTCCCAAGAGCCAAAGGCTAAGCCCAGGCCTATTTTTGAGTCAGGCTAGTCTCTACCCCCATATCCCTACCTGCATGCAATCCAGCCTCTTTTTTGCAAATTGGGAAACTGAGGCACAGACTGTAGGCAGCCTGTCCAGGTTCTGAGCATTGGTGAAGAGACTCTGCCTCCTGCTCTTTCATGCTAGAATATTTAACTCCTCACACCCCACACTTTCTGGTGGTCAGCAAGCCCATGCCAGGAGCAACCCCAATCTAGTTGTTTAGCAAACCGTGGAACAGAGAGAGATCTGTAAACTGTGGCATGAAAATGGGAAATGGAACACACTTGTGTGCACAACACACAACACAGGCAAGAACGGTGGATGGCGTGAAGGACACCCTTGGGACAATATGAGTGGGTGAGTGGGGACCTGGCGTCTCAGTGGACCCCTTTCTCCTTAGATAGCCTGGAGCTGCAGGCCTCTGGGGCCATCCTCTCCACTTCCGCTGCCTTGTTCTCTCCCGGCAGCCTCTGTCCCAGCCACCCATCCCGGCTGAGCTAGGTACCCCGCATGTATGGTTGCTAGGAGACGGTTGCTGAGAGTCACAACTCAGCTGGCAACGGAAAACACCCCCAGCCACACGGTTTGCCAGCCCATTTAGGGAGGCCTGTTTTCCTGTCCACTCCGCCTCGGCCCTGCACATTGCCAGCATTTTCCTCTACCTGGCTCCTCGCTAGCACTTTGACACACTCTCTATTTAGTAAGCATTATGAAACAGATGCATCTCCTCCACTTCTCTGTGGAAGGATGTGAAGACGGCAGGGACGCCTGCTGCTGTAGGGGAGCCCTGTTTCTGATCCCAGGGGGGCCTGGTGCTCACCACAGAGGAGGGGCCCCAGCCCCAGGACAGAGGCTAGGTCTGAGTTCATGGTGGGCGGGCGGTAGGAAGAGGGAAGATGCTGCGTGGACTCATTTTTCTATTCACTTGTTGGCCCTGAACCCAGAGACCCTGGGGAGGCCTTTGGCTGGTTTGGGGATAGCCTTGCAGTTAGGCACGTGTTGGGATGCCTTTTTTTGACTGTTTCCAGTGCAAGAGGCACTTGCTTCCGGGGCTGTGTCTTAGGGCTCTGCTCACTGCATTTCTCACTTCCTACTTTTGACTACGTGGGGGGATTGTACTCATTCACGCTCCGGAAGCTGGGTGTGGCCAGTGGGACAGGCTGGCAATGCTGCACTTAGGAAAAGCCAGGAGCAACATGACTGTCATCATGTCTTCAACTCAGCTTCTGATACTGGCAGCTGGGGAAAGTCCGTGCGGTTGGGTCCCTCACGCCCTCAGTGTGAACTGCCGGGGATAAGGTTATGCAAGTGGGCAAGAAATTACCCTTTGGGTTTGTAAGTCATTGCAAGTTTGTGACTGCTTGTGACTGTAGTGTAGCCTAACCCAAGATTTGCTGACGTGTACAGATTAGGTGATGCCAAACCTTACAAGGTGCCCTTCACAATGCCAACATCACCAGCAGGGGAGCCAAGTCTCAAAACAGAAGACTCGGGGCTGGAAAGATGCCTTGATGGTTAAGAGTACCTGCTGCTCAATCATGAGGACCAGAGTTCAGATCTCAATACCCATGTAACAAGCCAGGCCTCCCATAGATAGCTGTCACTCGGCAGGGGCGGGGGAGGGGAAGGGGAAGGAGGGGCGGGACATAAGCAGGATCATTGAGTGTTGCTGTCTTCCAGCCTAGTTGAGAAAATGTGAAGTTTGGATCCAGGAGATCTTGCTGCAAAGAAAGAGGTCAAGGCTGATAGGGAAGGACACCGGATATTCTCTGGCCTCCACAGATGCACACATGGGAAAACTCTACAGCTAGTGGTGTGTGGGAATGCGTATCTGTGTATGTTTATGTGAGTGGCTGTATATACGTATGTGAGTGTCTGGGCATGCTTCTGTGTGTATATGTGAGTGTGTGTGTGTGTGTGTGTGTGTGTGCACACGCGCACGTGCTTGCAGAGACTGGTGTCCCTGGGAGGAGGCAGCATAGAGAGGCTGCCAAAATAACTCTTAAGAAAGAAACTACTGTTAGTGCTGGAGAGATGGTGGGGGTCAGCAGAGAGGTTTGTGTGGTGTAAGACATGTTGGACCAGGTGGGCCCTCAGCCTGTGACTGAAGTCCTGGTGGGAAGAAGGAATAACACAAGGCAGAGGGATGAGTGGGTAGAGGGACCTTTCCAGTCCTACCCGGACAAGCCAATTTCCTTTCCTGGGGCCTCAAGATTCTCCCTGGTTAGGTCAGAGCAGATGGGAATGTTCTTGAGGACCAGCCCTGTCTGCTGAGGCAGCACCTCATTGCACAGAGCCCTATCTATAGGAACCTCAGGTCTCAGAGCAGCTCTTTAACCATGGACCCAGCTCCAGAAAGCCTAGAAGTCAGGAGACTGGTCCAAGGTCACCTTACCGTGAGAAGATGGAGTTGCTCCCCTCCCCGCACCCCAGCACCAGGCAGCCATCTGTCCCCCATTCCCAGATCCTGGTCTCCAGATCCGCTTCCTGTTGGCATCAGTGCCCCAAGTGGGGCGGGGCTGCAGCAGTCCCCATATTTTGTCTGCACTCTCTGCAGGGCAGGTGCACACCTGGCAGAGTGGATGATGCTGAGGTAAATAATCTGAGTTCTGGGACTCAAGGGCCGGGCCCCACAAGGCAAAGCACAGGCTGCACAATCGGAGACAGGCTGTTCGGGAGAGGCTGCAGCATCATTGTGAAGCGGAAGAGAAATTAATTTTAAGCCTGGAGTCGATTCCAGCCTGGGAGGAAAGAAGCCAACACTCGGAAGGGGTAGAGCTTGGGCATGTGGGTGCATGGCTGCTGCAGCCTGAATTTAGGGGAGGAGGCATCCTGGGGACCTGTCCTTACTAGCATTCCAAGCTACTCCCCAGCCCCAGCATCTACAGAAGTCTTGGTGCCTCATCGTGTCTGGAAGGCCTAGGTTATGTGTGTTCCACTGGACCACACCCAGGCTGTCCCTGGTTGTCAGTGACCAGGTCTGATGGGATAGAGAAAGGGCAGAGGTTTGAAGGGAACGGCTTTTTGGAAGCCACCTGTCTGTGCATATGTGCAGTGCTCTGTCCCTTAGCTTAGTCCCTTGGTGACCATGCTGGCCTCAGGGATCTCGTTCCTGACGAATGGACAGAAGCACACATGTCCAGGCAACTTCAGTTTTGAGGCTACACAGGATGAAGAGAGTCACCACTCTCTTCTATCACTGAAGAACCTTAGAATTGCACACACCTGCTGGTGGGGGAGGGGAGGAACTGGGGGATGGATAGGGTTTGGGGGTGGGAGACAACATGTCAAGATAGTCCTGGACCTTTAACTGGCTGTGTCTCCTGGTCCCTGGAAGCTTCCAGACTCCTACTTTTTAGGGTCTATCTTGCCACTCCTTTAGACTTCTAAGTGCCTAGTCCCAGTCACTTTAATAGCTCCGAACATTATGGACTCGCCACTGTCCTCTGGGACTTTCCCTGTGGGGCTTAGGACACCAGAGGTTACGTATCCTCTAGTGTCAGAGGTCCATACCTCATCTACATCCAGACCCACTGTCTAGGCAACCCTAACTGCTCTCTGGGCCTCAGGTAGTCAGTGGGGGATATAGAGAAGACCCTGTCTATGGATAAGCTAGTCTTAATATCTCAGTCTTCCTCGTTGTGGGGAGCGTGGCTGTAGATACCTTAGGACACTTGGTTGAACCATTTCCTCAGCCTAGGCCAACTCGGACACAACACATGCTTGGCAGTGAGATGCAAGAGGCATGGCTGAAGGGTTCTCACTCTCCACTAAGGGCTTGAGCTGGTCTGCACCCTGTTGTCTCAGGGCCTTTTACTGGCCATGATGAGCTGTGTTTACACACACACACACACACACACACACACACACACACACACACACACACCTGGCTCAATTCCCACCAGGGCTCTCCAACAGCAACAGTGATACTCCATGTTAGATCAAGATAACACTCCTACCTCTGGGCCTAGCCCTGACCTCACAGGCGACAGGAAGTAGAGAGGCCTCAGAAGGCCACTCATCCCTCAGGATAGGTCACAGATCAAGGATGGGACAGCAAAGCTGGAAACAGAAGGCTACCCCCAGGCTGCCCTGACTGATGGGAGAGGGGGGAATCTGTGAGCAGAAAAACTTGCATCTGGAGTCCTTTGGACTTCACATTAGCAGAGTGTAGACAATTCCTGTGGCAAACACATCAGGGAAAGGGTTTAAATGAGGAACTATTTATTTTGGCTCATGGCTTCAGGCTATGGTGGGTTGACTGTGTTTCTGGGCTGGGTGTGGTGTGGTAGAATAGAGCAGCTCACTTCAGGTGTGTGGGAAGCAGAAAGATGGGGTGGGGAGACATGGGGGGCAGAATGGGGATGAGGAAGAAAGAAGAGGGAGAGAAAGAGGAAGGAAGAGAGAGGAAGAGGGCCGGGAGGGTTCCTGTTTCCCCATGCCCCCCAAGGGCCTCTCTACTGGATGGAGCCCACCTACATTTGGGAAAGGGGCAGGTCTTTCTCTTTCAGTTGCTGTCCCACATGCCAATCATCTTTGGAACTGCCCTCTCAGGTACAATCAGCTCAGCACCTTTCAGTCCAATGAAGTTGGTAATTAAAGCCAACCGTTAACTGGGTGTGGCAGCACACATCCTTAATCCTAGCACACTGTATCCCTTCTGAAATTCTTTTCTCTGTCTGTGTCTGGGCTGGCTAGTTGATGCAAGCTAGGGACATCAGAGAAGAGGGAATCTCAATTGAAAAATGCCACCCCCCATAAGATCTGGCTGTGGGGCATCTTCTTAATTAGTGATTGATGGGAGAGGGTACTCCACTGGGGTGGTGCCATCCCTGGGCTAGTGGGTCCTGGGTTCTAAAGGAAGCAGAGCGAACAAGCCAAGGGGAGCAAGCCAGTAAGCAGCATCCCCCTATGGCCTCTCGTCAGTGCCTGCCTCCAGGTTTCTGCTTTGACTTTCTTGGATGATGAACAGTGATATGGAAGCCTGAGCCAAAGAAGCCCTTTCCTCTCCAAGTGGCTTTGGTCATGTTGATTCACTGCAGTAAAAGTAACCCTAACCAGGCCAGCACCTCTCACTGACTTGATGAGACTGGCTGGTTAGAGTCCAGGAATCCTCCTGTCTCTGCCCCCTGCCTCACCTAGCACTACGGTTACAGGCATGAGCTGCTATACCAGATAGCTGAACTCATCCTCACATTATGCAGCAAGCACTTTATGAGCTCAAACATCTCCCCGGTTGCGGCTGGAGTCTTTTATAAGAGAATAATAGTGACATGGAGACACAGGCTGAGTATTCTGTGAAGATGGTGGCGGGGATGAAGGTGACAGATACAAGCCAGGTCCTTCTGACAATTGGACTTTAGACTCTGACCTCTCTTGAAGGCTGGGAGTCGTCTGCTGTGTGAGACCCCCTCTGTCATTGTCTTTGGCTTTTGTCTTAGTGAGGGGCCAGGAAGCACCTAAAGGGTGGGATGAGACCACAGCTCCTGCTGGTGCATTTCTTCATCACTTGAAGACACCCTGAGGCTGCTTCCAGGCTGGATGGTGCAGGCCTAGCTACAGCCGGAGGCAGGGGCCTGCATTCGGAACTGGTGCCCTCAGTGGGCTCTGGTGTTGATAGGAGGAACATTTGATGGTTCGTAGGAGGGGACTTAAGTAGGCGCAGAGCTGTGTGAGAGCTGGCTGCAGAAACAGAGCAATGACTGTTGACTGCCAAGCAATGACTACACCTCAGGGTGCCTGAGGCAGGACAGGCTGGGCAGGCCTTCCCTGGCATCATGGCAACTTCCATCCATGCACAGGGCATACTTACAGAAATGGAAGAATGGTCTGTGCTGTCCAGAGCCTTCAGATCCTGGATCACTTAAATACCTACTTCACTCCAGTCCTTCCTCTCCCAAATCAGCTATGCTCTGGGTCTCCCTTACGTAGCTTTCAACTTCACCATGGAGGCAGCAACCCTGGGGGCTCAGCTCCCAACAATAGCACTGGGTAGGTGGCAGCCCACCCACCCCAGGTCAGAGCTTGTAGTTTCCAATCCCAAGTGGCCAACACAGCAGGTGTCTTTACATAAATGTGTTTGAACACAACTACAACTGCCCTTAAAGTGCAGGGCGGGGGGGGGGGGAGCAGACGAATAGATGGATGGATATTTAGCTAGGAGAATGTAGGTCACTTCTGAGATGGATATTTGGGTTAGTCATAATGGTCCCCTGGCAGGACAGCATCCAGATGGAAGGAACGGGGCTGAGTGTCTAACAAGCACCTTGGAGTGGGCATACTCACAGGCCACCCGTGTGGGCAACATAGGTTCAGAGGAGGCAGGAGGCCTCCAGAGGCAATCCTTATATGTTTGCCAGACTCACATGGGAAATCAGAAGATTAAGTTTTGCCTTAACTTTGAAAGGAGAGAGAGAGAGAGAGAGAGAGAGAGAGAGAGAGAGAGAGAGAGAGAGAGAGAGTTAGTTGGGGGGTGGTGGCTAGAGAGATGGCTCAGTGGTTAAGAGCACTGACTCCTCTTCCAGTGGTCCTGAGTTCAATTTCCAGCAACCTCATGGTGGCTCATGACCATCTGTAATGAGATCCAATGCCCTCTTCTGGTGTGTCTGAAGACAGGTACTGTGAACTCATATGAGTGAAAGAAAGAAAGAAAGAAAGAAAGAAAGAAAGAAAGAAAGAAAGAAAGAAAGAAAGAAAGAAAGAGAGAGAGAGAAAGAGAGAAAGAGAGAGAGANAGAGAGAGAGAGAGAGAGAGAGAGAGAGAGAGAGAGAGAGAGAGAGACTGTTTTTCAGGCACAAACACAACCCTCCCTGCACTCTCAGAAGCTAAGCACTGGGTACAATTTATCCCTTTTCAGGATGAGCCCAGGACAGGTGTCCTAGAGACTTCCAAGCCTAGTGTTCTGGCTCTGTCCAGGCTCAGGCACAGTATTGGGAGGCAGGTTGGGAACCCTTGAGTCAGGCCACATTTCTGATCCCCCAAACTCCTTTCTTCCCTTGATAAACTCCACATTTTGATACTTAGAAGAAAAATGTCTTCTATAATGAAATTATCTCACTACCTTATCTACACTGGATGCTGCTGGGCAACACTGGTGTACCAGAGAGGTGGTCAAATAGCCACATACTGGCATCATCCTGTATATGGTGGATGTGCCAACACTGTTAATACCTGGGGGGAAGGTAGGACTGGACAGCAGAGCTTCAGAATTTTTTGAAAAGAGATCTATCAGTGGTGTTGATTTGGAAGGTGGTGTGGTTAGCTGTGATTGCTACTTTGATTTAGAACCACCGTGGGAAGAGGCCTCTGGGCATGTCTATGAGTAAGGCTCTGGACAGGGTTAACTGAGGTTCAAAACCAACCATAAATATAGAAGGCACTCATGGGCTGGGGTCCCAGCCTGGAGAAAAGTGAGGAAACAACTTGAGCACTAGTGCATTCATGGCTCTCTGTTTCCAGACTGTGGATACAATGTGACCAGCCGCCTCACCTCCTGCCTTCCTGCCTTCCTGCCTTCCCCTACATGATGGCTGTAACCTCAGGCTGTGAGCCAAAATGAACCCTTCCTCTCTAAGTTGCATTTGTCCAGTGTTGTGTCACAGCCACACATACAAGCAAATAGCAGGCTATTGAGTGGGGAGGACAGAATAAAACAGAGCAGGCAGAAGCTGTGGGCTCCCCACACCTGGGTACAAGCAGGGACATTGCCAACGTGCACAGGGGCAATCAGGCCTCAGAGAGAATGATGCTCACAACTCAGGGAGTTTGAGTCTTTGGTCCCATATATGGTAGAAGAAGAGACCTGGTGACTGCAAGCTGTACTCTGAGCTCCACACATGTGCATGGTGCACGCTCACCTGTGAGCACGCACACAGAATAAACCAACACAATTGAAAACATTTTGAAGGGGGATGGACGGATGTGGTGACCTCTCGAGCCTGACAGTGGCAGGTGGGCCAACAAAAGTAGAACATAAATTAGACCCTGTGAGAACTAATGCTGATGTGTATCCAGTGTGCAATCAGCGGAGTGGAAGGTGACCTAGCAGAAGTCAAGGAAACACTTTCAAGTTACATATGCCAAAGGCTTTCTATGCAGAACGAGCAAAGAACTCTGGCAAGTGGCCCACCCATCACCACAAAACCAAACCTGATCCACATAGTCCCAGAGGCCTGGGAGATGGCTCAGTGGCTGAGAGGGCCAGCTGCAGAAGTATGAGAAACTGAGTTCACATCCTGGCACCCACATAAAAACAAATGCAGGCATTGTGAGTACCTGCAACCCCAGCACAGTGGGCAGCAGTAACAGGAAGCTCACTGGGGCCTGCAGGCTGCCAATCCGGCTCTAGGTTAAGTGACAAATCCTGACTCAAGGGAATAAGGAGGAGAGTTGATGAAGTATGACATCCAATATCCTCCTCTGGCCTCTGCTTGCACACAGGGGCATGCACTGGTGTGCATGGATCATATACACACACATATATACAAACATGGGCAAAGATTGCCGTTTCTCCAGAGAAGGTACGCATAGCTAGTGGGCACACTAGAGTCTGTACAGCCCCCACAGTGTCCAGGGAAATGCAAACCATGAAGGGCTCAGAGTGTACCAGAAAGCAACCTGCACCGGGGAGGGCATAAGGAAGACAGAACCCATGCACGGCTGGTACACATGGCTGGTATGCACTGCAGGTGTGCATTGATGCACTCCCTAAAGCATCCCCACGAGGCACACTCCCTCTCAGGTGCTTAGATCCCGTGGCACTGCGGTCAGGGTCTCCAGGAGCAGTGTGCATGCCCTGGCCCACAGCAGCTTCAGTCCCACACACACATATGCGTGCACACACATACACGTTTCCTTTTACACCATGAGCAAGTACTACAGTGGCATGCGCTGGCTTCCACCTTCCCAACACAGTTCTAACAGCCTAGGTCTTGTCTCACTTTTAGCTGAGTTTCTTAAAAGGGGCCAGACCTACTGAATGCAGATATCCAGTGGATGGTCTGCATAGAACGTCCATAAGCCAGGTAACCATGAAAGTTTGCAGGTGGCATGATCAGGTGCCAGTGTTCTTGTGAGGTCTCCCACATTCCTAGCCAGAGCACAGTAGCCCCAGAACACAGCCTGGTATATAGTCCAGGAGCTGACACAGGATAGGCGCATTCAGGAGAGAGCTCAAAAAAGCCACGTCCTGGAGGATTCAGCCAACCTGCTAGGGAGCAGCCACCATAGTGAGGACTCTATTGTGTCTAGTACATAAGGCCGTGGGGAAGGGACACAGGGCATAGGAGTGTGCTGTGCCATCTATCTGGGAAGCCACAGACCCTGGAGAGCCCTACAATTCCGAATCCCAACAGCCCTAGGTCCCTTGCAACCCAGTTCTCAGCAGCCTTATGAAACATGAGCCCTAGACTCCCTTCATTATGAACCCCAAACTCTACAGAGCCCATGGTGGTCCCAGTAAGTTACTGATGTGGTGTTCAGCTGATCTCTAGCTGACCAGCCAGCCAGTCTGCTGTGTGCTGGCTTGAGCCCTGCTTGGGGTCTGCAGCTTCCGGTCACTCACACAGGATTCACTCTGCCTCTCCAAGACTCATTCTCCAGGCCTGTGTTAGGTAGGCCCTGTCCTAGGATCTGCTGCCAGCCCTGGGGGAAGGGCACGGCTAGGCATCCTCAGGACAGCCAGCAGCCCACAGTGGGCTGTGAGAAACACAGCAAATTGGGGCTAATTTTCTCCTGCAAAGAAGTTGATCCTCTAATCTGGTAAATACACTAATCTTCGCTGCACTGCTCCGAGCCTGAGCTTCTGTGCTCAGACCCAGGGGGGAACGGGCCTGGCAGAATACGACCACTGCTGCAGGCGGAAGCACAAACTGCCAGGAAATGCAGCTCTCAGAGCTGGCGAGGAGGGAAACATTTGCAGTCGCCGAGAACCCACCCAGGTATCGGGCACTGCATTGACATGAGGCTTACACGGCCACCCACACATCCCAGTGATAGGCAAGGGAGAACATTGGTTGGTGGTGGATCACCCCAGGGTGCTGGGACCCCAGCCCCACCAGATGTTCCTTCTCCTCCTCCCAATCCTGCCTCCTTTGTATTAAAGCAAAAGATGAGTCACTGTCGCAGACAAGCAGGGCTGTGACTTAGCTCAGATGAGCCATTAGATCAGGGGCCAATGTGGCCCAGCTTCATTAAGTCTGCTTACGAGTTACTTGTATAATATAAATATATATTTAAATCTTAATAATTACCAGTAGGAAAATTTCCTAGAAAAATTCATATTCTGACATCATTTAAATAGCTGCACACAATGACTGGCATGGTGAGGCGCCCAGAGCAGGCATGAGGAGGCAAGAGGCTTGCTCTTGGAACTTCTTAGGACACCCATAAGTCTCTGTGTTGGGGACCCAGAGGACAGTTTCAGGCTTTGGTCAGACTTGAGAAGAAACTGAGGTCCACATTGGCTGTTACTGAATACTCCATGTCTGAGTGGCTAAAGAAAGAGGTTTGTCTCACAGGCTGTGAGTCTAGAGTGCTGAATGATTTAGAAGCGGATGAGGCCTGATGGCCCTTCACCGTGGTATCCCTCCCTCTATCCTCATGCAGCAGAAGGACCTATCTCTAGGGCATAGTTTTTCATTTTTCATTTTAGATATATGGGTGTTTTACCTATACATATGTATGTGTACCATATGTGTGCAGTACCCACAGAGGCCAGAAGAGGGCATCAGGTCTCCTGAAATTGGGTTTACAGGCAGTTGTGAGTTGCCATGTTGGTGTTGGGAACTGAACCCTGGTCTTCAAGAGCAGCCATCTTAGCATCTGAGCCATCTCTTCAGGCCCTGGAGTCCCTTTTAAAATAAATTCAGCAATTCCATTCTGGAGAGATGCTACCTTGTCCAGATACCCTCCAAGACTGCCTACCACACTGGAGAAAGAGGTCTTTGCCCACATGGGTCTGGGGGAGGGGGGGTACAGTCATTGGTCTGCAACATGGAGGGTCTGGATCTTGTTTCGTCCTAAATTCTTCTCCGTCTGTTTCTTCTTATAACCCATTGTCTTGAGACCTAAACTGCAGGGATGCGCACCCTAAGCAGCATCTCTCATGATTCTGAGTTGGGGAATGAAGAGCAGCAGCCTAGGACCGGGGCATCTTAGAATATGCAAATGAGTTGGAGATCTAGAGGTGGAAGGTCACCCTGGTTTTCCTGCCTAGTCTCTAAGTCTGCTACCAAGTGTACTGCTGAGAAGGGAATAGGGGGATGAGGCCATTACACAGAACAGCCCATGAAGACAGAGAAGAGTAATATGGCCACAAGCCTAGGGAACCCTAAAGACCGCCAGCTGGAAGAAGCAGGAAGAACCCTGCAGGACCACTGCCTGCTTGCTCAAGCCATCAGTTTGTGATTGTTCCTATGTCCTGCAGTGGCATGTCACAGCTGTGCGCACAGTGGGCAGACAAGGTAGATGACACCTAGGTTAGGGACCCTCCCTGATGTCTTTCACAGTGCTGTCTCAAACCACACCTAAGTAAAACCAAACAATAAGACAGATTTGCCTCAGCTGGTAGGGTGCTCACTTAGCATGCAGAAGGTCCTAGGTTCAATTCCCAGCACCACATAAACCAAGCATGGTGGCATGTGGCTGAAATCTCTGCCCGTGGGAAGTGGAGACAGGAAGGTCAGATATTCAAGGCCATCTTTAGTGGATATATAGTGAGTTCGAAGCTGCCTTAACCTATATGAGACCTGGTCTTAAAATAAAAACAGCATCAACCCCCCACCCCCACCCCCCGCCGCCACATGTCTTCTGCAATGTGTTTTACCCACAAGGGCTTCAGCCAAGGTCTGAATATAAGTAAGGCCTGTTTCATCAGCAGCACAGGGTGGGGTTTGTACTCCTTCCAGGCCCACTGTGGGGTCCCCTCCTGTGCCTCAGCTTCCTGACAATGGGGGAAGGGCACTAAGTGCAATTGCAGTTGACTGGTCCTGATGGGAATGGGATATTGTGGCATTTCACTCCCTAGTGGCTAGAGGTGGCTGCAGCAGAGGCTGGCCACCTGGGTCCCCATATGCTGAGGTTGAATGAAAACAGCTTGTATCGGGGCACAGAGGAGAGCTGACTCTGTTCAAATGAATAGCCACATCCTTCTGGGGAAGGGCGTGTTTGTTATAGCATCTAGCAGTTTCCTAACTGATCCAAAGTCTGACATGGATTAAGTTCTGCAAAGGAGCCAGAGGTGGTACCCAGGGACAGGGATTGCATGAGAGGCTGTGCCTCAGCTCAAGGCTTTGCCGGGTAAAGGGGGCTGACCTGTCTGTTCTCACTGGCTATACTCTTCAGGTGGCTCATTTCAGATGCTTCTGGGATGGAGGTAAGCACAGGGCTCTATGTGCTAGGGCAAGCAAGGCTCATAGGACAGAGGCTGGCACCCACCACACGCCACAGCTTTCTTCAGGGAGGTCCCCTGTTGCACATTTCTCCAGTTGTCAGCAGGGTCTAAGGAACCCGGATCCAAGCATCCCAGGACTTCTTTCCCAGTGCCCTGACCTCAGCCTTTGCTCAGCACTGGGCCATTGGGCTGGAAAGAGAGAAACCTCTTTCCTTAACAGTGCCCCTGGGCCCAGTAGCTGATTTCCCACTCCATCTGAATTTAAATCTATGTTTGCAGAGCTGGCTGGAGATCGGGTCCCAGAGGATATAGCAGCTAGGCAGTGACAAAGGTCCACTTAGCAGTGACTGTGGATGGAACAGGGCCCACACTGATTCTGTCCCAGAGAAAGCTGCTTTTGTGGGTGGAACGGTGGCTCAGCTTGGCTTATGAGGAGTCGGCTGAGGTTGGCTAATGGCATTAGGGGTGCGGTAAGGTGTACTTTCAGTGTATTTGCTAGAGGAGGACATGCCTCCCAAGTCCACACAAGCTCAAGATGTGCCTCCCATGTCTGTGCTAGCTAAAGATGTGCCACAGCCTGTGTTTATACTGGGTGCTCTTCCTGCCCACTGACATGAACCTCACCAGTCATCACCATCCTTCATCCTAGAGAAATAACATCAAGGGAGTATACACTGGACTTCCTGTAGCACCAGCCAGAGGTGGAGAATGACAGGAGCAATCTCTGCACGACTAATGAGCAGTGGAGACCCCTGGACTGAGAGCTGTGATTTTTCTGGGCTTGCTCTCTCTCTCTCTCTCTCTCTCTCTCTCTCTCTCTCTCTCTATATATATATATATATATATATATAT
>NC_034590.1:113605842-113611348 GCF_900095145.1 Mus pahari | reverse complement strand
GAGAGAGAGAGAGAGAGAGAGAGAGAGAGAGAGAGAGAGAGAGAGAGCTGGGTCCCTGTTCCCTGACTCCCTTCTTGCCTCCTGTTTTAAGGTAACCCCATGATCACAAGGTATGTCTCAGTCCTTCTAGAACTTTCCTTTCTTAAGATAGGCTCTCACTCTGTAGACCAGGATAGCCTAAAATTTACTATGCATTCCAGGCCAGTCTTGAACTTATGGCAATCCTCCTGCCTCAGCCTCCCAAGTGCTAGGGTCACAGGGGTCAGCCATCACCCCAGTTGCCTTTCATGATTTCTTCCTGGTATTTATGTTCTCTTCAGTCATTTGATATTGAGTGTTCACTCTGAAACAAAAAAATCACCAAGTCTCTTCATAGTGTTTTATGTTTACAGTTTTGTGTTGGACTGCACCAGAGCTATCCTTGGCCACATGAGGGTGTGGGCAGTATTTTGTGCAAACTCTTGAAGAAAGCACGAATGCCATCCCAACACAGCAGCTTCACCACAGCTGCCTGGGAACCACCTCTTCTCTGTTCTCTACTCTCTCCCATCTTAGAAACTTCTGTGTGAGTCTGGAAAATGGCTTGGGGGAAGGGGAATACTTGTCAAACATGTGTGAGGAACTGAGTTTGGATCCTCAGAACCAACAGAGAGTTGGACATGGTATGTGTCTCTAATCCTAGTGCAACACAACAGGATGTGAGGTGAAAGCAAGAGAATCCTTGGAAGCTCATGTGCCAAGTAGCTTGGCATCCACAGTGGCCAAACAAGAGACCTATTAAATAGGAGAACACACACACATACACATACACACANACACACACACACACACACACACAGATACACACACATACAGACACTCAGAGAACTGCACAGACACACACACATAGATACATACACACATATACGCATAGACACACACACATATATACAGACACACAGAGATATGGACACACAGATACAGACACACACACACAGATACAGATACAGACACACACACACACACACACACACACACACACACACACACACACACACGCTTGTCAAATCTCATCTGGTCCCATCCAGAGCCCAAGTTTGCTCAGGTCATTTTATTCCCATCTATTTTTTATTTAAAAACAAAATTCAAAAAACAAACAAAAATCCTCTGTGTGTGGTGGTATATGTATGTGAACATGTAGGCCATGTCATATGTGAAGGACAACCCCTGGTGTCTTCTCCTTTCTTAAAACAAGGTCTTTCATGCACTGCTGTGGACAGTCTACGGTGAGATTCATGGGGATCCTCCTGTCTCCACTTCTGGTCTTTCTGTAGGAGTGCTGGGATTACAGACACACACAGCCAGAGCCAGATTTTTACATAGGTTCTGGGGATCCGAGCTCAGATCCTCGGTTTGCATGGCGAACATTTTACCCATCAACCTGTCTTTCCAGTCTCATTAATGCCTTCTTTGTTCATGTCCTCAACAGACAACAGCTCCTGCCTTTTTGACCCACATCTGTGCCCCAGACACACAGACAGACACACATACACACACATCCACCAGAAAATGAGAAAGACAGAGAGGACCCGGCAGGGATGATAGACATGTCTGCAATTAACCAAAAGATCAAGGAGCGTCATGAATGGGGGTGGGAAGGCAGGGTCTATGAAAGCCCCTGAGGTCAGATGCCAGAATTCTGGGGCAAGAAGAGAGAACAGGCTTGGCATAGGAATGGCCTCAGGGCCTTCAGCCTGCTCTCCAGGGAAAAGGACCCAACAGAAGGACAGCTCAGGCCATTTTATCTGGAAGGCTCATCAAAACCACTCAGGGAATGTTAACTGACAATAAATAAGATTTCTTCCCGGAGCAGATGAGGTCAGGCAAACACAGGAATTAAAACAAATTACTGCCCACCCCGTGTGGGTGCCACAGTGGCCAAATTGCTATTATAACTGCAAGGAGGTAATGAGGCATATACCATGGTTTGGAGGATGCACTGCCTGCCACCAGGCCTGGAGGTCAAGTTGCCTCATGTGCTGTGACCGACCGAGTGACCAACACTTCTGGTTTGTGGGGACAAACTCGGAAGGCTGAGGCTAGGCAGAATGAGCTGGGCTGACCCCCAGCCAGGATCCCCAAGAGTCCCTAGTGTTTTTGCTGCCCTGGAATAACAGTGTTTGGGAACTGTGGATCCAGTTTTGGATGTAGGTTTGAGTTCTGCCTCATCACTGCCTTACCATAACATCTGACTATATCATGCTCACCCTCAGTTTCCCCATGTGCTCAGCTTCCCTCCTGGAGCCTTTGAGGGTGGGGAGATGCTGGCACCATCAGCATACTACAGTATGCCCACAGAACGATGATAGAAACATTCACTGCCACTGACCCCAGCACTATGTGGACCCTAACATCTTGCAGAACGGTGCCCAGAAATGCTCTGGTTTTCTATGTCTTGGAGCCTTTATGCTCTCTGCCCGTTTCTGTCAGTGGCCCATCATGTGCCTCAGGCTGGAATGATTTTCTCTTCCGGGCAGGATGGGGAAGGTCCATCTGGCTGTCTGACGTTCCTGGCTCTACATGGCCAGCTGGCCAAAGGCACTGCCAGCCCTTCCCCCCAAGTCCGTCCCAGCCCAGGTGCACGAGCAGGCTGTCCACCATCAACACTGGTGCACCCTGTGGCTACAGCTCATCTCTCAATGCATAGAACTCTCTGGGCCTTCCCCATGTGACGATGTCGCCAGTGTCCCTCTACACCCCCAGTTTCTTCTTTTATAGTTGCTTTACTTTGGAAGTCCTTGAGCCCTGAGGGCGGTGGAGACAGACATGGGCTACAGGTCTCACCCATACCTACTTCACCAGCCACTAACCCAAACCCTCAACCCACATATCAAGGCTGATCTAGATCCAGATATATAACTCAGATGCACACTGTGGCCCCAGTCGCTGCTGCGAAGGAGTTCCAGAGAATTAAGGTCCACATGCCAAGGAGAGGTTCTCAGGTTTCCCATCTCTAGTGGTATTTCATAGCTACTGATAGGAATCTGAACAGGAGCACATGGCACCACCTCTTGGAGGCTTGACTCTACACAACTGGTACACAAAAGATCTGTCTTTGGGCTTTTTACTGCTGTTACTTTATCATTTCTGCCAAATCCCCATCTTTCTTGTTTCTGTCTTTCCTTATCATCTAATATCTGCACCACAATATACCATATCAGCTAAGGCTCCCATTTCTTTATCATGTGAACAAGAAGGGTTTGATGGGAACCAATAAGCTACACCCCCAACTGAATGACTGAATGGATCCTTGGATGGTGGGTGAGAGAGTGTATGAATGAATGATGGAAGGGATGGAGATATAAGTTCTGGGTAGACTGATGGGTGGTTAAGTGGATGAGATGATTAATTTATGGATAGAGAGATGAATGGGTGGATCGATGAAAAATGGGTGGATAACTGGATGGATAGACATATGGGAACATGTATGTTTGTATGTATGTATGTATGTATGTATGATGTATGTATGTATGTATGAATAGATGGGTAAATGGATAGATGAATGAGAGGGTGGGTGGTTGGATCAAAATTGGTTGGATGGATGGATGGGTGAATGGATGGATGGGAGGGTGGGTGGATGGATGGGAGGATGGGTTAATGAATAGATAAATGGATGGATGAACAGATGAGTGAATGGGTGGAAAGATGGGTGGATGGGAGGGTGGAAGGGAACTGGGAGGTGGATAGACATGTAAATGGATGCATCACTTTCAGTACATTCTCACTGAGCACTTCCCTCCATGTTCTGCAAGTGCCACATGGAGATTCACGACCTCCTTTTGGACCTCAGACATGTGCCCCTTTTTTCATTAGGTTCAAGAAGGATGTTGGCTGAGCCTGGGCTGACTGGGGAGCTTAACTTGCTAAGTGAGCCAGGACTTCGAGGATCATTGTACCGGACAGCAGCCAGCAAGCCTTATGGGCTGAGAGAAGCACCCAGCCCTCAGACACGGATGTATTCTCAGCCAGAGCCAGAGTGGAAGGATGCAAGAAGCCCTGGTGGCTCCTCATCCTGCCTGTTCTCAGGGCCAGAGCTGAGCTTCACTTTGCAAGGATGCTCAACCTGCCGAGTCAGCATCTCCCCTTGTTCTGAACTATTTTTCCAGCTCCATTCCAGGTGAGGCTCTAAGACACTATCTGCCAGGGATGCCTGAGCTCTGCACTCTCTGGCTGTGTTGCTGTGGGCAAGTGAGTATCCTCTGGATCTCAGTCTCTTCGTATTGAAAAAGGAGAAGACAGAAGTATTTTAACTGAACTGAGCATGTGAGTGTATGGAGGAGAAATTCCAAGAAAGCTGCTTGCTGCAGAGAGGGTGCTCGGGAGACAGACATTTCACTTAATGCTGTGTTCTTGCAGTTGATGCTTTTTCTGCAGTCAGTGTTGTGCTGCAAGACTTGTGTGTTGAGCTTGGCCTCTGTGGGTCAGGCTTTGTTTCTTCTCCAGATACCATTGCTTCAGCACAGTGAGGGGCCGTGGTAGATATTTCCTAAGTGGACAGTGAGCACTGCTCCGCAGATGAGCACAGACTGGCCATGTGATCCAGCAACTCCACTCACCAGGTGTGAACAGACTGAAAACAAGCTCTCAGATAAAAGCTTGAATACAAATGTTCCCAGAAGCCATCTTTGCTACATTTTTAGATGTTGTAACAAAATGCCTGGGCCCAAGTAATTCATAGTGGATGGATGTTTATGTGACTCATGGTTCTGGAGACTGGGGATTCCAGGCACATGGAGCCAGCATCTGCTCCACATCTGGTTGAAGGCCTGTGCTGGGTCATGGTGAGGTGAGGCAGGACAAGTGTGCCAGCTCAGATCTTTCTCCCTCTTTATATAAAGCCACGAAGGCTGTCATGGAGCACCCTCATTTAACCCTAATGACTTCCCAGGGGCCTGTCTCTTAAGACCATCAGAACACATGTGCTCACTGCTTTTCTCATCACTATGGCAAGACACCCAACTTTAGGAGCAACTTTAGGGAGCTGAGGGATTGGGCTCATGGCTGGAGATAATTCCTGTCCATCACGATGGGGACAGATTGATGGCTCTGTAGGTATCAGGGTGCACAGAAGCTGCCTTAAATCTCACTTGACTAGGACACAGAGATGGGACAGCAAGAGAGACCAGGAAATAACCCTTAAGACCTTTCTCCCGAATCCTGCTTCTTCCACTGAGTTTCCACCTTTTAAGGGCTCCACAGCCTTCAGAAACAGCATCACTAGCTAGGTGACAAGTGTCATCCATATTTCACACCCCAAACTGCAACATAACAGTATGGATTCCAGAATAGCGTTTCTAACAAGGAAAACGTGATCCTGGAATCCTTTCCGTGTGAGTGTGTGTGTGTGTGTGTGTGTGTGTGTGTGTACACATATGTTTGTAAGCTTGCACGGGCAGGTATAAGCTAGAGGAGGACACTGGGTGTCCTGCTATATTATGTATTTATTTATTTATTTTTACTTTATTCT
>NC_034590.1:113474428-113603932 GCF_900095145.1 Mus pahari | reverse complement strand
TGCCTCACTGGCTTCCTTTCGTGTGTGTGTGTGTGTGTGTGTGTGTGTGTGTGTGTGTGTGTGTGTGTGTGTGTGTGATGACTTACTCAAGCCAGGATGAAGAAGAGTTAATGAAAGACGATTACCAGTCAGTGTGGAGGTGGAATTTAAAAAAATCTCTAATACTTTTGAGATCAGTACACACATCCTCTGAAAACTCCAAGATTGTAATTGATGTGGAGTAGAGAGGGCAGACAGGGCTGAACTGCTGTTTGTTGACCCGAGGTTCCTGGTACTCTCGGGGTGTATGAGTCTGAGAAGAAACACCTATTTCTTTGTCAGGAAAGGATCTAAAGTCTCCTGAGGTCCTGATCATGGCAGTCTGCTGTGTCACCTGTGTGACTGACATTCTGTGACTAAAGCCATCAGCTTCTGATGGGCTCAGGTTCTGATGAGAGATACTCACCATCAATTCTACATATGCCATGCAAAAGCAACACATGAAAAATGCAGAGTCGAGACATATCCGTAGCAGAGACAGGAGGCTGAGGGAGTTCATGCAATTTAGGTAAGGAGGCTAGGAGAAATTTAGAGGAACAATGGTAAGAAAAGAGGGGGAGTGTCCCATCGGAAGTGAAGGAACATGGGAAAAGCCAGAGGCAGAGTTGAATCATTGGACCAGCAAAAAGTCAAGTGATCAAGTCAAGGTAGGTGAAGGGTAGAGTGAGGAGCTAACCCCTTCTGAGGCTGAAACCTTGGGACCCTATAAGCTAAGGTAAGGGCTGGCTTCTAGGACAGGACATTTCTCCTTGGAGCTGTGGACAGAGCACAGATGGTAGGACCAGGTGAGAACCTGGCAACAACCCCCCTGCCCCCAAGAGACGGTACCCAGGGCTATCTCAGCTGCTAAACCACAAGGGCAGAGAGACTGGAGTGTACAGTGGTTAGAGCCTGATAAGGGGACCAGGTCAATTCAAATTCCAGCTCTGCTACGCTGAAGCTCTGTGACCTGAGGCTGCTATTTCCTATGCTAACTCTGCTACGCTCCAGCATCTTTGGGAATTGGCGATTGCATTCTGGTGAGGGTTAAAGAGTTAGCAATGGTGAGGGCCATATCAGAACTAGCCAGAATGGTGTTTGAGAGGGATGTATGTCTAGGAAAACCCAAAACCCATGTTACTATATTGGAAGCCAGGTATCCAGCAGGCACTGGTTTGCCTAGCACTGCCATGCCCAGGCCTAGTTAGTCCTGTTTAGTCAGGACTTAGTCCTAGTTAGTCAGCTTAGTTCTGGCTACCTGTAATTACCTTTCTCTTTGGTTTTGATCCCATTTCCAGTGCCTAGGACTTATCACAGGGCAGTCAGAACAAGTCAGCTTCTGCCCTTGTGATTCTCACAGTGTATGAGAGAGACCACACCCCATGGCAGGTCACACGGGGAAACTCTCCCTTGGGGGTTTCTGCCCTTTCCATGGCCAAACAACAACCACCATCCATAAAAGTAATAACTCTTTTTATAAAACACTAGCCCTGAGTGCCTTGATCATACTGATGGAGGTTCCTATGCCCCCACTCTCTCTCATCTTGCCCCACCCAGGGCAGTCTAGTTGGGAGAAAGTAGTGTATTTGCTAGTTCATGGTTGATCCTGTGGGACTACATTGCAAAGACCATTTTCTGACTCCCACAGCCTTACATGGTGGCTTCCACACCTCCATCTCCTCTTCCTCCTCATCTCAGCTCTGCAAGGGTTGATGTGCGCACATACTAACTTCCAGGCCTGACAAGCCCTATCAATTAAGAGTCCTACAGGGCATTTGGCCCACACCCTTCCTTCAGTTCATTTACCAACCTAACCACTTGGATCATAAAACTCCCAAGCACAAAAGGGCACCACAGACAGAAACAAATCAATGCTAACAAGATTCCTGCCAGGTACTCTAAGAGACAGGATGCTTGATAGGATGGGTGGAAGGCAAAAAGGTCCCTGTGTTCTCCTTCCAGGGTTAACCAATGGGTCCATCAGAGGACCCTATACCCCAAACTTCCAATCGGAAGATATTCATCTGCCTCCTTAGGACCTCATTTTTACAGTCTGTGCCGGGTAGAAATAAATTAGGTAAAGATGGATGGGCATAAGACACAACAACCACATGACTCAGGACTTAGCCAGGGCACTGACCAGACACACAAAAAGAGAGACATGCTTGGCAGGCTGCCAGACTCAAACCTCCCACGAGGTCCCAGGCAGGCAATTTTCTGAGGCTCAGTTTTATTATCTGAAAGATGGTAATGCAAGAGTCCCAGGGCTTGCCACCACCAGATTCACACTTTAAGACCTCTGCTATGTGACAGGTGCTGTGTTGACAGTGTGTATAACCCATAGGGAGAGACACTGTACAAGGGAAATGGATGTTAAGTCAATCACACGACACCAGAGATGATTCTGACAGTGACAGAATCATGCAGCATGAGCATGAGAGTCAGGGGCAGCCAGATGGCCCTGGAAAGGCCTGTTTGGGAGTTTGGCACGTGAGCTGAGACCTTAGCAACAAGGCGAAGGCGGGGACAAAGCACAGGATAGATACCACAGATGCTCTGCCACACCAGATCCTCTATACACCCTCGTGGAAGAGAATTCTCTGCCAAGCAGATGAGCCTTGTCTCAAAGTAATGAGCTTCCATGCCTGGACAGGCCAAGGACACAGGGAGGGGATATGATAGAAGATACAGGGAAGGAGAGTTGGGAATTTCTGAACTAGAGAGTGCCCATTTCAGCACCACGGACAGAGGAAATGCCACAGAGTGGTTTCTTGGGACCACAGTGCTTCAGCTTTGAAGGTTGGTTTGTGCATCTTCTTCTAGCTCTCTCGCACACTGACCAGCCACACACAGCTGCACCTGCTCAAAAAACCATCCAAAGCCTTAACGTAGCAGCCTCAGCCATTGTCAACAGCATTACATCTGTCTATTGCCCACATTCACCCTGAATGTTACTGACCCTCAAGCTCTCCTCTTCCACAACAACTGCGGAGACCTTTCCTACTCACTAAAGCCTGGTGGCAATACTGTCTTTTTCCTGCTACATATTTTCTTTTTGTTTCTCCTCTAGACTGTGAGCTCCCAAGAAGCTGTAGCTAATTCTTGTTTTCCCTCCAGCCAAGTGCCTCCTGGGTACCCATTTATCAGCTGCACAAATAAATCAATGAATTGGGTTTTCAGATGTCATTTTTTTCCCCCAACATTTGCTGATCATCCATGATGTCAGTATCTGTGCTTTAAGTTCCACATGTGTCTTTATTTACAGGTAAGAAACTGAAAGACTTGAAGTGAGTAATGTGCCCATGTTCACACAGCTAAGAGGAGGCAGAGCCCGGACTCAGACCTGGCTTGGCTGAACAACCTGTGCCCTTGACCATGGGTCCTCTCTCTCTCCAACCCACCGCACTGCCATCTGCCAATCCCACAGAGTCTGAGCACAGCAGCCATGGTCCCCTGAAGTGATTCGGGATCTTTTTTTAGCTTGAAATTGAAATCACTGATGCTTCAAATTAGAACCCCACAATGAAAGAGCCAAGCCTTCGGAGCTGCTATGATGAAGCAGCCTGCATCTACCTTTTCAGCAGAATCTCTTTGCTACTTTTGAGCCAAAAAACCACCTGTTCTTAGTCAGTATGGAAGGTGAGGCTATCAATTTCCCGGGTCCAGGGATGTTTGGAGAAAAAGAATCTGGCTTTCCAGATGACCAGGGGCTTTCCTAAGAGAAAAGCCACTTTAAACCCTTAAAAGTAAAGAACCCAACGTCAACAGCCTTGCGGATCTCACTTTCATGGCTGCGGTCCTAGAATGGCAAAGATTTCCAATGCTGTGATCCTCTGCAAGTAAACTGCAATGGCTTGGCCAGAAGTAACAGCTCTATGGGAACAGATACACTCCACACTTAAGAGGGGGACTAAGGCAGCCACTGCTCATCTTTGATGTGAACCAAAACTGACAACTCAAGAACAAACACAACACCAGGCTAGAAATTCAGTTCCAGCCCTGCTAATGTCCCCTGGTGCCTGGCTTGTCATACTGAATTGAATACCCATGGGCACTATTTGAATAAGATATAAAGATTTAGGAGGAAGCAGAGGCTAGAATTCCTACATTGGCCATTGGGGTCACCAGTGGGCATGTGATAGTCTCTGGTGATATTCCAGAAGATGAGAGGGAGCGAGCAAGCAAGCGAGAGAGAGAGAGAGAGAGAGAGAGAGAGAGAGAGAGAGAGAGGTGGGGTATGAACTAAGAGGTGCAGCTGCTGTCTAGACCAGAGGGAACCTGGTACTGAGGAAACCACAGAAAGGCCTTTCCTCAACCCTGGAATTTGTCCCTAGGGGTTAGCATATGCATAGCAAATGGAAACTCCACGATTATGTGAAAATCAGGTCCGTGCCAGGGCAGGACTGTGAGGGGTGGTGAGTGCTCAGAGAGTAGAGATATAAGCCAAGTTTGTCTGCCAGGGGCTCGGGGGAGGCTTTAACAGGGTCTTGTATTGAATGACACCTAGCCTGACTTGTGTTTGTCACTGTACAATGGTACATGTCTGGAGGGGGTCACTGCCACCGCAACATCACTCATCATCATTATAACTTATTATTATTTGTTTGACAAATGTTCTCTGTTCTGAGTCAAGCATGTTAATGAGGCAGAAAGACAAGACACCCATCAACAGATACTGAAAAATGCTAGCTTTGTGCCCAGAACTTCTGACCTCCAACCTTCCTTGGAGAGCCCGGGGTAACACGCAGTTTATCTCAGGTGACTTAATTCTCAGCACCACACCTTACCAATGAGGCAGCGAGCCCCCCCTCATATATTTGTGAATAATGCTCTCAATAGAATACTAGGACTGACCAGTTTTGGCTGCCTTTCCCACAAGCCTTGCTGAGGTCTGAGACTGGGGGATGCAGCCTTGGAGGGAGCAGTAGCTGCCATGCCGGCTCAGCTTGGTTGGAAGCAATGGTTTAGGCAGATGTGTGTGTGACAAGTCCCGTCTTTAAGAACCCACCTAAGAAAGCTTTTACAACACACTCAGTCTCTGAGGAGAACCCTGGGACATCCCTCTTAGCGTCCTCGTTTCAACATAAACCGAGATTATAAAAAACGGTTCCAGGCATCGCTGGTGCAAGTGTTTAATATGAGGAAAAGGTAATTAGCGATCTGCAGCGTGGCTGTTGGAGGATGAAGGATATTGCTGCCTGCTTTAATTGCAAAGAAAAACCTATTTAGGGAAATTAACACAAAAAACGAGATCGGCCACTTCAGGGCTAAGACAACAATCCCAGAAACCACAGGAATTTTTCACAGCCCAGCACGGACTGGCTGGTGAGGGAAGGCCCTGGACAATTACTAACACCAGAAAACCCTTTTCTGGATACATGCCACCTTGGCCCAGGAGGCCAGGATACCATTCCACAGCACACTGCTCCATAACCTTCGAAGGAATGTTCTATTTGTAAAATTAATGAACGAACACACACACACACACACACACACACACACACACACACACACACACACACACACACAAGCACTGCAGAAAAACTGAGAAACAGAAAGGTCTGAAACAAGTGGAAGGTGCTCTTTCATCCCCCAGGGATGGGGGTGGGGCAGGGATTTCCTCCCTGCCAGAAGATGGGCTTATGCAGATAATTTTGATTCTACCTTGCTCACTAAATAGAAGTGCATTATACCCCATGGGCATGGAGGACTCCTTGTAGGGCTTTGTGAAAGGCTTCTGTGTGGAGCCAGAGCAGATGTTGGCTGTCTCTCCTTCCCATTCTCTTATTATTTTATTTGCGTGCCATGAATGCGGCTTGCTTTCGACGCAGTTCCCTAAGGATGGAATCTTCGATGTGAAATTACCCGCTCGGCTCTCTGCTTCCCATAACATGCCGTCATGTTGACCTCCCCAGAATTCCTGGCACTCTGTGTTTTGCTCTAACAGCACAAATACGTCCGTCACCAGCAACAGGTACGATGGTTCTGGAAAAGGGTTGCTAATTTAAAAAGAAAAAAACAAAACAAAACAAAAACCTGGCACAGGCCCTTTGCCTTAATTCCTGCATTACCCACAGGTGGGGGAAGGGTGTGGATCTCAGCTCCAGGAAGTGGAGGGCATCCAGTTAGGCAGTCTGGGCAGAGCTGAGAGTCTAACACAATCAAGAATGTGACCTCGTGGGAAGTCACCGAAGGCCTCCATTCCTCAGTTTCCTATTCTACAGTAAAATAATGACATTAGAGGTCATTTTTTAAAGTTCTGTGCAAATCAGAGGAAGAAATGACTGTGACTGGTTTACCTTAATGACAATCAGGAAGGACACGGGCCTTCGGTGGCACTTGCACCAGATGCTGTTTGCTTACAGTGCATTTCCTGGTGAGTTGGCGTAAGGGCTACTCAAAACGTATGGGGTACTCCAGTTCTGGCCAGTGAGGCCTGGGATCCTCTTGTCTCAACTTCCCAGTGCTAGGATAGATGCATGCTTCTGCACCCCGCTTTTTACATAGGTGCTGGGATCTGAACTCAGGTCTACAAGTTTGTGCAACACTCTCCAGAGAGACCCACCTCCCTGGCCTCATACCTCAGTTTTGTGAAAGCACTGTGCCCAAACTCCTACTGTGTTTCTGGCCTAGCAGGCAGGGCCTGGGGACCAGGCCTTGCATCGTTAATAGGCATTTTTGGTGACGGCAACGCCAGCCAAGTCTCAGAGGATGAGCCTACGAGCTTACAGGACATCACAGTGACAGCCAGCTCTCCTCTCCTTTTCCTGTGCCAGTCATACACATCTTTCTATGGCTTTCTTGGCTGTTGGAATCCCCAGCCTCTCACCCAAGCTGCACAGAGAGCGCACTTTCCCAGCCACTCCATGTCCTCTGAAGATCTTCCTAGCTATTGTTACTGGGCCAGTTGTCAAGTCTCTTAATGAGGAAAACATAGAGACACAGTCACCAGTGTTCGAGCACAGGGCTCTGTTTCCGCAAACTCTAGCATCATGGACAGAAAATGCTTTAAAGCAGAAACAAAAACAACCCACTGCCTATACTAAGCACGCCCAGATGTTTCCCCTTGTCACGATTCCCTCAGCGATTTAGTCTAACAACCATGGACAAAGCCTTTACTATGTAGTGTAAGCATGGAGCGCTATTCTCAAGTCTCAAAGGAGCTGAATGGGTTCTCCATCAGCACTGGGCCACTTTCTACAAGGAGCAAGAATATCTTCCAACCTTGGTACGTCAGGGTCATGTAGTCACACTACTCTGATCAGTGATGGATGAGTATGTGGACATCAGAGTGACTGTAGTCAAATGCCCTCAAACATGGGTGCATACACACCCTCACTCAGAGCTGAGTTCTCATGCTGACCCCCCCGGGGGGGGGCTTTTTTCCCATCCCTGACTTCAAGATAGCTTATCAAAGGGGCTGGCAAGAAGGCTCGATCAATAAGAACTATTGTCACCAAACCTCAGAACCTGAGTTTGATTACTGGACCCTACTTGGTGAGCACTGTGGTGTGAATGTTCACATGCCCACTCACATGCACACATGTATGCACACATACATGTACACGTGCGCACTTGCTCATACAAAGACGAAGTAAGCAGTAAAAGATTTAAAAGGTTGACAGCACTTTACTCAAATCTTAAGAGTGTTTTGGGAGTGACGTGTAGTCACCAAGGAAGGAAAAAAAACAACAGAAACACTTTAACACTTTATCAGGAGAGAAAGAAGCTCTAGACGGTAGACTACAGAAAATCCCTTACAACAGGAAGCTCTTCATTACGGGCTCCAGCGCCAGGCTTGATGACAATGTCAGGGCAATCTGACCGAGTTAAAGAAAGAGGGATGGAGCTTTGTGGACACTTGAGATGTTAAAAGTCAACCCCCACTTCTAAAGTGGCCCCTTGGTCCCCAGGTTCAAACCACAGCATGCAATTTTAGAGAGCAAATACAAAGTCTGATATACTTTGTAGGCTTTTTTTTTTTTTCCTCAGGAAGCAGAGAAAAGGGTTGCCGAGGGGTACGGGGATGAGGACCACACGCTGGCACTTGAGGTAGCTTTGCCCACGGGTACCCATGCTTCGTGGAGTGCTGTAGGGGACAGCTTCATCCCACACATATTCATAAGGGAACACATAAAGCTTTTCAAAAACAATCCCTTCAAGGTGGAAAGCCGTTCACTGAAAATACAGAGCAGTTGTCCCCTGGGAAGAACACGCCGATGTAAGGGCTTATAAATGATTTTAATATCCTGATGGCAAAAGCCAAGCAGCCAAGGAAACAACTCATGGGAGGTATAGACTTAAATCCAAGCACCTAACATAGAGACATTCTGAGTTCCACCTCAGGCATCCTGGGAAGCAGAAGACAGGAGCCTGTTTGCCACCTCCAGGGGTCTGCACCCCACAGTCCCATCATCAGTGTATAAATGTGACAATCAGCTTTGTGAGACAATGGCTCTGATGTGCTAAGTTCTTCCATAGCCCATGCACAAAATTACAGAACAACATACAGTCCTAACAGACCTTGGGACCAAGTCAGGCAAGCCTAGAATCCTGGAACTCAGAGACCACTGGAACAAAATGCCTGTTCCCCAAAGGCAGCTTAGCATATCAGAGGGTTTAAAAAAAAAGTCAAAGGAAGTGCTACAAGGACAGAAAATTGTGGGGTGATATGCAGGACATCCCCAGGAAAAGTGCCACCCCAAGGCACTTCCACTTTAGAGGCCTAGGCTTCTTTAATTGACTGGTTTATCATGGAAACAGTCAAATGAGCTGAACATCAGGGGGTGTGTATCCATCTGCAGCCCTCATTTATTATTGAAGCCCATCTCACGCTCCTGGAGCCTCCTTCTCTGCCATCACAGGGCCACCCACACACCACTCATAGCCCCAGTCCCAGGCCACGCCCCTCTGTCTCTAGTGTCTCTCATACACAGGAAGAGGGTTTGCGTCACAACCGCATCCTACAGAAGATGATTCAACCCAGTCTGCAGTTCCAGGAGGTTACAAACCCCATGAACTCAAGGAGTTGCAGCCGGCTCCAGCTTCTCCATTCTGGAAGAGAGTCCAACTGCTCTGATCCATAGAAACCTGAACTAGCTCATGTCTCACTCAGACCAGGCTCTGGGCCTCAAGAGTAGTTGAAAGCGTCTTTCAGCACTGGCAAAAGAGCCACACGTGACTCCTTTTTACCTGCCCCTTTCCCTAACAGATGTGATCTCTTCTCCCTCTACTCCTGTCACCCTTACTAACTAGTGTGAATGAACTCCAGAGAGATACAAAACCATGATGGGCAGACAGAAACTATCATGGGCAGGTGACGTATAACACGGAGCAAAGGCTTCATGTGCCATCTTACTGGGACAGGCTCTTTTATTGAATGGATGTGCATTGAGGTCACCCAATTGGCTGGTGATTCACACCTGTTTACCATCTCCACCTGTGTGTGATTTCTGACAAACTTGAGGCAAAACTCTGAGTGAACACTGGGAGACAGAAACCTTCTGACCAGATCATTAAAAAGGCCATCTTTCCAACCTCGTGCATGTTGTTCATTCACACTGCTTCCAAAGAGTAACAAGCTGTCTCGTATAGTGAGATACAAAGTTACACCTAAACTGGCAGAGAGGCAGGATGCCCTGAAGCACCAGGATGCAGCGACCTCACTGGCACCAACCTACAACCCGCAGGTGACGTTTGCAGACACCAACACTTGCACACAAGAATACTCCTCAAATGACCACACATTATCCTGCTTTGGGGTTTGAATGAAAATTAGCTTTTGAAGCTTCTGGACACTGCGGTCTCCTCTCTGGGCCTACTCCAGCCCCTTCCTAGCCCCACCTCCCACCCCATGCTCTGTGGTCCTTAAAGACCAACAACCATGCAATGAACACAGGCCAAACAACTGGTAGCCACCCACAACACACGTCATGCTAGCCAACACCGCACAAAGGCTTGGTGACTTGCCCTTAGGACACAGGAGTAGCCTAGGACTCCCCTCCTGTTATTAGAGTCAGAGCTAAGCCACCCACAGATCTGCATGTGGCTCCAGCATCATGACAATGTCTCCATCTTCCTCTTGAAGACCAGTGGCCAAGTTCCATGTGTGCTTTCTCCTCCCAAAGAACTACGAAAACACTCGAACATCAGGGACAGAGGAAATGCATCCTCGGTGGGTAGGGTACACTCAAGAGAATACAAGCCATGTGGCCTAAGTCATCCACCATCCAGATGGCTGTGCTCAAAACCACAATCCTCTCTCACGTGAGAGTCGGCGCTCTCCCCAAGCAGTGTGATACAAACACCTGTGCCCTACCTCAATCAAGAAGTCCCCGGTCCTTAGTCCGGCTTGCCATGCCACCCCACCTTCATCCACGGACTCCAGGTACTGCAGGGCTGGAAATGCTGGCGTGGGTGTGAATTCCTCAATGGGGGTATCAGCTGGGAAGACAAAGAAATACTGTGTTTGAGTCTGGGGGATGTTTTCCAAGTTGGTCATCCCACCTGCCCACGGGACTCTGGGAGGAAGAGGGTCACAGCACTTCCCATTGGGAGGCAGTGGTCCTGGCTGGCTTGTCCCAGAGAGGGGCTCCTTACTCACATGCACATCAGTACTAATGCAAGCTACGGAGCCAGGTGCATGCTGGTGTCCCCTCACGCCCCCTGGCCCCTCTGTCGAAACCATGGAATAAAGTGGTCTGCGGATCATGTCTACATGTCTGTCATTTTCTTTAAAAGTATCAATGACTAAACATTTTCAGTTCTAAAAATGGAAAAGTTCCTTCCCCAACCACACAGAGCTAGGGAAAGACCGTACTGAAGTCGCCTGCCAGTTTCACAGCTATACAGACTTGCAACCCAGGGGATTCAACTTGGAACAGGGACAGAGAACAGTGTTGACCCAGTGGGTGGCTGCTGATTTGGAATCTGCTCTGAACTCTCTCCAGGGGGGGACCTGGCTTTCTGTGACCATCACATGACCAACACGCCTCTCGGCGGAGCAAGGGGCCCATGGGGCTGCTGAAGGACTCTCTTGGTCCTCCTGAGAGGCCGGGGGTGGGTGGGTGGGAAGGTGTGAGGCCCAGGTTGGGGGAGGGGAAGGCGAATCACACAGGCATGGACCTGTACTCTGGGGGTGGAGGAGACTCTGCTCTTCTCTTTTTGGATGGATTGCCGTGGGCGGTCAGAGCCCGTGGCAGGTGGGCAAGCTAGCCAGGGAAGGATGCCTCCTGCACAGGTAACTGCCACATGGCTGACCTCCACCTGCCTCAGGCAGACACCTCTTCTAGAGCAAGCTGATGCCGTTTTTTTGCTGTAGTTTGGAAGGGAAGCCCCACACTAGGGGCTGTTGTGGGGCACTGCTTTGAGATGTGTCCCAGAGCCTCCCACTCCAGGCCACGGGGTGTGGGGTGCTGCCAGCTTAGTTGACAATGGTAGAGGGGACCTTCTTTTCTCCTTGCCGTTGCAAAGTCACCTTAGAGGTGAGGTGGCAGACACTTGCCACCCTTGGAGCTGAAACCCATCCCCAGCACAGGCCAGCTTCCGGGTGCCTCAAACTTGGGCTGGGCCATTCTGGGTATCAGACACCAGGAGCCCTGAGAGTCAGCAGCACTCTGTGACTAAACTGAAACCCAAGCTGCAGGGTCTCCCCAGGATTGGGAGAAAGAGGTGGGGGGAGGGAGGGAGAGATAGCAGCTCATTTGGAGCAGTACTGTAGATGGAAAATTAAAAACATGCCTGCAGGAAGCCTAGATGTTTTCTGAGGAAGGCAGAATGTTAAAGAGCATCGTTGTCTAGCAACCAAGTGCCCCCAGGAAAATGCTTGTTTCATGCTTATTTCCAAGCTGGGGAAGGTTCTTCATACAAGCCTGTGTACACCACACACACACACACACACACACACACACCGTGGAAAGGGATCCCAGAACACACTCACCTTTTGCCCCTCGGAGCACAAATCCAAAGCCCTCGTTGTCTTTTTTCTGCAGGACCACCGTCTTGTCCTCAATAATGCAGTCACTGTAGAGAGAATTCCGGGCATAGCGACCATTATTGTAACCGGTCATCATCACGGTGGCTGCTCCACCGCCGGGGACGCTCATCATCACAGCCAATTAATCACCCAGCTCAGATCCAGGCAGCATGGAGGAGCCTGGGCAGCAGCTCGGTGCAGGAGGAGCTGGGGGTGGGGGGGTAGCAGGATGGGCGAGCGGGGCACAGTGGGATGTGGAGGGGGGCGGCGGGCGCGGGAGCCAGCCAGGGGAAGGAGTCATGGATGCTGGAGGGGCTGCCCAGGCCGCTGGGGGAGCAGGGGGCCCGGCTCAAGGGACCCGGGGGCTGGCCAGGACGCCGCCGCCCAGAGCAAAGAAAGTAAGTGGCCCGGGTGGTGGTGGCGGCGGCAGAGGCAGCAGCGTGGTGAAGGAGGTCCCCAGGCCTGTCTCGGCCAGACGCATCTTCCAGGGAAGCAGAAGAAATCAGCCGGAGGAATAACCAAGACAGCTGCTTTGCTATTTCTTGAAGGGGCTTAAAGAGATCAGGTTCTCTCCGTTTGTTCTGTGCACGAGCCAGCAGCAGGCACTGGGGATGCAGAGACCTGTGCTTCGCAGCCAGCGCCCCCTCCCTCCCTCTCCCCCGTCCTAGGGAATGTAGTGTGCAGCAGGAGCCCCCACAGTCATCTGATGAGCCCACAGTGCGACCGGCGCGGCTGCCTGGGCGTCATCCCGCGCAGAGCAGAGGAGCCGCAGGCTGGGCTGGTGGCCGGCGGGAGGGGGAGCCGCCAGCTCTGTGTCTCTCCCCGCCATGGAGGCTAACGCTGAGGGGTGAGGGAGTGAGGGGCTCAGGCCACTTCAGTCCTACCAGAGCCAAGGAGGGCAGCGGCTCCCTCCTGAGGAAGATGCCTTGCTGAGGACAGCGAGGGCAGCAGCATCCCCACTGCAAGGAAGACCAAGAACCACAGGGCTCACCTCTTTGTATAGCATTTTCATTTTTAAAGGAAACAGACTAAAAAGCCCCAACTTTGCTGTTCCGGCCAAAGCTGCCTGTCACCAACATTTACAGAACTCTGACCGTCCACCTAGAGGTGCGCACAGGGGACACAGGACGAGAAGATGCTGCCTAATGACTTGAGAGCTACCAACTCTGGCCCTTGCCAGCTTGTTTTGGTGGGTGCTCTGGGGCAGGAGACGGTGCTGTCTGTATCCTAGAATCAGCCATTGCCCCCCCCCCCCCGGAAGTAAGTCAGAAGGCAGGAAGTCGGGGTTGAGGGCTGGAGAAGGAGGGAGAGGGCTTTCTTCTGTAGAGTCCCAGTAGGAGGACATAGGACATGGTGGGCAGAAATCACAACAGGAGTAGCTGAGCCCCAGACACAGAAGAGGGCTGTGAATAGAACACAGGTTGGGAGTGAAGAGCAGTGACAGCTCTGAGTCCCAGAGTGGTGTCAGTCAGTTCCCTAGGGCTTGGGGTCTGCAGGAGGCACAGGACCTAGTTAGGGTCTGACCTCCAGATAGCAGTCAACTAGGACAGGGCACCCTGGAGCTGGAGGAGCAGGACAGCCCCTTCTAACCAGTCTAGCAGGCCTGGCCAACCTTTTGTCACTGTGACATTATGTTGACATTCTCAATTACAAAGTTCACACAGTGAAGTTACAAGAAAAAAAAAACATGGCAAAACAATCTTACAATGTTTGAGTAAGTATAAAATTTTGGGTTGGCCCTATTCAAAGCTGCCTTGGGGTGCATGTGGTCAGTGGTCTGCTGGTTAGACACGCCTGGTAGCAGGTGAGGGCAGAGTGGTGGCTTTTCAAGGTTCCCAATGGGCAAGCGAGACTGGTGGTGTTGAGGTTACAGAAGTCACTCAACAGTTACCCATCACCGGGTCATACTAATAATGCCCCAGTGAGAATCTGTGCCCTGGGAATTGGCTATGTGGGGAGGTAACATAGGCTGGGCAGTGACGTAATCTGCAAGCACGGTGATCTAGGTAGGATGACTAGTCACAGAAGTCTGAGAAGGTAGCTGAGAAGCCCGTCCTTGCTCTGTCTGCTGACATATCCTGCCAGCCTTCTGGATCCTGCTGTGTGAGACCCTTTTAACTCAGTTCTCAAAGCCCCCTGCGTCAGCAGGTCCCACAGGGGTGATGAGAGCCTATGGGTGGGTCATTGGGCTGGCCTGTAGGAAGTGACAGACCCTTTGGCCCGCTATGCCCCCATATCGACAGGCTGTGAGGACGGCCCACAGACACTTGGGGCTGCTGTGGTTGGATGTCATTATACCCATGATAGTGTGGTTTAGTGACAAGGCCCCAGGGAACCCCTTTCAAGTGTGGTCAGTAACTGGAGAGGCTCTGGCTAGCAGCCAGGACCTGCCATCACAGTAATGGTTGGAAGGAAAGCTGGGGTAGGGCGGGACTTGTTGCTATGGATTCGGGCACTTTACAAGACACTGGGTGAAGCAAGTTTATGCCAGACCCTTTGATCTTTGAACTTTCGTGCCCACCCTCAGTATCTGGAATATAGACTCAGGTCCCTTATTGGATACCTTTTCCTTTCTCCTCCAACTTTCACATAGGAAGCTACCTGTCTCAGCCCCAGTGTTCCCTCAGTGGTTAAACAGTAGAAATCCTGTGGCTTCTTTATGCCCCTTCTTAGTCACAGGGGTTTCTCTGAGACCTTGGTGCTCAGCCCAGCCCCCCCCCAGTCTCTCTGTGTGCTTTAGTGGCTGAGGGATGGTGCCCCAACATGAGAGTCTTAGGCATAATGTCTGCATGATCCCCTGGACACAGGTGAGCAACAGCACCTACTTTGGCCTCAGCTCAGGGAAGAAGCCACAGAGGCCTTCTAGAATGTATTCCAGAACCTGACTGATGAACCAGACACTTCCTCATACAAGTCACAGGAACCTCCTTGGGCCAGCTATGCTGACTGGACACTGGCTGTCTACTTCTGACTGCTTGTAGGGGTCAGGGGTGTCACTGAGCAGGGGTTCAAAGTGAAGTGTGATGCTGAGCCCAAGGTCACCCTGACCTCTTAAGCCTTAGGTCTTGCTCTATAGACTGAGAATCACAACCGCAGAGATGCTCGTGGGTGAGGCATGGAAGCTGGGAACAGAAGGACCCTGTACTCTCAGGACAGCTCCTAGTGGGCAGTCAGCTCTAACACACAGGGATTATTTTCTGTTAAAGAGCTCCTATTAGAGGCAGTAACTGTATTACTCACCTCTTCTACAGCCCTGCGCCCGAGCCTTCTCCCAAATCCTGATCTTCCAAGACCTTCCCAACAGCTTTCTGCTGTGACAGCCCTGTGTGTGCAGACAGACCTCCTCTTCCCGAACACCTCCCATCCCTAGAAAATGGCTTCCAGTTCCTCTTCTCCATGATGTTTTTCAGGGGTTAAGCCCTACCATGTGCCCACTACCCTTAACCACCAACAGGCCTTGGACCTAAACCCCAAATTCAGACATTCACCAGCCTGAAATGAGTGGGTAAAGACATAGGCATGGAAAGTGAGTTTCCACTGACAAGACTTATCACTGTGGGCAGACCCAGTGCCGGGAACATGGCCCTCAAGCTTCCGTGCACCCTCTTGTCCTTTACCCAGAAGCAAATGTCCCCTTCTCCACAAGGGGCTTGATCTCCTGAGAGACAATGAGTTGTTGTTACAGATCACCCTGAATGTCCAGGGGCTGGCAGAACCTGAGGCAGGGGTGTAATACATGGCAGAGGGGAGGTGGGTGGGAGACGGCTGAGGACGACTGCAGAGGGGAGGTCTCTCCTGGACTCTCTCTCAGCAGCCTCTTCCTCCTGTTGACCAGTAACCTGACCCCGGGTGAGGATAGTTCAGCCTCACTGGCTGCCCTGGCACTTCACCATTAAGTAGACCTAACTCTGCCTTGCTCCCCAGCAGATCTACCCTGATTCCACCCAAAGGCCATTGTCTACATTCCACTGAGACACATCTGAAGTTCCCATACCCCGCACACTGCTGCTGGGCGATCCCATTCAGGCTTCTTCTGGAGACTTGCTCCCTCTCCCATAACTGACCGTGCACATAAAGCATTCAGTGTGGGTATCCTGGAAGCAAAGCCCCTAAAGTTCCCTGTTCTAAAAACAAACCTCCCAGTGTTCACTGACTGCACACAAACACAAGCCACCACATGCTCCTCAGACGTGTTCCTGTACAGGGAAGGAGAGTTCCCAGCATACCTCAAATGGACCCTCCTATGACAATATCTACCTGCAGTAGTTGTGTGTGTGTGGGGGGGGGGCAGACTCAGGTATGCTAAGTATAGCTGTGTAGGTCATGCACAGGACAAGTCACAGAACACTGCCCATAGTTCTTATCTGTGATCATGTATTTATTATGGCCATGTGGAAAGATGGCAGAGCCTTGAGGAGGGGCCAGGTCCCTTTTGTAGTTCATAGGAAGGTAGGGCCTGGGCCATTGGTTACCATGGAGAATGAAAGAGCTGTTTCTACAGGAAGCATATTGACTTCTGGGAACCACATGGAGAAGGCAGCCATGCTTGCTCCCATCCCCCGATCTATCTTGTGTTAACTGACCAAGTACATGTGGAGTATTGTGGGGACTTGAAGTCTGCCACAAAGTGGGCCCTAAGACCTTACCCCTATGACTTGCCTTCTGGTGCCTACCTTGTAGGATTCTGAGTGGCCAAGCCACAGTGGCATTTGTTTATGTTTTGCTTTTTGAAGATTAGGTTTCATTGTGTCGCCTAGGCTGGCCTTGAACTCTTGGTGATCCCCCCTCCCAGCTTCTGCTTTCAGGCTCCTAAGTTGCTGGGATTACATATGTGAGCCATTACACCTGGTGTAGCACTTTTCCTGTTGCTGTGACAAAAACACCTGACAGAAAGCAACTTAAGGGAGGAAGGGTTCCCTTGGCTCACCGTTTAAGGGCACAGTCCATCATGTTGGGGAAAGCATGGTGGCAGGAACACGCGGCCGCTCACATCGCACTCACAGCCAGAAGGCAGAGAGAGGTGAACGCTGGTGCTCAGCTTGCTTTCTCTTTATTCAGTCTGGGACCCAGCGGGGTTGACACACAAGTGGCTGGAGTTCCTACACAGTCCTCCCATGAAAGTCCGTTCCTCTTCCTTGCACAACTCTCCCTGGTGTCAGCACAAGTAGCTCAGTCTTGCTCCCTGGAGGCTATGACTGTTGTCTTGGGTGGTGGGAGTGGCCCGTGGATGTGATTGAGGACACATAATCCATGGCTCTACAGAATGGGGCTCATTCTACAAGGAGTCACTACATTCTACAAGGTAGACACTGAAGCCAGGCTGGTCCCATACAATAGCTGACTGTTGCACAGACCCAGACCACAGGGAACCCCTATATAGCTAGGCCTACAGAAAGGGATGTCATAGACCCTACTGAGGATGGACTTTGACCAGCTGAGACCATGCAGGTGTGTTGGCCACCATCAAGAGGTGACAGGGTGTTATCCACAGTCTTGAAGGCAAGGGGGGACTCCTCCAGGTTTTGGCTTTAACTCTCAAGCCTATTTGCAAGCTTGAAATAATAAATTCAGCGCCTCTCAAGTCCTCAGGGCTTAAGCAGCAACACGGAAGCCAGCCTGCCATTTGATTAAGTGTCTCTGGAATCTCACCTGGGGTCAACTCCATTTCTTGTTAAATCCGGTATCTGTAAACATCATTCCTTCAGGTGTGAAAATCACTTGTAAGTTGGATTTTTCTCACCTCAGGAGAATCCTCCAGTGCTATTCATTGCTAAGTGTGTGAGGGCGCAGCCGGGCAGTGGCCACAGTGACTCAGCTGAATGGCTTCAAGGGAAAACTTATTTTTTAGACAACGCCAATGGGCCAAAAGGTATGCTGAGTAAGGGCCATGGGCACACTGGGAAAATCCACTGGTGATGGGGAGGTGGTACCTGCCCCCTGTCCAGAGGTGGCAGAAACCCAAGATTATCTCTGCAAAGCATTTCCAGTGCCAGGAGCGGAAGGCTGAGAACGGCAACCTCACTGCTCCTGTGACTGTATCTTGGTGGCCTGTCCACACGGGAACTGGAGCACTATTAGAAAGATGCGTCTCCAGGGAACAGCAGCGACAGTGGATGCCCTAGCCCTAGACATTTCTGGACTCTGCCAATCAGGAAGGATGGAGCTGTGCAGGATGTTGTCAGCTCCTCCATGGAGGGGGTGGGTAGGGAGGTGCTGGGGCACAGGCCAAGTCTTAACAGGTGTCCCAGCACAGCCGGCAGAGATGCCAGCCAGGCCCTCTTGCTGCTGGTGTGGGCAGTCGGCCCAGCTCATGGAGGTAGAGCTGGCTGTAGATTGGCAGAGAGGACCTATCTATGGGTGGGCAGAGGCAGAATAGCCTGGTTCACTGGAAGGCTTGGAAGTCTGCTGGTAGACAGGAGGGGTTCCTTATTATTTGCCACTTGCCACCAAAGTGGGGGTCCTCTTGGCTTTAACCACACAGGATAACATCCTCTAACATCCTGCTTCATGACTGGAGCATTCATAAAGCTCTCTTGCTTCTGGGCTAATAAGTCTCCCGCTGGGTGCCACCTTGAGCTTTCAGCGATAGTCAAGCGAAGATGTTACTGGGAGACAGAGTTGTGTCACCTGCGGGAAGGGATGGGCACAGTCACGGACTGCACTCCTCCTGGCTTCTGGGAGCCACTCTTTCTCGGGATGAGTGGAGGTGTCACTGTGTCACCCTTACCTGTGGAAACTGCGCACCCCCTCCTTAGATACAGAAGCTATTTCTCAGGTGGGCAATTATGCAAAAGCCTTGCTGGTGTTTATTACGGCCATTTCCCCTCCTCGTTGCTAACGTGATAAGCAATACAACTTCTTCCCGATGGAAACAATCGTGAGCAGAGAGCTTGATTCGAATTAAATCACCTCATTACCTTGCAATAAGTCACCCACGAGTATTGCCTGAGCACCATCCGATGTGCTACCTGCCAAAGCATACTCAAGACAATGGTCCCAGAAGTACCTTGCCTAGGTGACAAGCTGTGATCACTGTTCCCAGCTAAAATGAGGAGAACCATGCACAGAGTAGGGTCTGGGTCCCTGTATCCTGAACTCACCCAGGGTCCTTAGGAGAGTTCATCTCGCTTGTTTGCCATGTTGGTGTTGGCCAAAGCCTTGACACACCCAGGCTGGTGAGGAAAGGATCATTTGATGGGGACCAGGTACATAGCAGGGCTGGACACCTATGAGCTTGGGAGAAAGCCCTATGTTTCAGAGCCTGTTGCATTCTGGAAATGCAATGCACAAATGCAGATACTGCCATGTGTACCCCACCCCCGAGTGGGCATTAATAGGACAGGCTTGGGTGGTCTGCCTGCAGCAAGCAGCAGGACAAAGCTCTCTGTTAGACACAAGATGTTCCCACCTAGCAGGCAGATGAAGGTCAGGGGCCCTTGAGGGAGGGGCAGCAGCCTCTCTTCTGGAACTTTCAGAAGCCTAAGGATCCTGCCCGAGGCCTCCCTCCATGGCTAGAAAGGGAAATGCCTAGCCTAGCATGGTGCCTCACAGCACTCTGGGAGAAGCTGATTCAAGAAAACAACAGAAGAAAAGGGCCTAAGTACCAAAGAAAACAGAAAACATTTGGGCGCCATTCTCTAGGACCTGCCCTGCAGGCCTTCCACCCTGACTCTGGAACTAACATGGTTCTGGAGGCCAAGACAGAGAAAAAAACTGACATATTCTCAGGACTCAGAATCACTCCTCCAAGACCTGATGCTGGGACTCCCCTGAATTTTCTCTTCATTGTACATACATACTGTATAGGTATACATCTATATACACCTAAACATATATTTAAAAAACCCTTAAGTCAGACTGTCTCTCCCATTTAAAATACTCCTTCTGCAGAGTCTCATCATTTGGGGAATAAAATCTATAATCCTCACTATAGCTAAGACCCTTTGTAATGCCTGTCCCAACTCCCCGTGCTCCGGCCTGACTGCTGTCCCCTCTTCTGGGCACAGATACCCTCCATGAACTACAGTGTCTGCATAGCTCATGCTCTCTGCACAAACTGCCATGGTCTTCAGGAGCCATGTTGCTGTCACTGTGCAGGTCCCTCAGTGACTTGTGTGTTTGGTGGGTACCAGTTCTGGCAGGGCTGGGTAGCTAGTTATGGGGAGAATAACCCACATACACATGTGCGCGTGTGCGCGCGCGGACACACACACACACACACACACACACACACGGCCATCCACTGGCCTCCGGGGTCTCAGCAGTTACTGGTTGCCAAGTGACATCCTTGTGTAGCCCATGAGGCATGGGTAACCCTCTGGCTATGTTCTGCTAGGACATGGGACTTACTTTTAGAATCAGGATTATCTCCTTCCTAGGCCACTCCTACAGGAGTTCAACCAGGGTTTCACTGAAAATCTTCTTCCCCTTGGCTCCTGATTCTGTGGCCTGGTGACTTGTGTGCTTGGGCTTCTCTGGAATCCCAGCCTCCATTCTGTGCAGAACATTCTCTAGAATACCACAGGGCAATCCAGCTGCCTGGCATTTTGCTACAGGCACAGGCAGGGGCTGTTTGTGCCTTTCCTTCTAACTGCTAATTAGAATGGCAGGCTAGGCCTGGCCCATCTGTGTGTCTCAAAGCTAGCCCAACAGGCTGAGAAACAGGCACTGGCTCTTTTCATGTGGCTAGCCCACTCTGGTCATGTGGCTAGCCCACTCTGGTCTGTGGGATGGAGTAGGGGGACATCCTAGCTTTAAACTATTAAACTTAGTGAGATGGTTCAACAGGTAAAGGCAATTGCCACTGAGCCTGACAACTTGAGTATGATCCCTAAAACACACATGTTAAAGGAGAAAACGGACTCCTGCAAGCTGTGCTCTGACCTCCATAAGAATGTCACAGAGCAGGGACTCCTATTCACAAATAAATAAAACAAGTGCCAATTTAAAAAAAAAAATGTGTGAATGTCTGTTGGGACCCCAGATCCTGGTGAGGAGGCTTCACTGGGCTTGTCTACCCTGGAAACTATCAGAAGCCCAGGCTGAGGCCCAAACTACGAGACCAGGTCACAGCTGACCCCATACCTGCTTGCTGCTGCTTGGGAGCACCACATTCTACCTGCTTGGGAGCATCACAGGATGAGGTCACCAGGTGCTCCTCCATGAGGGTGCTCTGAAGTGTGAACATGGTAGTGTGTGGGGATAGGGATGCCTCTGGCACACACAGGCTGCCTGGCATAGATCACAGGCCTGCACAGCTACACTATACTGAGCTCCATGGGTATATCTCAACACTGAACTTGGAAAAGAGTTCCACAGTCACAGTGCCATCTGATGGGGCAATAGGAAGCATTTGTGGCACGCTGTGGATGGAATCCCTGTAGTATGCAACTATTTTGCCTCTCCACCAGGTGCTGATGCTCAGAGAGAGGAGACTGTCACCACCGTGCTGCTTATGGAAGAAGTTACAAGTCCTAGAGGCATTTTAAGATGGGGCCTGGCCTTTCTGCTGCCCTCCCTCTTTCTCTCTGTTTTACAAACAGGGTCCCATTCAACTGTCATTGGCTTTAAACTCACTATGTAGCCAAGGCAAGCCTTGAACTCCTGACTCTCCTACCTTCACTTCCCTAGTGATAAGATCATAGACATGCACCTTCACACCTGTATTTTGAGGCGCTGGGGATTGGATTGAGAGCTTCTTGCATGTCAGGCAAGCATTTACCCACTGAGACACACTCCTGAGTCTATTTATTTAGGATTTTTTTTTTTTTTAAACGCAGGGCCTAATATAGCCAGGGGTGGCCTCAAACTTACTGTATGGGGAGGCTGGCCTTGGATCCTCAATGAAGGAGCTAGAGAAAGGACCTAAGGAACTGAAGGAGTTTGCAGCCCCAAAGGAATAACAAAAATATGAACCAACCAGTAATTGAACTCCTCACCTCCACACCCAGGTAGAGGGAGCGCTTTAAAATTTCCATATTCCAGGCCAGCAGCTGACAAGGTTTCCTATAAAGACCCAGAGTCAACAGTCCAGGCTCCGAGGGAAGCCTTGCCTGTTGGGTGTGACACTAGGAGCCCTGCCAACCTGAGAAAGCTTGGGCTCTGCTCTGCTCCAATAAAGCTTTATTGACAGATATGCAGTGGGCCTCAGGCTGGGTTCTCTCAGGACATGTCTTCAGTAACCTTACAGGACTTAGAACGGACACAAATAACACGCCTGTGTGGTCCATCACTGCCTATAGCAGAAGCTAAGAAAAGAATTAATTTTCCTCAGTAGCTGTGACACTGCCCGGTACAGGTATGTCTGGCTTAATATACCACAGAGCACTGTGGAAAAACCAGGTCACCCGTGTCTTGCCCTAGAAAGGTTTGGAGGCCGAGACGGAGAACCCTTTGCTCAAAGCGAAGCGCCCTCTCGCCCCCTAGCTTGGCTCACAGTAGAGGTCTGCCTGGACTCGGCCTCCCTGAGCAATAATTATCAAGTGGTAATTAATATGCCAATTATCATAATGACTGTGTACACGGGCTCTGAGTGCTCTCAGCGTAACTGACTGAACCTTCTGTTTCCCTGAGACAAACTGACTCCTTCCTTTTTTGGTTTTATTTGAGACAGGATCTTACCATGTGGCCCAATCTGGCCTGGAACTCACTAGATAGTTCAGGCTGGCCATGCACTTACTACAATCCTCCTGCCTCAGCTTTCTAAGTACAGCTGTGAACCACCATGGTAGGTACTGACTCATGTATAGATGAGGGAAACAAAGGCATGCATGGAGAGGTGGAAAACTTCGCCCAAGAGAACAAATCCAGAGAAGGAGACCAGCTGCCCAGAGGCAGAGGGCGGGAGACACGGTTCTGTGACCTATGATGCTGCCCAGTTCAGGGGCCCTGAATGCTCACAGCTCCTACCCCAGGATGACAGGGATGGGAGTCTCCATGGAGACAGAGGAGGCTCCAGCAGCTCTGGGAAGTGGCCGAGCTGCCAGATAGCACCTATAATACTCTGACATTCTGCCAGTAGATTAGACCCCAAGCCAAACAGAAAATCGCCAAAGCAGGCAGCAGTTCCACTTCATGGGGTGCTCAATGAAAAGAAAGATGGGGTTTCCACATAGAGACAAGTACACAGCAGACATCAAGCATGAGAGATGCACCCGTGGGTGCAAAGCCAGTCCTCTACCATCAAGCTATATTCCCAGTCCTGAGCACTTTCCCTGATGGCTAACTCTAGCTGCTCAACTCCTATTCATCCCTCAAAGCCCATTGAAATAGCCATCATATCTAGGAGGCTCTTTTGCTGTGCCCTCAGTGATGAAGCCAAACCTCATCTCATTCCCTCTCACATCCAGTTTCCAGCAGTCTCTGTTCCACCCCCTGGTTTATTTCCCACAACAGACTCTAGAAAACCTACATTCTTGCTTCCCAGTCTTGCCAGGGACAGCTGTGCCATAGGACATGGCTTTAGCCAATGCATTTAGAGTAGAAATCTACCAGAGCCTCTGGGAATTATTCAACTACTCAGTGCAAAGGGTGCACTGTGGAGATGTGATAACCGGAATGCTAGCCGCAACTCTGTAACCATGAGGAAACAGCCAAGAGACTGGAGAGTTGCAACTGACCTATGGGACAAATACCGGTGGTTCTGGCCTCTTCAGGCCTGCCACCAAGGTCACAGTCTCTGCCAAATGCTTCCTAGAGGACACGGGCTGGGAACAAGGAGGTAGAGCAAAGTCCTATGTTGTGCTTAGCTTTCCAGGGAAGATCTGGCCACAGCCCCCGCTCTTACACGGGCTTAGTTCAAGAGGCAGTGAGCTAAGGAGATGCACTTTTCCTGGGCTTAGCTGCTCTGGAGTTTTGTGAGTTCTCAGAGTGGTCCAGGTTCCTGGGGCATCCCAGCTAAGCTGATGTAATGGCTTGCATATAGATGGTTGAGGACAAGGCCAACCAGAGTGATGACATCTTCAGGAAGCTAATGTCAGCAGAGAATGATAGACAGATGAGACCTTAGCCATACTGTGGACAGGGCAAGCAAGGTGGGGCCTGGGCCTGACAGCTTCCAGTTGTATGAAGCTTCCATCCTGTCATGCAGACCTCCAACCGATGGTTGCTCAGCCACATACTATGCCCTGAGAAACCTCCAGGACTCAGCCTGTCCAGCCAGTTGCCAGCTTCTTCCTCTGTGCCCAGTGCATGACCATCATTAGTCCTTGCTATCACCCAGCATCCTGAGGACTGGGTAGGCACCAACTCTGGTTAGCGACCTGCTTCTCAGACATTTACCCACTCAAATAAAATTCCACATCACTCCTGACTTCTGATGTCATTTACGGTCATGACTTGGAGACTAGACATGTGGCCCTTCAAGGTGACAATAAGCTTCCTGAGTGGCCTCTGTCTAAGGAAGGCCATTGTTTGTGGGACATGTACCTTGTTAAGGTTGTTAAAGAAGTGACCGCCTCTGGTTACCCACAGCCCAACCCATCAGGGGCCTCTCTTGGGCTCTAGTAATAGGGTCTTTGTGTATACCATGGGCTTACAGCTGGAGAGATGGCTCAGCAGGTAGAAGCTGTTCTCAGCATGATGGCTTACAATCATCTAATGCCAGTTCTGGAGGATCTGATGCTCTTTTCTGGCCTTGGCAGTTACTGCATTCACATAGTGTGTATGTGAGTATTTCTCTGTGTGTGTCCATGTGCACATGTGTGAGCATATGCATGCTTAAGCACTCATACACCAAAATACACAAATTTTAAAATAAAAAGATGTTATAGGATGGTGAGATGGCTCATCACGTAAGTACACTTGCATCCAAGCCTAATGCCTTGAGTTAAATCCCTGGGACCCACATCATGGAAGAAGAGGACCAACTCCCACAGGTTGTTCTCTGACCGCCACATGTATTCACACACACACACACACACACACACACACACACACACACACACACGAGTAAGAAAATTAAAAAGAAGCAACTAAGCATGGCAATGAGACTAACCTAGACTCCAGGGGTGCCCTGAAACCAATGAGAGTGTTCTCATAGCAGAAAGAAGGGGACCCAGAGACACACAGAGAACTCCTGGGGACAGAGAGGAGCAGTCACAAGTCACTACCATGGAACCATTAAAAGGGGAAGACGACCTGAGTGCAGGTTCTTCATGAAGAAACAGTCTGTGGCCACTCAGATGGAGGACTCACCATCCTGAGCTGTAACAGGCTGGACTCCTGCTACTTTAAGCTCCCATCTCTGGCCACTTGTTCCTGCAGGCCCTGAGCCCCACACGGCTGCACCCATGATGCCAAACACACAGAGCAGACACTGGGTGCTGGGACCAGTTTCCACCCAGCTAGTGAACACATTATCTCAAGAAAGGAAGGGTGGTGTGGAGCTATAGACCTCAAGGATCCAATACAGACAGTATGAGGATCCTGTAGCTGCTATGACAAACAATGACATGTATGGTAACTCCAATCAGCAGAAGTCTGTTTCATCACAGAACTCAAGGCTGAGAGTCAGTCCCCAGTTGTCACTGGAAGAGATCAAGGCAACACAGGCCATACAGGATGCTCTAGGTGAGGGTCTGTTGGCCTTCCCCAGCTTCTTGTGGCTCTAGATATTATTAGGGCCACAGCTGCATCTCCCTACTTCCTGCCTCTGTGGTCACAGGGCCTCCTCTAGCTATGTCCTCCTAGAAGGAGACGTGAAATGGCATCTATGCATTTCCTGGGTACCCCCAAGATGATCCTTTATTGAAATAGCCTTAATGTACCAAATCTGCCAAGTCCTCCTTTGACTGAAAAGTTGGCAGAATTTTGAAATGGACATCTTTGAAGGCCAATCAGCTGACAATATGTGCCCAGTCATGTGGTGTGGAGCTATGATACCTAGTACATGCATTACAAAATCTTAGTATTTGTATGTCTGTGTGTTTGCCAGCTTGTCTGGATGTGTACCATGCATATGCAAGTGCTTCTGGAGACCATAAGAGGGGGTCAGATCCCCTGGAAATGAAGGTCTAGGCACTGAGAGCCTTGATGAGAGTAGGGAAGTGATTGAACCTGGATCCTCTGCAAGAATAGCAAGTGCTCTTCTGAGTCACCTTTCTTTTCTAATAAATGAATTTTTGGATGGGTGGATGGATGGGTGTATGGATGGAAAGATGGATGGATGGGTGGATGGACAGAGGATGAATGAGTGGGTCAATGGGTGGATGGAAAGAATAGGTGGGTGAATGGATGAGAAGAATAGCTAAGGCTCTCTGCTATCTGTTCTCTTTTCACACATGTGACCCCTCCTCTAGGGTTGTCATTACCGCATTAACCTAGCCACTCACTGCACTTGAAAAGGGGGAAATTCCCTCAGAACCACAAACCAAGAATATTTAAGGCTTTGCCAAGGGAAGCTTGCCCTGAATATCTCTCCTCATACCAGGACACCACAAGCCACACTGATGGGAAGGGAGCCCTATGTCCACCAGTCACCACAGAGGGGTGGAGACAGAGGACCAAGCAGGGCGTATGAATGCCCCACCCAGCTTCCCAGTGCTCTGAGGTCCCAGCCTGTCCCTGTCATTGCTGTGGGCTTTCTATCCCATACCTCCTCATCTTCTTCCAAGGAATGAAGGGCCTGGGCATTCGCCTCTGCTCTGGCACTAAGGAGAGCTGAGCAAGCCCCCAAGTTCTGCAGCGGATGGGTGGGAACTGGTGTAGAAAGATGCAGCCGAAGCCTGAGGTCGTTTCTGCCTGCAACCCTTCCCAGTCCCTGACAGACAACTGACTTCAGTCCTAGCCACGCCATCTGCCAGTGCCAGAGGGAGCCACACCCCTGAGCCCTTCTAAGGGGCATGCTCCAAGCCTACCTATCAACTGTCCTCTCCCCTGTCCCGGGTCCCTCCTAGAATACGGCTCTGTCCTCCCCCGGCTTTTGGCCTTTTTGTTTGTCACCGACTCCTGCTCTTCCACAAGCATTACAGTTCCATGAGGCCAAGAACAGGCCAGGGAACCTGAGGCACAAGAGTGCCATCTGCTATGCCAGGCTTCTGGCCACCATGCCAGCCTCAGCCTTGACCTTGGTTAGCAGAGTCAGGTTTTAATCAGCATGTGCCCTGAGAAGCTAAGTGCTACTGACTGGCTGGCGGCTGCCAAAGATCATGGACAGGCTGGCCACGTAGCCCAAACTCCCCACGAGGAAATCCCAGAGACAGCAGCAGGCTGTCATGGTTGAGCCCTCCTGCAGACCTGACCATGTTGCGCTGCTTTCTAACTCTGGCAATGAAGCCGGGTGCCTGGCGTTGCCTTTGAGGGAATGGAGGTAGGAGAACTGTGTGGGGCTGGGTCAGCTGAATCTCCTTTGATGGCACTGAAGTCTTTGTATGGTGTGATGCTTGGCACTGGGTACCTCGTCTTCTACTCAGGACCACACTGTCCCTTACTCTCCTCATAGGATTTACTGAGAGCCAACAGTGTGCACAGTTCTGCCTAGAAAGAAGCCTCAAAATGATGCTCCACCTGAGCATCTTTCCTCACCCGGAGTCACCAATCTACCTTCCCACTTAACCACTAATCAGTGCATCCATCTATCCATCAATCTACCTAGCCATCCATCCATCTATCCATCCATCCATCCATCCATCCATCCATCCATCCATCCATCCATCCATCCATCTACCCATCTACCATTCACGTATCCATTCATCCTCCCATCCATCATCCGTCTATTCTCATCTATCTAACATACATCCATCTAACATCTGTCTTTGTCTGTCCATCTGACTACCTTTACAATAAATTTAATACCCATTCACCCATCCATCTACCCAATCATCTACCCCCATCATCCACCTAACATTCATTGATTCATCTTCAACCCATCTATCTAACATCCAAAATTCATGATTCACCTATCCATCACTCATCCATCACTTTAATATTTAGCCATCTATCTAGCCACCAATCCATCCTTTATCCATCCATCCATTGATCATTCATCCATTAATCTTCCTTCTTCCTCGAATTTCTGAGGTTGAACATTTGCTAGGCCCTATCCCAGGTGATAAGGGAAGGAGACAAGTCAGAGCCAGCACTGATACACGGTAGAGGAGACACAAGCAAATGCAGATCAAACACTTGGCTGCTGTCCTTGGCCTAGGCAACAGTGAGTCAGGTGGGTCCCAGAGTCAGACCCCAGAGGCTGCTATTCCCTGGAGGAGGATGGAGTACCTGGACCTTGCCAAAGGTAAGGATTAACACAGACATTTGCTGAGAGCTTGTGTGCCCACCTCAGTCCTAAGAACACTTGCAGACCTGGCAGCCTCGCCCCCCTCTCCCTGACTGGCACCTGGATGGGCTGCAAAGCTTAGGGACCAGTTTTGAGCATTCTTGTCCACCTGGTTGTTCTGTGACCACCTCTGTGGCCCTGAAATCTGGTCCTGACTGGCCTGCTTTAGGGTCAACACATGTGGATGTTCATGGTGACCACTGGCCATGTCCATATACAGTGAGTGACATATTTGTCCAAAGCACTACTGCTTATGCCCAATCATGCTGGCAATTTTTCCTGTGTGTGCGTGTGTGTGTGTGTGTGTGTGTGTGTGTGTGTGTGTGGTGTGTATGTGTGTGTGTCTAGTAGGGAGCTTGTGCCATGGAGCACACGTGAGCTCAGAGGAGAACTTCAACCATCAGTCAGTTTTGCCTTTCTTTTGTTTGAGAGAGGTTTTCTAACACCCCACTATTACAAACAGGAGGCTAGCTGGCCTGTGAGCTTCCAGGAATCCTGTTTCTGCCTCTCCCCTCATCACAGACGTGTTAGGTTAACAGATGTGTGCTTCTGCATCTGGCATATTCATCAGTGGTATTCCCTTACAGTGAATTCTGACAAATAGTTACAGTGGTTTCTGGCCAAATATCTCCCCCTAAAAACATTGGTCATGGAAAAGAAGAACATGAAGAGAATATAGCCATTTACTGGTTGGGAAACTGAGGCCCACCCAGGGAGTTTGTATCAGGGCAGGGAAGAGAGCCTTGGTATCAGAACTCCCAGGCTGGTCCATTAGGTTTGAAGACCACCCTGTAGGACTCATTCTGTCCCAGAATTGAGGGCCTACCGTGGTGGAGCTGGAGAAGGAGGCAGAAGAGGGACATAGTGCTGGCTGGGGGCGTGCTGCAGTGTGCCAGCTTGCCAGGGCTAGCTGTGGGCATGTTTCCTCAGCTCCAGGATCAGTAAACACATCAGCAGCTTGAGATTGGTGGGGCAGAGTTCTCACAGTATGGAAATTAGTAAATGCGAATTACAGGACAGCTGTAAAGAGGGGAGGCGGGGGACCTTATACAGCACTGGGCTTAGCACACAGAGGATGCCTTGGGCAGATGTGACCATGGAAAATTCCAGGGTCAACACCCTCCTGCTGCTGCTGTGGCTAAGGAGGTAGGGAGACAGGAAGCTCATGGTGCACCTGCCTACCTTGGCCCATCTCTCAACATAACCCAAGGGCCAAGGGTAGTCTGCTGGGTGCGGCCTGGAGGGGTGCCTGGATGCCAGCCTCTCTTAGCAACTGCTCTGCGGCTTCTCCATCGCCCCACCCATCTGCCTGCTCTCCCCCATCAGGACACCCACTCGCCACCTGGGAAAAGTGCTAAATGTGGCCTGAGAGTGTTGAGCCAGGCGCCTCCCTGCAGGGATGGAAGCCAGGATGGAATCTATCATGGACGGAAGTTCATGGATTGTCCTGCGTGATCCCACAGCACAAGCAATCCTACAGCGAGGGCCTGGGCTTCTCTGCTCCAGGCCCTAGTGGGACACACTCAGTAGCTCCAGGGAAAAGCCCCAACCCAGAAGTCAGTGGTGATGAGCTATGCACAGGGTAGTTTCTGAGCTTGGTCCTCAGGCCAGATACAAGGGGTCTCCTGCCTTCTCTCTCCCAAGAAACAACTCAGCTCCTTCGGATCTTTAAGCTGGCTTCTAACAGAGCCCCCACCCATTCTGCCACCTCATGTGCTCTGGGAAAGGAAACCCTGAAGTTCCAGAGTCCCTAAGTCAGGTCTTAAACATCAGGAAGGGCTGGGGGTCATAATGGTTCATCTCTATTATCAAGCTGCTAGGATTCAGAATTTTCCTATGAGACACACCTTAGGAATATCTATTGGGTGTTTCCAGGGGGTGTGTGTTGGCTTATTTTGATTGGACAGAGACTTTGTAGCTCAGGCTGGCCTGCAACTCTCTCTGTAGCTTAGAATGACCTTAAACTCCTGATTTTCCTACCTCCACCTCCTGAGTACCAGGAATATAGATAAGAGCTTCATCAGCCAGTGTATGCAGTGCTGAGGATCAAAGCCACGGCTTGCTGAGTGGTAGGCAAGCAAGAGACCTACCCACTGAAGCACATCTGTAGCCTCCACTAGAGAGGCTTAACCGAGAAGACATTCCCTTCATGCAGGGAGCATCACCAGATGGGCTGGGGTCCCTGACTGAATAAAAAGGGGAAAGGAGAGAGCCAGCCAAGCATGAGCATCCCCGCCTCCATTCCCTGGTGGCTGACAGGGACTCAGTTGCATGTGGCATTCCTAGAACCTATTTCTTCATCCCTGTCCATCACCTGACCACCCATGTGCTCACTCCAGAGCAAAATACATAGTCCCTCTGTGGTAGGACGGTGTCAGTTATGTATTGTCAACTTGACACAAACCTATGGTTACTTGGGGAGCAGGTACCTCAATTGAAGAATTATTTCGCTCAGACTGGCCTGTGGGAAAGTCTGTGGTACATTTTCTTGACTAACGATTGATATGAGGTGAGCCAAGCCCACTGTGGGAAGTGCCACTCTGGGAAGGCGGGCCTGCCTTGATTGTTTACAAAGCAAATCGAACAAGCCAGGAATAGGAGGCCAGTAAGCAGCAACCCTCCATGGCCTTTGCTTCAGTTCCTGCCTTGAGTTCTCTCAAGGATGCACTAATGTGTAATATGTTATAAATCCTTTCTGCCCCAAGTTGCTTTTAGTCAGGGTAGTCAGGGTGTTTATTCATAGCAACAGAAACAAAACTAGCCTACCAGGTGTATAAGAGGAACCAGATTTATCTTTGTTTATGATCTCCTGTGGGAGCACGCAAGGAGCATGTCTTCCATCATTCTTTCCGGTTCTGACTAGAAAAAAACCAACATTCCACCTAGGCTGTGCCTGGAGGGCAGCCACACATGGCAGCCTCTGTGAACACTGGCACTGGCCGGTCTGCTCTCAGAGGCACTTGTGTGAAGTGTCAGAAGCTCACCCTGCCGTGAAATGAAAAGCCCTCGGATAGTGACAAAGTGGGAGTGTAGACAATTCATACAGGTGGCTGGGAAGCCGGGAAGGTCGCCTGCAATACAGAGGGAGTGATGTAGAGGAGATGCAGGGAGATGAGAGAGGAGAGCGAGAGACTGCACAAGAGAGCATGAGTGAGGGAAAGAGAGCAAGAGAGTGCAGGAGAGAGCAAGGGAGCGGGGGCGGGGGGGGGGGCGATGAGAGAGCGGAGGTGAGCAAGAGGGAATGTGCAAGGGAACTCAGGAGCAGTAAACATAATGTTTGAGGGGAGTCAGACTAAGGTCAGTATGTCAGCATCAAGATCTTATGGAGACAAAGAAATGCAGACATTCCTACAAACTTCTGGAGAGGAGAGCAGAGGGGCAGAGACTCTGAATAAGGCTCTGAGAGTATTGCACTTCCACACCATAAGGAGGCCAGAGAGTGACTCTAAGCCTGGAATTTTAAAAGTAGAGACTGCAGACAGGGCCATTTACATTGCAGGTCCCTTTTGTTGAAATTGTTAGGGGAAAACTGAGTGAAGCAGCAAAGGAGTCTTTCAGGAGTGACTCATATTCTCAGGATGTACCACACAGGCAGGAAGGAGGGATGGTTAACGGCTTGCTAACTAAAACCCAATTCTTCTGCTTCAAAGAGAAAAAATAAAGGCAAGTAGAATCTCAAAACAAAAACCAAAAACCAAACCAAAACAAAACAAAACCCTTCATGCAAGAATCCAAGGTATGATGCTTAAATGTGGGCTGACTTTGAATAAGAAAAAAAGGAAAAGAGTTGGCTCATAGTTCCATGAGGGCTCTTCTCGGGCCCATATGAGGAACTGGAGCCCCGCTCCTGGTGTGAATGTGAACAGTCATAGTCTCTTAATGGTTTCCACTGTTTTTTAGCTATTAGTCTAGTTGGACTGAGAGAAACTAAAAGATGTAAATATGAATAAAAACAGAAAATACTATGTTAATGAAATATAAATATTAATGCAAACAGGAGGTAACACCATGTTTACTATTAGGTTGTTGTGGTGCTTGTGTGTGAATTTTGTCTCCCCCTCTCTCTTTCTGACCTTCCCCACATCCTTCCTTCTCTGTGTCTGCTGATGTTATGGGCTTTGTCTAGAACAATTAGAAATAACAACAGCGACTCAGTCTTACGGGCAGGCGGAACTATGACCCAGGCTCTCTCCAGCAGAGTCATGGCAATTTCCTAGTGACATGAAGAATCGAGATAGGGTTATTGTAAAGCTGGAGTAACCAGGGGAGGACTTAGGAGGAAACGTCAGTGGAGCACCCGGGTGGGCAGCGGGGCCCTGAGGATGAGGCTGGGGAGGGAAGGGTGGCTTTTCCATTCTTAGCACTGTCTGTGTGATCTGTTTCAATGGGTCATCGGTTGCCTTTCTTAAAAACATAGTTTAAAATTTCTGAAGGGGGAAAGCAACTTAAACTGAGAGCCCTTGGGGAATGGAGGAAAAGGTCCCAGGAAGCTAGCTGCTGGAAAAGCTATGAAGAGTTGGGTAACATGGCGGGGGACAGGGGGGAGGACCTTCGAAACTCTTGTAGTAAACTGAGTGAGGGGAAGAGGCTGAACAGGAGCAGCCAGGCCTTCCATGCTGTCCATCAGGACGAAGCCCCCAGAGCACAGTAGCTTGGAGGGAGACCATGATAGCCACAGTCTGGGGTGTGTTCCCCAGGGAAATGGCTCACCCACATGGAGGCCTGTCCCCTTCATATACATCACACTGGGAGACTGGAAGAGGAGCTAGCCAGGTGATGGCGCCAGCTTCTCCTTCATCAATGTCCTCAGGGCTCCTGTCCCACTTAGTTACAAACATTTACCAGAGCACCAAACCCTGTCAGAAAAATACAAATAGACAAACACACAAGACTTCAAAAGTGAAACCACAGCCTATGGAATCGGCGCAGCCGGCAGGGTGCTCACTATGCAACACACACACACACACACACACACACACACACACACACATACACGGTCTCTTTGCAAGTGCCACCATTAATCACCTGACCCAGTCATCAGCCAAGCAGAGGATGCTTCCTTCTATAGCTGCCCTGTCCACACTCAGTCTTGGTGCTCTTTTCTTCAAGTCTGACTAAAAACAATGGCAACAAACACAAAGTAATGTTGGGGAAAGAGTGGGGCAGTGCTCTAGAACACATGGTGAGAGGTGTCAAGGAAAAGCCAGCTGCCCACTGGCATCGCTTACAGCTCACAGCCCTCTGGTTCTATACAGTGTAGGCCTCTTGGTGCTGCAAGCTCTTAACACATTTTCTTATTCGTTCTTAGCGTGAACCCAACCGGAGACAGGGAACAGGTTGGGTGTGTTTCTGTCTTGCAGATAGCAACTCTGAAGACTCGGAGACAGGAGGTGAGCTGCCCAAGGTCACAGGGTGATTCAGCTAGACAGTCTGGGAGGGAACTTGGGCAGTTTTTATTTATTTTTTCTTCAAGAGTTTTAAAAGGGCTTGTGGAGCCTGGGGAAATGGCTCAGTCAATGTTCGCCACCCGATCACTAGGCCCTGAGTCCAGATCTCCAATATCCATACAAAGCCAGGTGTGGTAACACACGCCTGTAATCCCAGGGCTACAGTGTGGGGAGAGTGCCTCACAAGACTCCCTGGAGCACACTGGCCATCAGATCTTGCTAAATTTGTGAATTTCAGGCCTGTGAGCTGCTCTGTTGCAAATAATAATAATAATAATAATAAAATTTAAAACATGAGGTGAGGGCTGGAGAGACAGTTCAGCTTTTAAGAGCATATACACAGGATCGGAGTTCAATTCCCGGCACCCAGCTTGGGTAGCACATAACCACCTGTAACTTCAGCTCCAGGGCAACTGATAACCTCTTTTGGCCTCTGTGAGTATCTGCACACATGTGCATATCCATACATTCAGATATACACTCACACACGCACACACACACATGCGAATGCATGCACAGGAAAGGACATCTCAGGGCTGGAGAGATGGCTCAGAGGTTACAAGCACTTGCTTCTAGAGGACCAAGTTCCGTTCCCAGCACCTGTATCAGGTAGCTCAGAACTACTTACAAATCCAGCTCTGGGGAATCAGAGCCTCTGCTGGCTTCCACAGGCCTACATTTACACACACACACACACACACACACACACACACACACACACACACACGACACACAAATACAGACACATGCACTTACATATAGACACATACACACATAGAAACACATACATACTTAAATAAAATAAATCTTAAAAATAATTTTACAATGAGATGAATGGTGCCAGAGGAAGATACTCAAATTGACCTTTGACTTCCACATGTATGAGCACACATGTCCTTGTGTCCCAACCCCTACACACCCATATGCACATACATGAACATGTACACAGAACATACCCCTCCCTCCACACAGAGGCTTCCCACAGTATCACATAGACAGAGTCTTTCTCTTAGAAAGCCTCAGGAATCTATCAAGAGAGGTTCTATCTGGGAAGAATTCAGGGGCCGGGTGGGACAGAGTGAGGAGGGGTCTGTTCTTTGCACCCCTACTATCTCCTAAACACTTTGAATCTTTTACCAGGTGCATATTTTCTATCACCAATTCAAACATGTACGAATGATACTTGAAAGTCTTGAGAAGAAGTAGCTGCGGGTGGCAGGTAGTCACCTGTTGAAGTGGCACAATCTGTTGCCCTTCTCTGTCAACCCCCAGGAGGAAATTGGGTCTCCCGAGGAGGAATAATCATGGCGGCTTGCCTCGGCAGCCATTCAGGAAGCGCTCCTTCCAAGCTGTGCAGTGGCTGTGCAGCTGTGTGTGGTGGGGACCACGAGGACCTTGCTGCTAGCTAGTCCCCGGCCTGGTGCTCATCTGCTATCTCACCAAGTCCTCAGAGAGGGTGGAGAACCGATCCACCTTGCTTCTCCTCGTCCATACCCAGGGCCCTGTTCATTCCAATGTCACCTCAGCTCCCTCTCCTGTGCTATCCTCTCCTTCATCAGTGCACACAGTTCATGCTCAGCCTAGATGACAGGGACAGTCCCCTCACTGACCTACATTCATTTGTCGGCTTGTCTCATGGTCAGGTCACACGGGCTCCAGTTTCTCTCTACTAAGTGCGGTGCGGACTCCCCAAAGCCCATGGCTCCTAGGCCGTCAGCCTCTGTGCATCCCTTGTTCCCCACCATCTCACATTCCTGGCCTGCTCCAATCTCTTTGCAGTTGCTGAGTCCTGTCTGGCTCTCTCTCAGCTTTGGGAGTCACCTCAAGTTTGCTCTCAAGGACATTTGCTCTGGTCTTACACAGCTTGTTCTGCGGCTCCAGGGCTGCCGGTCTGCTCTGTGGTTCTCTGACTGACCACCCAGGGCAAATCTCTGCTGTGACTTTACTATTTGTCTTCACTAATAACACAACTATCTTCATGAGACTGATGAGATTTCTCTTGTTGACCTCAAAATCTTTGTGTGTGTGTATATGTGTGTGCATGTTTATATGTGTCTGCATGTACATGCATGTTTACCTGTGTTGGTGTATGTGTGGTTGAATATGCACATGTATATGCACATGTGGAGGCTCAAAGCTGATACTAGATGCTTTCTTCAATTATTCTCTGCTAATGCAGGATCTCTCACTGAGCCCAGAGTCCTCCAGTTCCAGCTAATCTAGCCAACCAGTGTTCCCTAGGGCAGATACTCAACTTGTGGGTTTCAAGGACCAATGACCCTTTCACAGGGGTTGCCTAAGACGGTCAGAGAACACAGATATTTACATTACAATTCACAACAGTAGCAAAATTATAGATAGAAAGTAGCAATGAAAATAATTTTATGGTTGTGAGTCACCGCAGCATGAGGTACTGTATTAAAGTCACAGCATTAGGAATGCTGAGAACCCCTGCTCCAGGGAATCCCATCTCTGCTCCTGAGCGTTGGCTTACAGGCAACCATGGTGCCTGTCAAGCTCTTTATGCAGGTTCTGGGGACCAGAACTCCAGGATTCACACTACACAGCAGGCGCTTTATCCACTGAGCCATCAAGTATGACCTCATGGTCTTTAACTCTCAGAATAAGCAAGTCTTGGTGGCTTACTGGTTAGAGTGATGGAGAGATGAGTGGGGTAGATAAAAAGAATGGATGTGAGGGAGTAGATGACAACTAGTTATGATTAGATAGATAGATAGATAGATAGATAGATAGATAGATAGATAGACAGATAAAGGGAGGGAAGGATGGAGGCAATGAATGAACAAATGGATGGGTTGGTGGAAGGGTAGATAAAGGGATAGATAGGTAGATGGATGGGTTGCTGAATGGGTGGGTGGACTGATGGATGGTTGGACAGGTAGACAGATAGATGATGACCGTATGGATATTTAGATAGATAGAGGGATGAAAGAATAGAAAGGTAAAAAGATGTAGGGATAGATGGATGGAAAAGAAGATGGATGAATAGATGGATAAATGGACAGACAGATGAATATAGGGTTGTATATATGAATGGGTAGATGAATGGATGAGCAACCAGGTCATTAAACTGATGGATGGGTGGGTGGGGAGACAGAGACAGATGGATGTATGAGTACTGAGTGGAAGAATAGATGTGCGTATGTATGTGTGTGTATGTGTGCATGTATGTATGTATTATGTATGTGTGTGTATGTGAGTATGTATACATGTATGTATGTATGTATGTATGTATACAGATGAACACCTGACTGGATGGGTAGTAAAAAAAAAAAAATGGGTGGATGAATGGAGCCTGTTCAGCACACAGCAACTGCCGAGGTTCCTCTGCCCACCCAGGTAGCTCCTCCTGGTGCTCCATGCTGATGAGACAGGGACCCAATTAATGAGGAATGAGGACTCGCCGCTGTCACCTCATGTTGAGATGTGCTTTAAACACTGACCCTCAGTTACCTGCAAAGCCTTGTACAGTGGTGGCCCCAGGACCTCTGCTGTCTGATTCTGACTACCGTATCTATTTCCAAATCCCTCTCATGTTCCCCTTGCAGATGGAAGAGAATCCTAAGGCAAGAATCAGGTGGAGCAACTGGGCACACATGCTAATGCCTGGGTTTGTTTTAATTGCTGACCTCCTCAGCACTGAGCCTCTGGGCTAACTTGACACATGAAGGGGTGGGAGGGGAGAAAGCTTTCAACTGATTCGGAAAATGCCTCCATTGAGCCTTACTTCCCATTGCATTTTCTTTCATTACATTAGCATCTGCAGCAAGACAGCCTCAGCTGTTGGCACTTTCACAGACCACAGTCACGCCACCCAGAGTGGCTAATTGACCAGTGGGGTGGTGCGACTCCTGGGTCTCCCTGTGCTTTGGGGCCGTCCTAATGAGCTGATGAGTGCATTAAACTGCAGATGCCTGTCCCCGAGGATGGCTGCTGCCTGCTCAGTCAGATGTGAGACATCCAGCCTCTCCTTCCAATGTCCCCTCCAGGGTGACATGACCATTGGGGTTCTTATCGTATGGGAGGCCATTCTCCAACTATGAATTCCTGGTTCTACCTGCCTTGCAGATCCCTGCCATGGTCATAACTGTCTCCCTTCCTAACCCCTACATCTGCATGAGCAGTCTTTTGACAGTCACAGGAACAGTGTTTTCTGTCCCAATGGTGCTCCGGGCAGCAAGAATTTGATATTCAGCCGGGCATGGTGGTGCACGCCTTTAATCCCAGCACTTGGGAGGCAGAGGCAGGCGGATTTCTGAGTTCGAGGCCAGCCTGGTGTACAGAATGAGTTCCAGGACAGCCAGGGCTATACAGAGAAACCCTGTCTCGAAAAAAAAAAATTGATATTCACCAAGACTTCTCCTCACAGATCTGACCCCATGTGATTGTGAGCAGAAACATGTTGACTTCAGGTGGTCCCAGGCACAGCCTCACACGCAGGCATAAATGTACAGAGGCTGAGGACTCAGCACCCCTGCCCCCCACTTGGCCTCTTCTCTAGTCTCTGTGTTTTTCTATCACACTGACAGTGACCTGGCTTTAGGGTTGCTGAGGCTGTGACCAGGGTATGGTAGCTGGTGCTGGTGAGATGGACAGATAGACATGTGACTCTTGTTTGCTCCAACTGAAATGGCAGGTGAAGAGAGGCCCACCGCTTGTCCAACTCTTCATCACGGGAGAGCTATGGCTGACTCCTAACTAGTGATCTAGACTCTTCTACACTCTGCTCAGAAGTTGCTGGTTGGCCCCAGTTTGGCCCTAATCCCCAGATACGCTCCATCAAAGGCACAGCCTGAGAGCGGCCACTGCTTGGAGCCTTCCACCTTAGGTTCTCTCCACCCCACAGGGCCCACTGTTCCCTACCCGGACAACTCTTCAAATAGCCACAGTAACAGCTTTTCCCAGACCTCCCTGGGATTTACGGCACACTGGCTCTGCCTGGATCTTCCTTGTTAGATAGACAGATGGGCTAAGGCTACTACTGACTCTGGCCACCTGTTAAGGGTCCATTCTGGCCAGGTTTCTCAGTAGCCGCTTGAGCAAAGCTTCTGTGGGAAGATTCTATCCTGGATCCTGTGGCAGCCATACCATGGGAAACACACAGCTTTCTACAAACTCCCAACCCATGAGCCTAGAAGGTCTGCTTCCTTGGGGCCCTGCTCATCAAGGAGAGCAGGATTCCCTGAACAAAACTCCAGTTGGGAGGAGGCACCACAAGAATTCAGGACACACACGTGTGAGGTGTAAGCCCAGAGCCAGGAAGGCCTAAATACCTGCTGGAGGAAGCCAATCACTCTGCTTCAGGGTCCCTGCTCCCGCCCCTTTTCACATCCCTATTGCTTTCTCTCAAGGATGCCATCTTTCCCTCCTCCTTAAAGCATGCTGCCCTCTCTCAGGGGTTTCCTCCACAGGTCCTGTCTGCGACAGGTTCTCCTGTAGGGTATGGTTGCCACAACCTTAGCAGAGGTGGCACATGAATAGCAAAGCACAGAAGGCACCGCCCCTCTTCCCAGGCATGCAGGAGCACCTGAAGCCAGAGGTCTCCAGAAGGCAGAAGCATGCCTTACCTGGCAGCATCAAAGCTGTCATAGGAGCCCACCGTGTAATGCCGGAAGAGCTTCTTGCTGCGGTCTGCGCGGGTTTCTGCAGGGGGAAAAGAGACACCGTTCAACAAAGCCATATTCCACACCTTGCATGAGCAAAAGGCTGGACCTTCCTTTTTGGCCCCAGACAGGGGTGACACCCTCTACATAGGGACAAGCATGGGAGATGGGGCTGATTTGGGGGCCCAAGTCTGCAAAATGTGGGGATGCTGTAAATCCTGTGCCCATTCACGGAGGGGCAAATGAGGCTCTGCAGAGCAGGGGGCTATAAGCCTTCTAGTCACAACAGTGACAGCCACCTCATGTGGAATCTGTTAGCCCTGCTAGCCCAAAGGATGCTACACAGGCTGGCAGGCCTCTGGAAATCTCAGGAACCTCCAGTGATGGCTTTATCCCAGAGAGACATGATCAGGACTAATATCCTGATGACAGCTGCTTTACACATACACACACACACACACACACACACACACACACACACAAAAAGACTAAACTAAGCACACACGTGATTAACGCTTCTAATTAAGCCTCGCTTTCCTGACTCAGCAGATTCAGACGAAAGATCGGTGGGAAATGATATGACTGTTGTAATTAGATTAGCAGATGGTAACAGGGCTGGGGGGGGATGAGGAGGGGGGACACGTAAAGATGCATCTGCTGGAAGCACCACAATACACGGAGAGCTTCAAGGTATTTCCCCTCACCGACAAGAGTCCCTGCCCTGCCTCATTCTGAGGTCCTGTGGAACTTTGGGAGAATTAAGCAAATGGCTTAAAGCGAAGCCTGAGCTCCGAGAGTCAGGTGAGCCTCAGTTCAGTCTCTCCTTTCATTCCAAGGTCAACATGAATATTTGTTTAACTCTCCCTTCCCAGTGCAGGTTAATGAGAGAGGCCCTGGGTCTTTCCGGGCTAAGAGACAGAGACAGAACCCCGCACTTCTTAAAGAGTGGGGAGTCCTCTCCTGGGGTGGAAGGAACCACGCTTGAGGTGGGAGTTAGACTTGCTTTCCCAGCTGCCCTGGTACATCATTAGTTCTTTTCAATGGATGGGGCTCCGTCGTCCCTCTCCTTTCCCTGTGCCAGCTCCAGGCTTCCAATGCCACCCTCAGCCATGACAATGCCACCCTCCCCACAACTGATACTCACTGAGTGCTTCTGTGTACCCAGGTCCTACTGGGAGCACCGCTGCTATACCCAGTCAAATGCTACCATGGAAACCCAGTGAGGGACATACACACAGCTCAGCGACCCCTCTTCCTGTTCACTGTCCTTGAAGGCCAGTCCAGACTGTGGGTCCCCTCCACAAGGGCAGTGTCTTATTTAAGTTAGAGTTGAAGGCATCTTAGTAGTTTAAATGTCAGGCTGTGTGCTTTACATCTCTAATCAGCCACTCCTTGGCCTCATATTGAAGGCACACAGCATGAAGGCCATTGGTAAAAATGTGCCAACAATTGCCAGAACTGTCCCCTCACAATGCTAGTGGAAAGCAATGGCATTTGCAAACAAAACAAGCAATCTCAGCTTTAGAAAATGTACCATTTCAAAGAGTAAACGATGGCTCAAAGCTAGTTGTCGGGATAATAAATTTGTCACTCAGACTTATCATTAGCCACACATGTGGCACAGCCTCAATCCCTTGCAAGAGTCTCAACTGAGTGATTGTCCTTATCAAGTTGATCTGTGAAGATGTCTACAAGGCAGTGTCCCGATTGTCTTAATTGGCGCAGGAGGGTCCAGTCCACCATGGGCACACCATTTCCTGGTCAGGTGGTCCTAGTCTGTCTAAGAAAGCTAGCTGAGCAGCGAGCAAGCAGGCGGCTCCCCAGGGTTTCTGCTGCACAGCCTTGGCTGAGAATGAGTTCTTTGGTCAGGGGTAATGCTGCATGGAATCGTGAGCAGGCCTGGTTCCAGGGCTCTGCCTTGAGTTCCTGCCCTGATTTCTCTCAATGATGGATTGTGTCTGTTGTGGAAGTTTAAAATCATCCCTCCCCACCTCAGCTGATTTTGGTAATAGTTTTATTGCAGCGACAGAATGCGACTAGAACACAGATACAAAGAAAGGGCATTGAGCGGCAAGATGCTAGACTACAGAGGGAAGATAGTGAAGGGGCTCTCATCCTCTGTCTATGCCTGTCACTCCCATGCTGTCACCGTCTGAATTGTAACAGCCCTATCCCTCTCCTGTGGGCATCTATTCACAGGGAGGGCAGGGGTGACTGGGTACATTTGACAGATGGCATCACCAAAACCAAATTACACACCTACCCCATGTCACTCAGGTTGTTCAAATCAGCACCCCAAACAGTGTCTTCCTTCTCTCTGTAGGTTGGGTCCGGGCCCTACATCCTGGGCTGTCCTCAGGGCTCCAAGACGGGGCATTACCTAGTTTCTCTGACTCATCCTCTTGACTTATGGTTTGAGGCAGAGGCTATGAGGGCAGGGCCCTCATGAGCTAATGAGTGGCTTACTAAGGATACAAAGAGAGACCTCAACTGGCAGCTTGCCCAGGCTTACCACTTGATAGCCTGTGCCATGTGTGGGTAAGGCAGAAGTCCCCAGCAGTAGGAAGGGTGTGCACCAGATACAGTCCTTGGTCTTAGACTTCTGGCTCCACAGGTAGAATGACTTTATCCTCTAAACATTACCAAGTCTACGAGGTCAGTTCTGGCCATGGCTTCCCTGCTCATCACGGCTTGCTGAACTAACCAAAGACTCCATTCCACAAGGAGCAAGTCACCCCAATCCGGGGCACTGGAGTGAGAACTTGTGGACAAGGAACACTAGCCAGGCTGGGGACGATCTGGCCAAGCTGTGCACACCTGCCTCACACTTCACACTAGGGGTGAGTGAAGGAGCCCAGGTATACTGGCCTTCTACGACAGGATGAGGTCCCCAGGGATCAGATCACTATGGAGGGAAACATGGAGGTCTGACGTTCCCTGGGACATCCATGCTCAGGTCATGCATGCGCCAGTTCTAGGAAGGGTAAGCGAGATATGAAGCATAGCTGCCCACCGAAGAGCCCGAGGACAGCTCCTTCCTAGTATTGCTCTGAGTTGTTCTGGTTGCCTCCATCCCATGTGGCTGTTCTGTACTGGTTGTCTAGGAAACCAGTGGGTGCTCAGAGTGGGCAGGGCTCAGCAGGGCCAGAGGGCACAGGGACAAGAACAGAGAAGCAGATGTGGAGTAGAATGCATGTGCACATGTACAAGTGTATATATGTGTGCCTGTGTGCCTGTTCATGTGTGCTTATGTACATGCTTATGGATGTCTGAGTACATATGAATGTGTATATACATATACATGTATATGGGAGACCTTGTATGTACAGGCTCATGGTGACTGTATTATGTAAGGGTGTGCATACATTCATATAAGCATGTCTGTGAGTACAGATGCATATGAGTATACATGCAAGCACATGATTGTATGGCAAAGCATGCATATGCAGGTCCATGGGAGTGTGTACACACATGCATATGTGAAAGCGTATGTATTCATGTGTATGTCTTTATACATGTGATTGTATACATGTGCACATAAATGTATGTATGTGCATATAGGTAAGAAAGGAATGTGTATACAGGTACATGTGTGAATGTGTATTTGAGCATGTGAGCACAGGTAAATGTGTACATGCGTGTATGTGGACATACATGTGGATGAGCACTATCACCGCCATCACAACCATCATCATCACCACCACCATCACCCTCAACTTCATTACCACCATCACCATCATCTGTTGGAGTAACCATTTTTACATTGTGTGAAGATGTGTCTCTGTGTTTTCAATTGTTAATTCTGTATCAGCAGAGAGCTAAATGCTGGCAGGATCCTGAAATTGTTATTTCTAAGGCCCAGCACCAGCCTCATCTTTTGTAAATGTTCGTTCTTCCTCACTAGCCTAGAGGCAATCTAGAATTGTACCTGATTGGCTATAGTAAAGATCTGACAGCCAATAGCTGGGCAGAAAGTGGAGGGTGAAACTTGAGAGAGAGGAGGGGGAGAGAGAGAGAGAGAGAGTGAGAGAGAGACTTGAGAGAAGAAAAGAATGTGGGATATTTGCCAGCAGACACCGAGGTGAATGGGCGAGTAGAGTGGAACAGGGAAGTAGAGCTAGCCACGTGGCAGGACGCAGTGCCAGGATTAGTCAGGTTAAGCATGATAGCTGGCTGGGAGGCTGCCTTAGCTAAAAGGCCTAAGCTTTAAAATATTAAAAAGCCTCTGTGTCATTATTTATACTGCTGGTGGATCCGAAAGTCCCAGTATAATCGTCCTGAAGTCCTCCCCTTCACTGCAGCAGATTCCCTGCGTTGCTCTCTGCTGACAAGGCGCTTTACTAGTGATCAGTGTCATCCCTGGTCGTCCACCTGCTCCAGTACTCACATAGCACCCAGCAGGCAGCCCATTTCCTGTCTCCAACTTACAGAAGCGGCAGGGTGTAGTGATTAGGGATGAGGTTCTGAAGCTAGACGAGTGGAATTCAAAGTTTGGCTCTGTCACCAAATGGCTAAGCCTTGTCTTCTCACTTGTGATATGGGGAGAGCCCCAGCCCTGCTCACACAGAGGCATCTGAATGATTGAAGGTGCTGGGCACGCAGCACATGGGAAGTGTGTGTTATGCTGGCTACAGCTATCACATGTCACACCTTAGGTTCAGAGCTTCTATCTTCCCAAGCCTTCCGAAGTCACATAGCTCATGAGAAGCAGTGTGGGCCTCCAATTCAGTCATCTGAATACAGATGGCCATACTGTGGATATGCCCTCACCCAGCTTCAGTTTTGACCTGGGATAGATGGGTGGGCTGAGTGGTTCTTGGGACCCTTCCTGCACTGTGACAGAGCTGCCTTATGTTATGTCCAGTGTTTATCGTCACCAGCTCTGCACTATATACTATGTGCTGACACCTTCTGGAACCCCATAGGGTACACAGGATACAAGTAAGAAACCCCAGAACAGGCAGAGGGAGCAGGAGGCCTGAGGCCCATGATGGACAATGGCCAGGACAGAAGAATCCCACTTGGTTCTTTAGGGAAGCACCAGCTCATCTGAACCTGACACATCACCCCAGGCTGTGGCTATTCCACCACTTCTCTATGCTTGCTAAAGAGGCAGGAGGCCCTGCTGTCTCTTCTCGGTAGACCTGGTAGAGATCTCCAGTACTGGGCACTAGTAGTTGGCATAGGATTCTGATGAGGTCACCCCTATGACCTCATCTGCTGCAAGGTTCTCACCCCACTGCCATGATTCCCACTTCTGAGGCCACCAAGGATGGCCTGCCTTGTGAGATGATGCACAGGCAAGACAGCACAGGATCCAGAGAGGGGCATTGAAAGAAACAGACAGAACACAGATGGAGCTCCAGAAAGTTCTTACTTCTAACACACAAACCCACTTACTGCCATTTCTGCTCTGATGTGATTTAGCCTCCAGTTGCTGACAGCACAAGAGCTCGGACAATACATGTATGTACCAGCCATACATACTGGCCCATCAACAGTTAGAGGACAGGTCCTCGTGGGAGCAGCCAGCCACGAGATGGCACTGTCATAGAGTCTGTGCTCACACATCCTCACAGGAAAGCTGGTATTTTCTTTTTGCCATATGAGGTTCCTAGCAAGATGGTGTCTCAGATGCCAGGGCGCATCCTCCAACCTGTAAGAACACCCAGATGTGGCCCAAGTTGGTCCAAGCATTATGCTGGCCTCTGACTCCACCAGTCCTATCCAGTGACCCTCAACTTGTGTATGGAATACAGCCTTTCTCTGAAACATTCTGCAGCCTGGGTGCTGGGTAAGCTTCCTCTGTGTGAGGTGGGAGTAGTGAATACTGGGAGAAGGCACAGGGCCCTGCTACAGAGGCCCTGGGCAGTGGCCTGGAAGGTCATGAAAGTCATTGTTATATGCTTTTTGTATTTCTTACCATCTCATTCCTAATAGTATAAAAAATGTATTTATGTGCACGCCAAATGTGTGTAAGAGCCAGAGGAAGCCAGAAGATGTCCGATCCCCCATTACCGGAGCAGGTAGTTGTGAGCCACTCGACACAGGTGCTGGGACTCAAACTTAGGTCTCCTCAAAGAACACCAAGTGCTCTTAACTTTTGAGCCATCTCTCTAGGCTTCAGTGGATCTCAGACATTAGTACCAGCCAATGTCGAAGCCATTGTAGCATTCCACGACATGAGCAACATTCCAAGAGCTTTGTGGGACAGTTGCCCATGAGCACAGAGCCCACATTAGGGCCATCACTGTTCCCAAGGAGACTCTGAGGAACCAGTGTGCACATGGCACAGACGCTTGGCAAGAATGTGAACTGTCTCTGCTGTTCCTTGCTTGACACTGAGGGGTGCTTGTCATACAGCATCACTCAGGGAAAGCTGGCTGTGACAGACATGTGTGGTCTTTTCAATTGTACAAAGCAGGCTATTCTTCCACTTGGGCTCCAGCCCTGTACAGCTACATCTCTGTCAGTAGCACTAAGAGTCATGACAGATGTATATAGCAGAGACCTGATAACAAGACAAAGGCTGAGTGGGGATTGCATCAGGATGAACCCCAAACTCACTAGGAGCAAGCAGCCTAATAGAGGAAAGGAATGCATCCTGACATTGCAGGCAGCAAACCTGAGTTCAAATCCCAAGTATTCGTATGTTTGGCCAGCGTGGCCACACATGCTGTAACCTCAGCAGTGAATGGGAAAGAGACAGGTAGATTCTTGAGATTCATTGACCAACCAGCCTAGCAGACAATGGAGAGCTTCTAGTTCAGTAAGAAACCCTATCTCAAATCGGGAAGATGGAGAGTGATAGAGGATACTCAGTGTTTCCTTTGGCTTCCACATGCTCACACATGAGCGACTGCACACACACACATGTATCTAGCTGGGTATTCCATATGCACAGTGTAGAACACAATCCCTTTGACTGAAAAGAAGGCCCCCTTGTGGATGATAAAGGGGCAGACAAGCCAGCCAATCAATAGAGAACTATTGCTTCCTTTACTGTATAGAAAGTTCTACAAGTTTCTAGAAGACCTAGTTCATAGCCAAGCCTCCTTTCTCACTCAGCATCAGAGTTCCTCACACAGCGGCTACACTGCAATGTCTGCAGCATCCCAGAGTTCAGGTCTCTTGATCATCCTGGTCCAAGTGATCACCATCTCTGACTTGGACTTGTGAAGTAGCTTCCTGTCTCCAGGTTTCCTGGTGATTTGTTCCACCTATCCAACCATGGCCCCTAGTGACTTTGAAGGAATGTGAATCCAGTGATGCTATCAGCCCTGCCCATTCCTGCATCCTCATCCCCACCAGTATCCCTTGCTCTTTGCTCCTAGAGGATGAGCTGATTTGCATCTCAGGGCCTTTGCATTTGCTAGATTCTTCTTCCCCTAGTTCAGATTTCACTGTGCCAACAGATCCTTGGCTCCTATGACAACCTGGCCACGTGGGCACCCAGGATCTCTGGTAAATGAGTGAACGTCAGAAAATTGGTACCTCCATCTGCTTGGTCTGGCTGTGATGGGCTTAAGGCTCTACAGAGAATAAGTTAGTGCCTCCTGGAGGCTGCTAGCATAGTGAAAAGAGCCCATCTGCACTGGGGAACCCCCAGTTCCAGCCTGGACAAGGCAGTGACCAGGAGGAACCTTCTCAACCTGCCTCACCTAGAGAACAGGATGCTCGCCTTAATGGATGCCCTGGGTGGGTGCTCCCTCATGACACACATCCCAGGTTAATTGGGGATCTCCTTTTCCCGGGAGGCAGCTATGAGCCCTCCCCACAAGGCAGCATTTAAGCTGATATGCCCTAAAAACGCCACTCTGAGAAATCTACATGGAAAATGGGGGGTGTGAATCTTTGGAAATTCTATTTCATACACCCCTTGGGATGTGTGGAAGGCAGCGACAGATTTCATGACAGTCTCCGATTGTCAGCAGTTAAAATAGCCCTTATGCAAAGCAACCAGGAGGAGGTGCCTGCAGCTTGGCAAGGAATCTAGAGTGGGGCATCCTGGGAGACTCTGGTCTCCCATCCCAGAGTGCCTTTCTGGAAAAGGGAACAAGAAGAGGGACTTTCTCCAAGACCAGTATGAGCAAAGACCAGCAGAATGTAAAGCCCTTCAAGCCACAGATATATTCCCTGGGGAACCCCTCCTCTCTTGGGATGCCAGTGGTCAGGTAGACTACGAAACACATAAAACAGTCTCTCCTCCTTCTCCCTCCTCCCTTCTCCTCCTCTTTCCTTTTTATTCCATGAATGGGGATGGATTCCAAGGTCTCACGCATGTTAGATGAACCTTCCATCACTGAGCCATGCCCCTCTCCCTGAGACAGACAAGACAAACCCGAGCCTTGGATCTTTCCTGGTCTTCTAATCAAAGCAGGAAAGGTCCTTTCAGCAACCTCAGTCTTCCATCTACAATGTGGTCTACAGCAGAGCCCACAACATAGGGATATAGAGAGTAGGGTAGAGACATTTCTGCACACATCCCTCCCTAACACCCACTTTGGTGTCTGGCTTACATACAAGAAGAATTTATGCCCCCATATGATACCCTGCCTGTTGCTGCCTGAGCTGAGAAGGGTCTATATCATCCAAGCCAAATGGACACCATTCCAGGGCCCTGAAATAAGACACCTTTTGCTCCTGGACATCCTGCTCAAATGAGGACCCATTACTGCACTGCAGCAAGTGGAGGACAGGGGTGGACTGGGGTCACACAGTGACAGAGTGCATGAGACTCTTGGCATCGATGATAAAGCTATGCGGTCTTGGTTCCTGGAAGGACCTACTTGCCCCTGAGTTCTGCCCTGAGTGACTAGCCTAAAAGGCCCAAGCTGAGGCCCACAGACTGGAGTACACTTTTTTTTTTTTTTTTTAGCAGTCCCACACAACATTCACATTCCCTTCCAGCCAGTATTAGTTTAGGTAGAAACACTCTAGGGTGAGTCAGGCTGTGCTTGCTGGATCATGCTGCTGAATGGATTGTTCTGGACATGCATGGCTTTGAATTCCCCTGCTCCCTGTCCCTAACTGCACTAGGCCTCATGTAGCTATGGCTTCCACACCCATGGATTCTATCAACCTAAGGCGTGTCTGAAAAATATTTGAAAAACCGGGGCTGGAGAGGGGCTCAGTGGCTACAGGTGCTTGCTGCATGTGCAGAGGACCCAAGCTTGGTTCCCGGCACTTGTGCCAGGTAGCTCCCAACTGCCCGTAACTCCTGCTCCAGGAGGATCTAATGTCTGTAGCCTCTATGGGTACCTGTACTAACTTGCACATGCCCACACAGAGATATAATTAAAATTAATGATGTTAAATTTTTTTTAAAGACCATATTTGGACATTACCGTATGTGCACTGAATGTGAACAGGTTTGTTCTGGTGTTTACTCCCCTAAGCAACTCAGTACGATAATGTTTGCGGAGCACACAGACTGCACTGGGTGTTATGTTTGGGACTGACTTAAAGTATGTGGAAGGACTGTGAGACTTATGCGAGAAGCCTTTGGCATGCTGGAGAAGGGGTTAGAGTGCCAGGGGGTAGAGTATCTAGGTCCTGGAGCTAACTCATACTCCGCTCATTCACTTTTCCAAAAAGGCACTCTGGGACAGGATGCAAAGGAATGTCATATTTCCTGTGACAATCAGTAGCCCTGCACCCATCCCCTGATGCCCCCAGGGGGCAGCATACCCCTCAACCAGAGTCCCTGTGAAGGCCACGTGATTGATAATCTTAGGTTACTTTTTGCTGAAGAGGTGGCCAGACAGAGAACATTGGGCACATAGGAGTCAAGTATCTCCAGTGTCTGTGTTAACGACAGGGAAACCCTGGGATTCTGCCCTGGATGCTGGCTGAAGACTAACTCAAAGGCAGATAATTCCCTTGCCCTGATGGGGGGGCGGGCACTAACCCTCTTAACCACTGGAGGGTCAGGTTGTAGATGGGCCTGGTTGTATGTTGATGCTAATTTCACTCTCCTGGGAGGGGCTGTGGACAAGGAGTGAGTCACACTCAGGTGACTTCTTGTGAACCAGTCCCCTAGTGAATAAGGGAGCCAATCACTGGGCAAGTAGGTGGGACTTCCAGTTTGGAGAGAGGAAGAGAGAAAGCAGGAGAGAGTTAGGACTTTTTGGACAGGGATAGAGAGAGGACAAGATGTAATTACAAGTGTCTCCCAGTTTCAATGGCAGATCCCACCAGAGGATTTAGAATTAACCAGGCTTACAAGGTTAGGATTTTAGTTGTTGTGCCCAGCAATTGCATTACCATTGTTTCGGAACTAAGTCTTTGTGAGTTTGCCAGATATGCACCACAAAGGCCATGGGGGTTTTGAAGCACTGGGCTGGTGTGGTAGCAACCCACCAGTGGGGACTTAGTGGGTTGGGTGGAGACGTTTTGGGAGCTCTGTGCCAGAGAGTCTCCTTGAGACAAAATCAGGTCAGCCATTGCTCAACAGTGTGTGACTGGCCAGGCTGCTGGGACTCAACCGCTGGAACGTGCCGGTTTGTTTTTGTTTTGTTTTTAACATTTTCCACAACAGTTGGGGCAACGATGCTCTGAGATGGTCAATTCCTTTCTAGAAGAGCTGAGTGGTGAATTTCCCTTGTTTTGATTGACAAGAAGCATAGAAACTATGGAAGAGATGGAGATCAATGCTAGGCATGCAGAAGACAGTTTAATACAAAGGCTCAACTCGAAATGCATGCCCTGTGCCTGGGGAACATGGAACACAGGGGTGTCAGTCTAAGCAAGCAGAGCCAAGAACACAGGAAAGATGCCCTAGACCCTGGTCAGTTAGCTTGCCTCTTCTACCCATCTCCCTCAGAGGGAAGTAGGCCTCAATGGCAGTGTTGCTGAGTACTTCATGAGAGGAGGACCCAGGAATATCCTCCTGAGGTCGTGTTTGACCCAGCCAGGTCACACTAGGAAGTCACAGAAGGATAAAACATCAAAGGGGACAATGGTCAGGTGTAAGCCAAGGGCTGCCTGAGCACCTTCCCTGGGTGCCATGTACGTTAACATCAGACCCAGGTAGGATGGATACAGCTGCTCCTTGGCTTACAATGGCATGAGGTGACCCCAGGACCACCAGGCTATTTTCCTCTCCCATACACGTACTAACCAGGCCTGGCCCTGCTTAGCTTCTGAGATCAGCTGTGGATTCTACAGTTTTAATCTATGCCATGAGGCCACTTCATTCTTTCTGGCAGAGTATTAGATGATCTTGCCCAGCAGGGTTTAGTGTGGATTCTGATCATGGGTAACAAACGCTATGGCTGAGCTATGGAGCACTGTAGGTCAGAGATACTAGTTAACAGTGACTTGTCTCATCACGATGACAAATGTCCAAAAGAGCAACTTAGAAAAGGAAGCGTTTATTCCACCTCACAGTTTGAGGGCACAGTCAATCACGGTGGGAAGGTGTGGTGGCACACATGTCACACTGCATCCATAGTGGGGAATCAGAGAGAGATTGATCCTACATTCAGGGCAGTTCTTGTCCCCTCAGACTTAATCTAAAAGCTCCTTTTACAGATATGCACAGAGGCTGGCCTCTGTGCTGAGTCTAGACCCTGTCAAGCTGTTAGTATTATTGACATACCTCTGTATCTTATCAGGTTCCAACTGCTTGTTGACAATCACGGTAGAATCCCACTGAGAGCCAAGGGGCAGTGGGGATATTGCTGTCCCACTCCACAAATGGGGATGTAGAGGCAGAGAGCCATGACAGAAAAAGGGTTGAGCCCCAGGGACCTGGATGAGCTGACAGATGGGGTGCTGTAAGTAATGGTAGGGGAATGTCCACTTGTAGCCTGGGGGCTTAAGACTGAGGTAAAGCTGGTAGTGGCTGAGTGTGGATGTCTGGGAGGGAGAAGGGAGAGGGCCCCTGACAGAGCAGGAATGCCTCTAAGACAATGGCTTCAAAGACTCGGAAAGACTCTGAAGACACCAGGATGGATGTCCCTGGGGACCTGGAACACAAGAACTGCCTTCCTCCTGTATTGGAGAAGGATCCTGCTGGTGACTCAGAGCCAGGGCCAGAGGGGCAGTGGTGAGCCCATTTTCTGAGCTGAGACACTGCTCCTGAAGAACACATCAGTGTCTGTGCCCTAGACACACTCCTTCTGAGACGGACACTTTAGCTATTTCTGCCCTTCTCTCTATGGAATCCAGTCCCTTGCTTAGTTTTCATTCTTGGCTCCCAGCTCAGCCCCTTTCTGATGCTGTAACAATACCCAAGGCCAGGTTGTCTATAAAGAATGGAAATTAATCTCTTTGCCATTCTGGAGGCTGGGGAGCTGAAGACCAACATGCTGGCTTCCTGGTGTGGCAGAAAAGCAAGAGGGTGCCATGTGCAGCCTCTGAATACAGGACAGAGACCTACTCACATGGGCTGTGATGCCAGGTTTTTTTTTTTTTGTTTATTTGTTTGTTTTTACAGTTTTGGGGAGCTGTTCAGACTTTCTGCAAAGGGCTCAGGCTGACAACATGGCCAGGCTGTTTGGCTCTGCACCCAGCTCCTTGCCCAGGCTCCTGTGTCTCCTGTAAGTTTTAGTCATTCATTTATCTTGTTTTCTTGAGTCAGAGTCTTATTCGGTAGCTCAGGATGGCATGCAACTCACTATACAGCCCAGATTGGCCTCAAACTAATGACAATCCTCCTGCCTCAGCCTCCAATGTGCTGAGAGTATAGGAATAAGTCAGCCTGCCTAGCTTCTATGCAGGATCTAAATCCAACATCATTGACCCAACTCAAAGTGGGCTGAGGGGACAACTGAGGCCAGAGACAAAAACCAAAGACCCTGCGGGGCTCTCTGTGAAGTGGGAAGACACAAAGCTATGGAAGCAGCGAGGCCTATCGCCAGGCCACGCCCTCTCAGCCACCAGGGCAGCCTAGAGCTCTGGGGGCTCTTTAGGGCTGAGCAGGTCTGGAGGAGTCCTAGGCTGGGAGCTGGTACCCCATTTCACAGACTGAAATTCACCTTCACAGTCTGTATATGCTTTGCTCTGGCCAGCGGACAGTCACAGTGGCCTACGATGAGGGGACAAAGGTCTAAGGACCTCAGCACCCTAAGTCAGCAGGTACAGGACTCTGATTTGAAAAGAAGAGAGTATAACACAAAAGTGGGATCTGGGGAGCCACTCTGCACACAAGTATATCTCTTAGATGAGCTGCAGGACATTTTTTTGAGTACCTTTGGGTCCCAGGAACCAATCTAGCAAGTGAGCAGACACAAAGGAGGCATCATTAGACTGCACAAATGCACTGTGCACCACACTGACCTAATGACAGAGGGCAGATTTGGGGGCCTGCGGCCACACTGACCTATCCTCCAACAGACTCCTGGCTCAGTCTTCCTGGGTGACCAGCAAGACTGTAGTTAAGTTGTGGCCCTTTTTGAAGGCATTTCTGCAGGTGTTCCCTCCCTTCCCCTAGCTACTTAAACAGACTGTGCTTCTTGGGTCCAGCCATCCTCCAATCAGAGAGGGCTATGGCATGTCAGTCTCTCTCATATCTCATCACTGGGACTCTTCAACTCTACCCTCTCTCTTTAAGGATGGTTGGGGTCACAGAGAGCTCACCCAGATATTTAGGGGCCTTAGGCTTGACAGACAGCAACCTGGATTCCATGAGTGACTTTAATTCCCCTTGGTCATTTGGAGTGGGACACCCATAGCTACTGGGGACCAAGAAATGACTATGTTCAAAGGCCACTCCTCTGCCCACCATTGCCACAGGCCGAGGCCATCTTTATAGGGCAGCATGGCCAGAAGTGGGAGTCTTGTTCATCAGACTCAGAACCTGGGACTCAGTACTTTGAGACTCAGTACTCCGGGACTCAGAACTCTGTTAGAAGCACTTGACCACAGAGCAGTGGTTCATTGCCACCCTCACTAAACAGTGAATGTGAGGCCAGCCTGGGCTGCAGGAGATCCCATCTCAAAAGGCAGGGGCTAGAGAGATGGCTCAGAAGTTAAGAGCACTTTTTCCTCTGGTAGAGGACTAGGCTTCAATTCCAAGTACACACACTGTGGCTCACAACCTTCTGTACCTCCAGTTCCAGGGGATCCAATGCCCTCTTCAAGTCTCTACAGGTACCAGGCACACACTGGTACTACACAGAGCAAAACATGAATTCACATCGAAAGCAAAACCAAAACAAACAAAATATCCAAACCAACCAAATGACAATTTAAAACCAGACTGTGCTTGTGCTACCTCAGTGAGACCAGATCTTGGGCTCCACGCTCTGGCTCCTCCCCTTCCTCATTCAATAGGGCCGAGGACAGCATCTTTTTAGCTGACAGAGCTTGCTCAGTACCAGCAACCCAGGCCCTGGAGGCTTTCTATCTACAGATCAAGGCTGACATTCACCTCCCTGAATCTCAGTGGTTCCTAGGAGGCACTGCCGCCTCTGTGGTGAGATATGGCGCCAACAGACAGCTGAGACATCACTTTTGTTTACCCCCAGCTCCATGGAGCATGGCGTGCTGCCCTGGTGTGTGCATACATCTGTGGTGTGTGATGTCTGCTCATTCCCTCCTCCCTGGACCAGCTCTGTGTCTCAGCATCTGGCTATGAACCCAGCAGCAAGCAGAGGAGAAATGCCTTCTTGAAGAACCTCACATTCTGGGCTAGGGGAACAGGTCAGTCAGCACAGTGCTTGATGTGCGAGCATGAGGACCCGAGTTTGATCCCCAAAGCCCACCTTAAAAAATGCTAGGCATAGTGATGCACCCTTGTAATCCCCTCAGTGGTGAGGCAGAGACAGGTAGAGCTCTGGAACTTTCTGGCCAGCTAGTCTAGTCTAATTGGCTAGCTCCAGGCCATTGAGAGACCCTGTCTCAGAAACAAAACAAGGTAGGTGCCAGCAAGATGGCTCAGCAGGTAACAAGATGGCCTGGCAGGCCTGAAGATTCAGATGTCATGGCAGTCATTTGTAATCCTAGTACCCTATGGTAAGATGGGAGGTGGAACAAGAGAACTGTCTGAAGTTCGCAAACCAGCTAGCCTGGCATATGAAGTACAGCAGAAACACCAAGAGAGACCCTTCCTCCAACTGCTGAAAGTTGGCCTCTGAAGTCCATGACACATGCATGAGCATACCACACATATACATATACCACACACACATATCACACAAATATACTACACATGCACCATACACATGTACACACACGTTCACATACACACTACACAAATACACATACCATACACACATACTACACACACATGCATTTCATACGTACAAACACACATGTACACACACACGCACACACATCACACAAATATACATCCCATACATGCATATCATACACACACACACACACACACACACACACACACACACACACGCATTTCATACACACAGACCATAAACATTTTTAAAAAACCAAAGAGGGGGCTAGCTGGAGGTTTGCCTCAGGGGTTAAGAGTGCTTGCTGCTCTTTCAGAGGACACAAGTTTGATTCTCAGCACCCAAGCCATGTAACCCAGATTCAGGGGATTCAGCACCTCTGACCTCTTAGGGCACCAACATTAATGTGAATATCCTGCCCCCACATGTATATATAATTAAATATAATAAAAGTAAAACTGAAAGAAAGATTTCTTTAAAAAGTCAAGTAGACGACACCTAAGGAATGACTCCTGAGGTTGAGCTCCGGCATGCACACACACACACACACACACACTGTCATGCACGCACGCATGCACACACACAAACACATGCACACACAAACAGAACCTTTGATTCCCTCATGGTAGGCATGGATGTAGGGGCCACCAGCGTCCCAGGACTTGCATCCGTGGGACCAAACACTCAGGCCCTGTGCCAGAGCCAAGTCCAACATCTAAAACCAGAGCCAGAAGAGGAAGGTTGCCAGCACACGAGCTGCTTTCCCCTCCCAAATAAACACAAACCACTTCAGAGAGGTGCTCCTCTCCGCCCCTGCAAAGTGGTTTTCTTCTCCGTTCTCCTGGGAATCTGCTAGCGACTGAAAACCTTTTATGAAACAGGAGCTGAATACCGACTTAAGGGACTGTCAGGTGGCTGTCACTTTACAAAGTGGTATTTTTTTAAACCAGGTGCAGCTGTGTTCCTTGCCCCATCAAAGACCCCCAAGACTTCACACATGCACAGACCAGAGGGCCACAGAACACCAGCTCCAGGTACCAAACTAGAGAGGGAGAGAGGGCCATGATTTCCTCAGTGAAGGGCCCCTCTCAGGCCAGTGTCCGGGCTCTCCTGGACACTTAGGACACCCACATGTTGGAGAACTGGACTGTCAGCTCCCTCATGGTGGGCATGTGCTGTGGCTTCCTAAGATCATATACCGGAAGCATCGCTCTGTATGTTGAGACCGTGAGAGATCTCAGTTCCTGGGGATTCTGCCCTCAGACTGATGAAGGTGGTGGCAAGGGGTCCCGGGTTAACTCTGCTGAGGTCATTATGAGTGAGTTCTAAGTTGGCACCGGCTTCCTATCTGGGTGTCTCAGCCTGGGCCGCTCTTCCTCACTGTAATGACACAGAATGCTCACACACTTTGGAAATGAGGTTCCAGAAGGCAATCAGGGAGGGAGGACTGGGAAGAAATACCATGACAGGGATCTGCTCAAAGTCATCACCTATCCTCAGTTAGCACACATCACGCACACTATCCTGGTGTAGAATACATGAGATCCTTCTCTGCTTCAAGCCTGACTAGACCAAGCCAGCTATGGAGGGCACCCAAAGCCAGCCACCAAAACTCTAGCATCCAACCCTTAACTGATCTTCTACAGAGCTTCCCCTCACAGAATCAGAGGTCCCACCCCACTCTGTGCCAAGGCCTTTCTTCCTGAGCACACCATATATTGTGGTATTCAGCAACCACTTTCACGCGTGGCTTAGAAGCTAAGAATCCATGCCCCCTCCTCTTCCAGGAGTAACTATGGCCCTGGCCAATGAGATGGAGCAGGGTCTGCTGGGTGTGGCTTCCCTTCATCCCACTATACCTCCTAGGTCCTAGTAGTTTTTGGTACATCCCCTTCACTGGCTACAGAGATTGGCAGCCACATCAACACCCTGGGCATGCAGAGGACAAGCAGGACACAGAAAGCCAGAATCCCAAGTGGCTTCACAGGTCTCCAGGCCTACCCACATGTGACCCCCTGACCCCATGACTTCTAGATATGACTCTAAGATCTCATCTCTCACAGTCACAGGCACTCCTGCCTGCATGGCCATACCCTGCTTGTTCAGCTACCAACACCCAGAAGAGAGTCATGCTTTTATTGTAAAAACTCCAGTGAGGAAACTGAGGCCCAGAAATAATCCCATGACCTGCAGTGGGGGATGACCGAGCTCCCTAGGCCATGCTACTGAACTCACACAGCTGTCTCAAGTTTGTTCAGTTGGGAGGCAGCTGGGCAGGACTCGATTGCCTCCAGGGTCCTCTGTCTCCTGAGTAGCGGTCCTGGGATCTGAACCCAGGTCAACCTGACTGAATGAATCAGGGTCACTACCAGGCACCTAGAGCTTCTGTAGAGAGTAAATCTGAAGAGTGAGCTGTCCCCTTTAAGTAACACTCCCACAATGCTGCTTGAGATTTACGAGAATACAGGAAGAGGTGGGCATCCTCTGCTTTGGGGAGAGGGGTCCACAACAACCCTCACTTTCTTCACTTTGGAAGTGCTAGACTCATCTAAGGGCACATAGCTTCTTCGCCTCTGTCTCCCTTTGCCCTTCTGAGCTCAGCTGATAACTCTCTTGTGAGTGCCAGGTGCTCCTGGGGGTGACTATCAGCGGCTCTCTTACCCACCTCTGCCCTCTTTGCTGTTCTATGACCAAGGGGAACTGAGGACATTGGTGGGGGGGGGGTAGTAGCAGTTTCTGGGGACGCTGCCCAGTGACCACCCTCTCAAATTGGTTGAACAAATGAATAGAGCCATTGGCTATCAATGAGGTGGTTTCTGTTCTGTAGTAATTAGAATGTTTGAATAAAAAAAAAAAAATCAGCCCAAGAGACTCCGAAAGCCTGCACAATCCACAGACCCAAACCAGCACTTTGAATGGAAATTACAGTAAATGGATGAATTGGGTCTGATTTGCATGTGGCTGATTAGCTTGGCTGGGAGTGCCCTGCTGAGGTGGCCTCTGGCGTTCTAGGAGCAAGTGGTGAAGAGGCCAAGGGGACCCGTGCCTCAGGCCCCAGCAGCCTAGCTTCACTGACAATGGCAGGGGAAGGGCACTCCCATAAGAACAGGTAGGTAAGACTTCCTGTCCCAGGGTCAACCTAGCTGCTTCCCCCAAGGCAGCAAAGGCTTTCATGCTCTGCCATGCCAAGTCATGTGGCCTGGGTGGGCCCCATTTTGTGTGCCCAAGCATGCAGCCTCTATCCGATATCTCCACTTCTAACATCTTGTCTTGGGTCCGACTTCACAACTGGCGTCCTCCCTCCAGGGACTCAGAATTTCTCAACTAAAACAGCTGCCAATTCGCACTGCCCTTAGTGGAGCAGCCTGGTGCACAACACCCCCCACCCCTTCCAGAAGGCAGAGTCAGTCCCTCCTAGAGAAGGCTCCTGGAGGTGAAGTCCAAGGCTCACAGGTTGGAGGAGTATAGCCTGGATTTAAATTTGGGATCCGGACTGGAGGCGGGAGGATCCTTTTAGCTTTTTAATCTTTTTTAAGGACACCGGCAGCTGAGGCTTGGGAACTAGGGCACCGAGAAGAGAGAGACCTGTTGAACGGGAGGAAGCTGCTGCCTCCTGTGGGAGGGAGCCAGGACTCTGCAGACCAGAGCTTCAGCATCCACACCTTAGCCACAGGGGATCAGAGCACACCCCTTATCCGGGTGGCTCTGGATGAGGGCTGGGCGGGCAGTCCAAATGCAAACAGAAGGCACAGACTCAGCCTGGCCATGACCTTTACAGACTGATGTCTGACCCCTGAGCTCTCATTCCCTGCCCGTCACTAACTGCAGTCCCTGTCCAGAAACACAAACTCCACAGGTGACAAACAGAACACAGGGCTGCCATGCAGTGAGAACTAGCCCCCCCCCCCCCGCCCTGTCACTAGAATCTTGGCAACTCACATTTATCTTTGCAGACCTCAAAGTGACATCCAGGGGTGGGGTGAGATGACCTCTCGCTCACTATGTCCTTGAGCCAGTCTGAACCCCGGCAAGGCAGCAGTTCCTATTAGCTTCTCTGTCTGTCTTTCTACTGCCACACCACCAGAGTACCAGAGTAGCAGGGAGTCTGCTCATTTAAAGAACAATAACAGAAGCTGAGCTGGCCATGCTTTCTCTGAAGAAGAGCAGCCTGCACTGAGGGGAGCAGGCATCCCTGTCCCAGCTTGGGGAACTTCCCATGCACTTTGCAGGGATCCTGAGACACTGGTGCCTCAGTCCACTCCTCCCCATACAGTCAACTCCCTTGACACAGTATTTCACTAGGAACAGATGTTCGAGTTGGACTCAGAAACCCACCAGTGCTCAGAGAGCCACTCAAGAATACAGATAGGACCGTGGGGATTCTCTGCCACAGAGACGCCTGCATCCTGGGTGATCCGTCAGCTACCTCTGTTGTCATCTAAGTCAGAAGTAGGAGAAAGCCAGGATGGAAACAATAGCCTGAAAGAACCCGTCAGCCTGCTGACTACACCGAGCATGCCACCATAACCACCGAGCGAGCGCCAGTAGCACCAGAGTTCCAGGACTACTGTCTCCACTGCTCCAGCAGAGAACAAAGACTCACATCGGCCAACCCCAAGCAGGCTGGGGAGGTAGCACCATACCTCCAAAATGAACTCTCTTCTTGAACCGGGAGCTCTCAGCCATCGTTCCTAACCTGGGTATGACCATCTCACTCAGACCGGTCCCTTGCCTCTTCCTCCTCTGGGTCCATGTGGAGACTGGGTCCTCAAGGCTGGCCTCACTTACTATATTCTCTGTTAATCCAACAAGGAGTTAAAAAAAAAAAAAGTTGCAGTCTTCTATAGTCAGAATTTAAGGAGAAGAGAAGAAAAAAAAGAATAGATCACAGGACTAAGAAAGACAACCCCAGAGATTTTAATCCACGAGGAGGTTCACGAATTTGACTTTTGAAGATGGAAAATCAGGATCGGCTGAAAATTCGCTTCTTTGACACAAGTTGTAGCTGCAGACTGGAGCTGCATCCTTCCACTTCCTCACTGTACCGGGGACTTTTTTTTTTCCTCCTAGTGCCGGTTTCCATGGCAACGCATCAGTCACTAGTCTAAATAAGTACGGGTGAAGGACGCCTGAAAAACCAGTGCAATTACGCACGCCATTAGCAGGGAGAGGAAAATGATTCAACCACTATTAGCAGGGGCCAGAGGTGTCACTTGTAGGCAGTGACCGTCCTTGTCCTGAGTAATTGCTTTCTCATTTTGGAACAGGGCATCTTCTCTGCCTGGGCAGTTTTCCTGCTTTCTGTGTAGTGGACAGCAAGGTAGTCCCATCACCTCACGGAACTAATGCCAAAGAGGAGGCCTGTGTTCCCTTCCAGGTGATTGGGACTCCTGGTAGTGCATGGGAGGCAGATCTGGGGCACATTCTTCAGACATGCTGCAACTTCAGCCTGAAGGATTCTGATGGGCGAACACCCGGTTGAAGCTCAGAGGCAGAGCTGGGAGCTGGGGTTCAGGGTGTGGGGTGAGCTGACCACCTTCTGAGTGCTTCCCTACAGTGCTGTACCTTCCTCTTCATCCCCAGGGACTGAAGTCAGATAAGAGGGCAGAGAATCTTCTTCTGTTTGCCATCTGTCATTTTTTTCTTTTAACTTCATTAAACAAATCTTAAGCTGCTTATTTTTAGAGACAGACGATCTTGCTATGTAGCCCAGGCTGGCCTCACTAAGAAGCCGCCTCTTGAGTGGCTGGATGTCAACTATGTGTCACCACACCTGGCTTCCCTCTTTAAATAAATAAATAAATAAATAAATAAATAAATAAATAAATAAGCTGTAGAGGAGCTTGGTGTGTGACCTTAGACGAGAGCCCTCTTCTTTATGAGCTGCTGATGAGTTAGGAAAGGGTGGGAAAAGAATGTTCATCAAATGTCCTCTGCCCATGGGAGGCTGAGTGGGTGGGGAGGGTCATGTCCCAGTCTCCAGCTGTGTGACCCTGGGCATATCTCCAGCTGTCTTGACTTGTTTGATGGGCATACATGGAATTATCCATAAGAGGGATACTGTAGGCAGAAGATGTATAAAGCACGTGAAAGGGCACCAGAGATGCTGTAGGTCTCGGGGAAAGACTAACTTTGGTATTATCTAGGTCCTCGATGCCTGTGCAGAGGTCTTACAGCTGCTCCCTACCCTTGCCAGACTCAGACGGTCTGTGGGGACTTTGTAGAGTTGGTGTCAGAATTTACTTCTTGTTTATCTAGCATGCAGATAAACCCAGATGCTCTATAAACGGCAAAGACAAGAAAACCGAGCCCAAAGGAGTTAGGGGAATGTCCCAAAGTCACCCAGCCAGTTAAGACTGGACTCAGGACTAGAACCCTGGTCTCCTGGTCTACTCCGGGGCATGCTGGGCACAGTGAGGCCATGCTGGTTGCTATGGCTTTAAAAGGCAGTAGGTTCCCTCCTACTTGGGAGGCCTGGTTTATCTCCAGCTATCCCTTAATCCTATCCTCTGCACTTTAATAGTGGGTGCAGGCCCCCTCCCACAGACGTTTTGCTTCTCTGTACCCCTCTCTTCCCCACCCTGCCCCTGGTGGTCTGACATGATCTATGGGCAAATTGGAGGGTCATAAAAATAGTCTGTGCCTGGCACGCGAGGGACCCAGGGGGCTGCTGCCGCCGCAGCTCACCGAGAATCCAGTGGGAGGCAGAAGCCGGAGAGACAGGGGTAAAAATAGCCAGGGTTTCCACGGAAGCTCTGCCTTCCCTCTCCAGGCCCGCCCCACACAGCGGGCACATGTGATCCTCGAAGTCTTTGGAGCATACATCTTAAAGCTCGTGTCCTTGGATACGCCCTTCCTCATCAAAGAGGCAAGGGGCTCAGGGGTGTACATGATAGTCTCTACCTTCCTTGATATCTTTATGTCTGAGGAGTGAGTCTGGTCAGGAGGTCAGGAGTAGTGATTGAGGAGTAGCAAAGATGACAGGCTGCTGCCTGGTGTTCCTGGACAAGTGTCTTAGCCTCTCTCTCTCTAGGACTCAGTTTCCCCATCTACCAGTAACAGGTTGCTAAGTATGAACCCTGCTGCAGGGCTAGTGGACCAAGAGTATCAGTGCCAGGTTCACATGGCAGAAACCACAGCACACAAGGACTCTGTTGCAGCCTTGATGACACCTATAAACACCCACCTGTCCCACCAGGCTGTATAAACTATAGGGTACCGGGCAAAGTGCTACTGTCATTGCTAGTACAGGATGGTATTCCTTTATGTTTCCTTTATGTTGTTCTGGCAAAACACCCTGACCAAAAGCAAATTAGGGGAGGAAAGTATTTTCTCAGTTTATACTTCCAGATCACAGGCCATCACTGATGGGGGTCAAGGTGAGAACTCAAGCAAGCAATCACATCCACAGTAAGGAGCAGAGAGATAGGTATGCAGCTTGATTCTTTCATTTGCACACAGTTCAGGACCCCTTCCTAAGGAATGGAGCTACCCATAGTGGGCTAGGTTAATTAGTCAAGACAATCTCCCAGAGAGATGCCCAGAGACCAGCCTGATCTAGACAATTCCTCAACTGATAGGTTGTGGCAAGTTGACAAAAACTAACTGGCTCAGGCTGTTTATCACAAAGGTGGGCATGTCCCAGGGGTGTCTATCTGACTGTCTTTATATCTGTCTGTCTTTCCTTCACACTCAGATAGACACTTCTAGGAACAGCAAAGAGCTAGCTCAATGTTCATGGCCACATATATTTGAACTCCTGCTCTGGGGTTGGTTGTTTATAAGACCCGAGGGTGATTATTGGAGTTGTTGGCCCCCAGGACCCCTCCCTCAGCAACAAAGCAGGGACGAGGAAAAGGCTACTCCCCAGAGTTTGGGAGGACAACCAGCTAGGGTGTGTGAAAGGCACAATGAGCTTGCTGAGTTGGGCAAGGCACACACATGCTGGGAACAGAACAGCTGAACTCCACCCATCCATCACGCCTACAATATAGGCGGACTCAGAGAGCTCCTGAGGAGGGTGGCTGGCGAAGGTATGAGCAGTTGGTGTCTCTAATCGCTCAGACACAGATAGGACAGCATGTGCCAAGAAGTGTGTGGATGGACGCTCCCTCTCCCTCTTTTTCTCCCTCCCCCCTCTTCTCCCTCTCTCTCCTTCTCCCTCTCCCTCTCTCCTCTCCTTCTCCGTTTCCCTCCCTCCCTCTCCCTCTCTCTCAAAGTGCATAAATAGATACATACTCTCACAAATGCCAAGATACACACACTCACATGAATGTATTTGTAGACACTCCCAAGTACGCACACTCAAGCAATGTGCATACACACAGACTCTTACAAATGCAAAGATATGCACCCCCACATGAACCTGTACACACACACACACACACACACACACACACACACACACACACACACACAGTCAGGAATGGATAAGAGGGTGTGATTTAGAACTTCTTTGGAGACATGTCTTAGACTTGCTGTTCTCCTCTCCCAGCGCTGGGGGCTGGGGGACTGACCTTACATATCTGCCAACCCAGCCAAGGCTTCAGCTCATCTGGGTCCCCCTGTCCCTCATCTGTACCCCTAGTCACCTGGGTCTCTTTCCATGGTGAAGATGCACCCTAGCTTACCCGGCTCTTGCTTCCTTGCAGCCTGCTAGCTCAGCTCACATTCTGTTTCTTGTGGAGTGCATACAGTGTGAACGTGTGTGTGGTGTAGGGTTCCAACAGCTAGATGGCAGTGTGCACGCTGTGGCTTCTCTGGCTACCCAGTAGGAGATGACCTCTGGCTGGTACCCAGCATACAGGGGCCTCTCAGCCTGGTGGACAATAAAAGCTAGGCCACGTTGTGCCCAGCAGAACTCACCCTGACTAAGCAGTCAGTGCTGCCACCTGCCTGCATTAGGGATGGATGCTTCCCTCAGGTCTGGAACCAGTTAAACAGCAAAGATGAGGACCCAGGAGGTGATTGGCAAGCTTGTGTCCACATCATGAAGCAGAGGGGGATGTGAGAGAGGATGAGGTAAGAGAGAATTTCCCAAGTCTCAGAGACCAGAAGGCAAGCACATATCAAGACTTCACTGCAGGACTGATAGGAGGCTCTGTCAGTAAAGCCCCTGCCAAACACTCGCACACGGATAGGAGTTTGATCCCTAGAACAGAGCCCAGATAAAAAAGCCAGGCACGGTGGCTCATGCTGGGTCTGTGGAGACAGGAGGCTCCCTGGTGCTGGCTGGGCAAACAACCCAGACCACATGGAATGTTACAGGCCAAATGAGAGACTCAAGAAAGACACAGAAAGACGGACAGCACCAGAGGAACATTTGAGTATGAACGTGGCTTCTTTGTGCATGTGTATACACCTACACACACACAACCCTACACACACATGTACACACCCATGCCTATATACCACACACACACACAACCCCGCACACATCCATACACACACCTACACACATACACAAACCTACATACCTACACATCACATACACACTTACAAACTACATACTCACACACACCTACACACATCCATACACCTATACACCTACATACACACATACACATATACAACACCTACACATCTACACACATACCCATACAACTACACACCTATACACACCTACATATACATCCATACCCCTACCTACCTACACACACATACACACACCTACACAACACCTTAAAACACACAAACCTACATACCTATACAACACACACACACACACACACACACACACACACTTCAATACAGAAGTATAGAAATAGCTATAAGGCTATGCACCATCCTTCATACACAGACGAGGCTAAGAGCCAAGTGTGATGGCTCATGTCTGTCATCCCAGCATGCTAAAGCAGAGGCCAGAGTTCAAGAGTTCAAGACCAGCTTTGGTTACCTAGCACATTCAAGGTTAACCCAGGTTACATGAGCCTCTTCTGGAATATAGTGATACCACAACTCTCCTAGTTCAGCAGAGCTTGCTCCGAGACCTAGTGTGGATGGGTTTCCTCATGCATAGTTATGTGATTAGGCAACTGTAACAGGCAAAGATAAGTCAGGCAGCGAGTACTCGCTGGGGCGATTTCCTCCGCTGTGTTTCCGGAAGCTGCATGAGTAAATGTTGCCCTATGATATTCATAAATGCCATTGACACCCAGAGCCAGCAACCTTAACCTATCAGCAGCGGCTGTGTGTCACGCTTCCATGAGTCAGCTGGAAATACTTGGGGACTCCTAAATGCTGAGTGTGGCAGCCAGATTCACCGACTCACCTGGGAGATCAGGGTTGGAATCCACACAGATTCTGGGCTTGCCAGAGAGATAGCTCTTGGGGGCAATCAGCCTGTGTCACACAAAAACTGCAGAGCCCAGAGCCCCAGGAAGCCCATTTTGGAACAACTATGACAGTGAGCATTGTCCACACCTGCCTCACACCACCAGAGGTCACTGTCTTAAGAAGACACTAAAGCAAGATAATTAACACACAGGTGTCCCCATATCTGCAGGGACCCAGGACTCTGAGATAAACAGATGGCATAGTATTGGCACAATCCTCCTGCCTCAGCCTCCCGAGTGCTGGACTACAGATGTGTATTACTGAGCCCAGTTAAAAGAATATTCTTCACTCTTGATTGGCTGAGTTTACCAATGTGGAATTTGGGGTTCTAGGGTGGTGGTGGCTGGAGAGGTGGCAAGTGGTCATGACAACAGCAGGGTTGGACTTATTTCTCCTCCTCGATCCTTGTGGGTCACCAGTGTGCAAGGGAAGACATGTAGGGAGTGAGGAGCCATGAGGAGAGTGCTGGAGAGAACAGTGGTCCTTGAGCCTCAGAAACTGTCCTTCCTCACAAACACCCAGAACAGCAAGGATGACCCTTCTCCTCATGGGACAGTCCTTGGTTCAGTGACAACTCTTGAGTGGTCATATTCGCCTGTGGTGTGATAGTACCTGGAACTGTGAGTTAAAATTACTTAAGTTGTTTGTACCCAACAGCCAGAGAAGTAACATACTATTCAGGAGTTCCCATCCTTAGCCACCACTGTGCCTTTGTAGGAGAGAAGCCACCCCTCCCTGCTCTGCTTCCCATGTTGGGAACAGTCAAGGCCAGTGACTATGTCCAAATTTTGTTAGTGGCCTAGGCTGCCACTGAGGACAGGTGGCCTCCCAAGGTCCCGTGATAGGTAGGTGGCAATACAAACTCCGCCTTCCTGGTGTCTGGGGGCTGAGTGCAGTTCTAGGTCCCATGTGCACGCATGTGCATGCACTGAAGGACACCACGGTACACTGAGGCCAAGGAAGCAGAGGGGCTTTGTGACTGTTGCAGGCTGGAATTTTCCATGCACATTCACAGCTCAGCAGAAGCCTTTCTCCTGTTTACTGCCCCCATACTACAAATGCTTTAAATGAGGGTTAATGGACCAAGCAGCCTATGCCAGGGTAGGGCAGGGGCAGGCAGGTGTTCAGAGCATCTCCCTTGCTCTGTTTTATGATCTCCATGGAGACAGAGCAGAGCTTTGGGAAACAATAGGCTTTAGAGGAGCCCAGCCAATGCCCAGTCCTCAAATCTGTTTATGGAGAACAGGGTAGGGACCTGTCTCTCCATCACAAGCAGGACCCTTTCAGGAGCCTGTGACCTTCATTTGGGCTGAGTGGGACAAATCATGCTCTGATCTGTTACGGATCACAGGACAGTAGATGCCACTGCCAATCAACTCAGCAGGAAACTCAGAAGCATCTTCAGCCAATGGCAGGACCCCAACGACCCCAGACAAGAGCCCAGCATACTCCGGATAGTACTCACGCCTAACCAAGAAAGTGAGTGGTGAAGGCCCCAGGAGAAAAACACACTGCCTATCCACAGCCATGGGCATGGCCTCTCAGGACAGAAGCACTAGGATGGGGGTCCTGCTCTGCATTTGCAAAACATGAGTCCTTGGTTCTTCTCACTACAGACACTGGCTGCATGTGCTGCTCACGAAGGAGCACCTGTCTCCAGAGACAAGGGTCAAGGGGCTCTGGGTAGAGGAGGTTGGTAAGAAGCCCTGCACTCTCTGGGTGGGATGAGAGTCCCTAATTACACCCATTGGGTCACAGGCAACAAAAGGTGAGCCTTAAATGTATCATTTGGAAAAAGAAGCCAGGCATAAAGGCTGCACAGTGATGGACTCACTGTGACCCCTGCCAAGACACACACAGCCTTGGAGACAGGAAGCAGATGAGTGACAGCCAGAAGGCTGGGCAGAATCAGGGGCAGGACAGATGACATGGACCTCCTTCTGATATGCCAAGAGGTTCTGAAACTAGGCAGCAGTGAAGACGGTGACTGGGTGTGCAGGGTGCCACTCCCTCGTGCACTTCAGCAGGCTAATCCTGCTGCTATTTGAATTCTATCCCAGAACCGCAAAGCAGAGCTAGCACACACCTGAGCCAGGAGGGAGGCCTAGGCTCTGAGCTTGCTGCTCCTGTGTGGCTGCAGACACCAGGTGATCAGTGTTCTCCACATTTTGGCTTCCTTGTCCCAACAGGTGCCCACCCAAGATAGACCTGAACAGCTGACGCCCACAGAGTCTCCTGGGAGGAAGAATAGGTTCATGTTAGCCTTCATTTGATAATGCAAAGGATCCCTGGATTGGAGCAGAATGGGTCCCCAAAGCGCTATACACACAATAGGACAGTATGAATCCGTTCAGCAAACACTACCTGCCCTCGCCAAGGCCTCTGCTGTCATGCCTTTTGTCCCCATGCATGTGCCTTTTCAGTGATGTTTCCTGACATGGTGACCTCTGTCCCCACAGACATAACACGAATGGGTCTCATGTAGCCCTTGTCCCCAGAAGGTTGTCCCCTTGCCAGCCTTTGGACTCACTGTTCTTACAGCCTGGCTACTTGACCCCATAGCCACCTGGATCCCTTTCACTCCCTTTGGGTCTTTGACTGTGTCATGTATAGCCCCCCTCCCCCCCAGAAGCAGCTTCACGTTCCCCACATTGACCGGTGCCCCTAGGTGTCATCTGGCTCCCTGTGGTGTTTCTAGGTACACTGTCTGGCAGTTTTTGCTGAATGAGTGATTCCAGAGCTGTCTGCATGTCAGACGCCACCAAAAGAGAGATGACTAAGCTAGGAGGAGGGCAAGAGGGGGTAGACAGATACACAGAGAAGTTCATCACAACTGAGTGGGTTCATCTGTGATGGGAGACATGAGGCTCTCCAGTTCTGGGAACAGGGAGCATGAGAGCTTTGCTGGAAGCATGAGATGCAGGCTAACATAGTGGGGTCTTGTAGGATGAGTAGGGGTTTAGCAGGTGGAGAAGAAAGGCCCAAAGATGGAATTGTCACTACAGTGGCAATACATACTAATAATTAGTGTGAGGTGTTTCATCCCTTTCTACCATCATCAATAAAGTTTTATTGGTACAGGTGTGTCCTCTGCTCAGAGGAAGCAGCTGTGAGTGCACATGGCTACAAAGGCTGAAGCAGCCATGCTCTGCCCTGTAAGGATGAGGTCTGGTCTGGGCAGCTCTAGCCTAGGAGACAGGAGAAGCTGGCCAGGTGAAGTGGGGCAGAGCCCATTTAAGAGTGTTGGAACAGAAGGGTAGGGGGAACATGTGGGAGAGAGGTAAGGAGAAAGAACTAGGTAGGTGTAGGGCTCAGCTGCCACAAAGGTGTGTGTGTGTGTGTGTGTGTGTGTGTGTGTGTGTGTGCGCGCACGCACACATACACATGTTCAGAGAAACCTTGAAGCAGAGCGAGTCCTTGGGGGGAGGGTGGCTCCCCCAATCCTCCAGCCCTGGAGGTAACTCAGTGCCTTTGCTGGACCCAGCATGGTAGGCTGCATCACAGGCTGGGGACCTCACGCTAGGGCTCAGTTCAGGAGCAGGCAGAAAGAAGTGGGAGATATGCCAGTAAAAGTTGGATTAGCTGGTTGGGGTGGGGTGGGGGGATGGGAGAGTAGGACACTGAGATCAAGGGCTGGAGTCCTTGCTGCTGTGGCTGTTGTGGTTGCCACATGAGAAGGGGCAGCCTTGGAATCTGATACTTCCAAGCAGTTGTCAGAAACCCCAAATCCTTACGTTACAAGAGAAGCCAGAGTGTGTGGGTGATGTAGTGCTGGAGAGGAGCACCTGCCCAGGGAACAGGAGGGGCAGTCTGGAGCTACTTGCCCAGCCCAGCATGGGGTGAGACACAGATGGGCTTCACCCACATGGCACAGAGCAGGCCTTCTACTGTGCCCTTGCTGAGGTGGGTGGATCGGCAATGACACAGGCCTGGTCCTCCTCTGGCTGTCACCTCCCTCCTGCTCACAGAGGATGCTCTACCCAGGATTAGAGGAATGATGGCCTAGAGTTGTGACCCTGTAGATGTGCCGAGGCCCTCCCTAGGCCCAAGGGGAAGGAAGAACTCTATAAGAACTGAGATGTGGCTGTGCATTGGTGGCGGGTGTATTTTGAGCATCACGGGGAATGGGGTAGGGGGTTGGGCAGTCTGTGTTGCCCTGGGGATGGCTGCAGGCCATGGCACATCTGTGCTCAGCTAAAGGCTGGGGAGATGGCTCAGTCAGTAATATGCTTGACTTGTAAGCTTAAAAACCCAAATTTGATGCTCAGAACCCACGTTAAAATGCCAGGTGTGGTGGCACGTGCTTATCGTCCAGGGTTGTGCTGGAGCAGAGACAAGAGAATCCTGAGGCTTTCAAGTCAGCGAAGCCTAATAGGTGAGCCCTGGGCCTGGGAGACACCTTGGTGGATGACATTCCTTAAGACAGCACCCGCTGATCTCCACGGGTTCATGTGCACGCGTATCTGATCCAGACCATGGTCACAAGTGTGAGCAGCGATGCACATGGTGGCTGTGGAGGCGGGAAGCCCGTGAGATGACTAGGCTCTCAGTGCTCTGGATCGGTGACAGGATGCGCAGTCACTGCATGAGCCTCTGGGTGACAGAGCACTGCCAGGCAGAAGGCAAAGACGCTAGCATCCTATGGTCGCAGGAGAGGTTCGAAGCCCCATTTGGGCCACAGGAAGGGATACAGCAGGGCCAAACTGACACAGAAATGGCTGGCTGTGTGAGGACCCTGGACAAGGAGGGCAGAGTGCTACCATAGTGCCTCCTCCAGGAAGGGCAGCATGCAGTTCTACACAGAAGCTTCAGAGTTAGTGTCTGCTCTAACTCATGGGTCAGTCAGGACCCAGAAACTCATACAGTTTCAGCATAGCCATGGAGCCGCAGGGAATGGCTGCCTCCGGACTCCAGTCTTCTGCAGGGGTGGTGCACCTGTCCCTCCTGGAGGCAGGACTCCAGCCACACCCTCGACAGAGGGAAAAGCTGGGTGAGTGCAAAAGCAGGAGGCTGTTTCAAGACTTCCAGCCATGTCTGGGGTCATGCAGATGTTGGGGGCTGGAAGCCTGTTCCTTACTCGCCACCCTAAAGGGCCCCTAAGATTCTGCAGTGGGGACAAGGGTGCTAAAGGCCTGGGAGGAGCATGCCAAAGGTCACTGGAGTCCCTCAGACTAACAGAAAGGTGCTGTGTGACCTGGCAGACCACAAGGGTGGTGCAGTGGGACTCAGCTACCCAGTCCTGAGCATCAGGGAGCTGAGCATTTCCAGGCTAGAGGAAGTTGGTGACAGATACAACCTCAGTGTATGAAGGACACCAGAAAAACAAGGATTCGCCAAATGCCCCAAGCACAGCCATGCGTTGTCACTTCAGAGCAGCTCTCATTCAGGGAAGGGACCCTGGCCTCAGGTAGCAAACCTGCACTTGGTGGGAAACAGTAAGAGGAATAGAGTGGCAGCTCAACCCTCTGCTGGTGAAGATTCTGGGAAATCACATGCTCACTAGACTGGAGTCTCTATGGTGGCAGGACTTGTGTCCGACTCTCCCTGTTCTGCATCTAGAACGGTGCCTGGCATACTGTTGGTACTCAATACCTGCTGAGTGAAGGGTACAGCACAGGCACCTCTGAATCACAGCCCACACTCCTGTAAATAACTAAATACCTTGCACCAGGTTCCCATGGTGACCCAAAGGAAGGCCCCAGGGACTCATGCAGTAGCTGCTCACTGAACCCCAGCTCATTCTCCCTCATTCTGCAGTGCCGCAGCAGACTTCAACTTCATGAAAGGATGTCCCACTTTGCCTCAAGTCCCTGCCGCCTAGTGCTCCTTTCTATGTCTCCTTCATTCTGCTGTAAACCAAAGTGCGACCGCCCCATCCCCTGTGGCAATGGCGTCAGAGGAGCAGGGATGGAAGCATCCCTCTCCTCCTCCTCGCCCCCACCCTCAGTTGATAGGCTCCAGTGAGCAGCATCAGCCCTGGTTTATTTTTAATCACACGATTACCCTGGGTCTTTGTCACTGAAACAGTTTAATTGGGAGCTGCATCCTCCTACGGCAGGGTGGTGGGGGCAAACTGCAGCCAGCATACCCAGCGGCAGAGTGCCAAGGAACAGGGCCTTGGGCTGGCCCCTTCCGGATCGAGCTCTGGCATGTAAAGTCAGTCTGGTCTCCAGAGAAAGATGGGGAATGCTAAAGCACCCTGAAAAGCTGCTCCTTAAGGAACTTCAGGTGTAGTCAAGTTTATCCACTCCTGTGGATCATGGAGACAGATGGCAACTCAGACCATTTTGAGGGACATGAGAGGGAAGGAATGAAAGTTACCATTATCTATCCACTTATACATCTATCCATCCATCCATGGATCATACATCTATATACCCATCCAAAACATCTACCCCTCTATCTATGCACTCATCCATCCATCCACCCATCTGCCCATTTACCATCTATCCATCCATCCATCCATCCATCCATCCATCCATCCATCCCTCCATCCATCCATGCACTCATCTACCCATATGCCTATCTATGCATCCATCTACTTGTCAATGCATCTACCCACCTACCCTCCATCCATCCATCTATCTACCCATCCATCTATCCAATCCACCCACCTATCCATCCACCTACCCACAAACGCACCTACCCACCTAGCCATCCCTCTGCCCATCTTTCATCCATCCACACATCCATCCTTGTAACCACATACTATCCATCCATCCACCCATCTATCCATATACTATGGATTTTTCCATCCATTCACTCACCTACTCATGCATCTATCCATTCACACATACTGTCCACCTACCCAGCTACGCATGAATACATCCACCCATTCATCCATCCACACAGCCACATATCCACTCATATGTCTATACACCATCCATCCACCCATTCTTTCATCAATCCATTCATCCATCTACCTATCCATTTATGAATGCATCTATTCCTCTGTCTACACATCCATCTACTCATCATCCATTCCCTCGCTCATCCACCCATCTACCCACTCACACATTTCTTCATTTATTAATTCTAAAGTCCATTCCTTCATCTATCTATCTATCCATTTGTTCTACCTTGCTACTAAGGTTGTAGTCTACCATGTCTGGACAGCTTTTCTAAGCTTGGCACAAAATCAAGGACTCCTTTTTCTTAGCAGGGCTTCCTCTCCTCTGCCTGATCTGGGGAGTCCATCTCCCAGTCTTCTACTTGAGAAATGTCATGTAATCCTTGGCGAAATTACAGGTCTAAGTTCCTAGAATGCGTCTCCATGCAAATGAGGTATCCCCAAAATCTTAAACCTCAGCCAGTGAAACTTCACCCTAAAAAGAGCCCCTTTCCACTCTCCAAGGTTCATATATATAGCCCTTGATTCACCCTGAACAAAGTGTATGTGAATACCATCTGAGGGAGCTGTTTATTGAATGCCATTTAAAGAGCTGTAACACTGAAATCTTTGGAGAAGAGCTCCCCCCACCACCTGTTATGGACTTTGCTTCATCCTTTCCCTCCTGGCATGTATCCAAGCCCAGACACCCCAAGGGAAGACATGGACCACAGAAGTTGGCTCCACTCCATCCTTTCCCACATGGTGTGCAGTAGCACCTGGATACTCCAAGCGAAGAAGCAAAAAAAAAAAAAAAAAAAAAAAAGGAATCACATCCATTTATTTATTTATTCTTTAATCCATCCATCCATCCATCCATCCATCCATCCATCCATCCATCCATCCATCCTAGATATTCCTCCATAGTGCACTGTAAGCCTCTCTCCACCATTAGGCTGATTCAAATTCTATTACCTACTTATCTGTCCCATCCCATCTACCCACCCATCTTCTCAGTCCATGTGTCCATCCATGCATCCATCTAGCTCATTCCTCTCATCCATCCATCCATCCATCCATCCATCCATCCACTCATCCATCCATCCACCTATCCCATTCATTCAGCATACTCAGCCATCTATCCGATTGTTCCATTTATCTATCTATCCATCCTATCCATCCACGCACCAATCTATCCCTCTGTTCCTAGTTATATGTCCATCTATCCATACTCTCTTTCATCCCCCATCTATCTCATTCATCTATCCATTTAATTACTTATCTAATCCATCTATCGCTTTCCATGTGTCCACACATCTACCTACCAACTCTTCATTGCGCACCCATCTGTCTAACATTAAGCCCCTCCCTTTCCAGGAGATGCGCCTCCCCACTGTTACCAATTGTCCAGATGCTTTCTAAATCCCCCTGCAATGCTGTTGGCTTGTCCCCTGCCAGATTTCTAATGTTTTCTCTGTCTTACCCATCATCGTGACCTCAGTACCCTTGGGAGGTCAGAGACTAAGAGAACTATGTGTGTGTGTGTGTGTGTGTGTGTGTGTGTGTGTGTGTGTGTGTGTTAGGCCCTACTGTCTGTGAATTCTCAGTAAGTGGCCATCATAAGAGCTACTTGGTTGTCCTGAGGAGACACACGGACAAAGATAGAGCAAGGAGCAGAAAGCAAAGAGACTCCATCTCGAGGATTCCTCCTTGGCTTCTGGATGTGGGCTTTGAGGGTAGGTACTGCAAAAGTCCAGGAGGACCACGCTAGTGCACACTGTCCTGGGTTCCTCCTTGTCCAGCTGCACCTTGCAGAGTCTCCACTTCTTCGTCTCTAAAGTGTGAGCATGGCAAATAAATAGGAATAAATCAATAGGAAATTGTGCTAGCTGTCCACCGGGCAGATGCAAGTTCTTACAGTCTTCCAGCGAAGGCTGCTGCCTGCCCCTGTACCACATCCTTTTGGTAGCCAGGAAACCAGACAGTCTGCAGTACTCTGTGTAGCACAGCTCTTTCCCTTCTCCTGGAGAGCTCCGATGCACTCTTCAGAACTGAGGTAGTGTCACCCAGTGTGGCAGTCAAACTCCAGGCTCTGTCCTCCCCTACCCCTCCCTCCATCTCCCCTCCCCCTCCCTCCCTCCCTCCCCTCCTCCCTCCCTCCCCATCTAGTCTTAAAGTTTGAAGATGAAAAGCAGAAAGTAAGCAGAGGGAAGCCTCTGCTTCCTGATCTGAGGTGTGAACACTGAGGTGTGAACAAGCAGCCTCATGCTCCCACTGCCATGGAGTCATGCACAGCTGCCATGCCTTTCCCTGTCGTGGTGGCCTATATGCCTTCAAACCTGAGCTGGAATAACTCTCCTTTCCGTGAATGTCAAATATTCCTTGGCAGGTCAAGTATTTGTTCGCAGTGACAAGGAAAGTAACGGTTACACCGGCCACAAGGGTGCAGTGTGTCACCCCTTGTCCTTCGGGTATCATCACAGATCCTGGTCCACCCTGCTCCCTGGCCACCATGCCCTAAGAATGCTAGCTCAGGCATGCATCTCCACAGCATCTTCCTTTTATCTGGAATGAGCTGTAGCAATAGCCCCAGCTGCTCTCGCTGAACCCAGGGAAACTTGCCAAGCCCCAGTTCACCTGCCTGCATGGTCCTCTGCCTATAAAACCCTCTGACCCTTGAAAGCTGCTCAGCTCTGGCCTAGACCCTCATCCCACACCCACCCTTACCTTCTGCCTGTGTTGCTTCAGCAGGGCCTCAGCAGCCACGGAGGAAGAAGGGTCAAGATCAAACTAAACCCAGGGTTAGTCTGTCAAGAATGGACAGAATCTTTAGCCTGAGGTCTCAAGGCTCTCTTGCTGTCCCCCAAACCCATGTGCAGACAAGGAGGCAAACTGGACAGGGCTTGTCCATACACACAGTGGGAACCCATCACACATATGCAAGAGTGTGGCACCCCGAGTCCCCATGTAGAAACATGGGACACAGTCTGACTCCTGTGAACCCTCCCTCCTGTGCTCTGCTCTGGGAGCCCGGGGCTCTGACATGGTGCCTCCATTTCGCAGGCCCTCATGGGGTTACATGAGGCTCTGTTGAGGAATGCCTTCATGGTTCTTGCCTCTGTCAGTATATTCATGTGTAGTCCTATCCTCATCTTCAGACTCTTCCCACAGGATCATGTGGGATCAAAGGTCTCTCAACAGGCATGAGGAAGTGAAGTATCGTGTCGTGGGGTCACTCAGGATTAAGCAAGTTGACTCTAACGACAATAGCAAGTGTCCTCCTAGGAGGGCAAGAGGGGCTCTTACACAGAAAGTGATGTCAGATGAGCACCAAGACCAAGGCAGGAGGCAGGGGGATGCAGCCACTTGGACCCTTCAGGAGCTAAGAGGCATAAAGAATCACTCAAGGGGGTGTGGGCTTTTCACAGCTTCTGGCCCTCAGGATATGGGGTCAAAATCTATGTCATAGGGGCGCTTCCCCTCATCCATAGTCATTTGCTGCCCAGGATCATGGAGAGGGACTTGCTGCATTCTGTTGACCCTCAGCGAAAGTCAGGAACCGGACAAAGCGAAGAAAAGGCTCACTTCACACCAAGGAGCCTCCTGTAGCCAGGAAGCTATAGACAGAGGAAAATTGCAGCTGGGCAGTGCTGAACCATCTCACATGTCACCGTGTGTCACTGGTCTGGTATCTGAAGTGGGGTTTTATAAATGCAGACTGGTTTTCGTCATTGTGAATTCAGAGCTCTAAGTCAGGGGCTGTTACGGACTCTTCAGGAGAGCAAAGCAGGGGGTTGCAAGATCAAAGCCCCCTCTACTGCTGACCTTGGGCTGTGTGTGACCTCCAGGCTAACCCTGAAGACTCCTGTGTCATCTGAGGATCAGAGAACAGATCAGTGACAGAGGCACTTGAAGACTCAAAGTTCACCCTAGCCATGAGCCCACACTTCTGGCTACCACACTGTCCAGGAAAGATGCCTACACCAGTTGGGGGCCCTCTCCACAGTCCACCCTCCTGTATCCCCTGCCCTGTATTCCCGAGAGTGCCTCCTTCTCTGGCCAACCCTTTCTCTTCCACAGCATCAGAGACCCAGTCTTAGCCTTGCCACTCTTCATCCTCATGTTCTCCCTAGTGAGCTGAGCGCTCACCTCCTTCACTACGTGGGCTCCTGGTTGCATCTTCCAGGCTCTAGAGCAGGGTCCCCACTCCATAGCTGACCACAGCTGGACCTCTCCTGAGTCTGGCTTTCTCCATGCAGAAGCTCAACTCTTCTATAGTCATACCATGAAACCAAGTAACACATCTGCATGCTATTTTAATTCACCTTCCCAAGAGCCTTTTACAGAATTCTAATGTCCACAGATTCATGTCCTTCATCTGTTTTACAGCTGAGCAGAGGGAGGCTCTGGGATGAGCTCAAGGTCACACACAGCCCAAGGTCAGCAGTAGAGGGGGCTTTGATCTTGCAACCCCCTGCTTTGCTCTCCTGAAGAGTCCGTAACAGCCCCTGACTTAGAGCTCTGAATTCACAATGACGAAAACCAGTCTGCATTTATAAAACCCCACTTCAGATACCAGACCAGTGACACACGGTGACATGTGAGATGGTTCAGCACTGCCCAGCTGCAATTTTCCTCTGTCTATAGCTTCCTGGCTACAGGAGGCTCCTTGGTGTGAAGTGAGCCTTTTCTTCGCTTTGTCTGGTTCCTGACTTTCGCTGAGGGTCAACAGAATGCAGCAAGTCCCTCTCCATGATCCTGGGCAGCAGGTCACAGCAAGAGAAGAGATGGTTGCAGGATGCTTTCGGGATGGCTTATCCTCCTAACTGGCTGCTCACACAGCTGATTCCCTGTGAACCCCTCCATGAAATGCAACAACAATCATGTCAACTCAGAGGACACTAGGTTCCATGGAAGACATCTTCAAAGCCTGGGAGTTGTGGCCATAGGCCTGGGCTAAGCCACAAGGACATGTGCCAAATCCTTTCCAGGGCTTCTTTGAATTAGAACAGCTGGTAACAAGCAGCCATTTCCCAAGAGTTGGAGCATAAGCCCAGAGCCCAGAAGGAACCTACCCTGTGCCCATCCATGCATGGCTCTCCATGGGGCACCTCTTCCCAGAAGAGTGCCATGCATTTGCTCTGCCAACCTCTCATTCTTCCCGACACCCTTCCAGCCTGAGGTGGACCTCACACACACAGCCCCCATGTACTGCCCCCCAAGCACTATGCCTGGCACAATAGATGCCAATAGCCATTGGAGGTGGGTGTAGAATGGGAGGGAGAGGAGGCAGGACCACTATGAGGATCCTGAGTAGAAGTAGCTTGGTGTCACCTTACCCAGCCATTCCATCTCTTGGTTAGAAAAACAGAGAGTTTGTCTGAGGCTCACACAAAGGAGAAAGACCCTAGCTCTTGGTGCCCAACTTGTAGCTTTGAGATGCTCTTTTGGTCCCCAGAACTTCAAGTTACTCCCAGGATCCCCATCAGCAAACCCAGCCACACTTAGAGGAGGGACAGAATAGCTGTATACAGTATGTTCATACCACATACATTCCCCAGGAGATGCTGCAATGGTAAGGCCACAAGCACAGCAAGTTCCCAGGGGTGAGAGTCTCTGAACCTGGGGTCTGAGCTAGTCAGCTCTGTCAACTTGACACAACTTGAATCATCTGAGAAAGAAATCTCCATTGAGGAGACTGGAACAAATTAACCTTCAGGCATATCTATGGGGGATTGTCTTGACTGTTAATTAACACAGCCCATTGTGGGTGGCATCATTCCCTAGGAGGGGCCTTCAGAACTGTCTAAGAGTAGAGAAGGTTAGCTCAGAAAACCAAGAAAGCAAGGATTTATTTTCTTTGCTCTTGACTGTGGACATGATGCAACAGGTTGCTTGAGTTCCTGCCTGACTTATCCACAATCATGACCTGTAAGTAAAAAAACCCTCTCCTCCCCAATGTTGTTTTTTTTTAAGAGTTATTACACACACACACACACACACACACACACACACACACACACACACACACACACACACTGTAGCTGTCTTTAGACACACCAGAAGAGTACATCAGATCCCCATTATAGATGGTTGTGAGCCACCATGTGGCTGCTGGGAATAGAACTCAGGACCTCTGGAATAGGAGTCAATGCTCTTAACCACTGAGCCATCTTTCCAGCCCCTCAATGTTGTTTTTGTCAGGATAATTAATTACAACCACAGAAGTAAAGCTAAAACAATGTCCCTTTGGCTAGAGTGGGTAGGTCATGTGAATGCCAAGGTGTTGCTCCTTACCATAGCCAGTGTAGATGCCTCATGGTCTCTGATGCTCCATTAGAGACTGCTGGCAGAGCCAGGGAGAGACACATACCATAGGATCAAAGAGAAACTCGTAAGTGCCCGTGTGCCTAGTTTTCTCATCAGTCCTGCCTAGAGGCTGCCCCGGAATGGAATGAGGAGGTGGCAGGCATGCTGGGCATAACCTTGGAGTAACTCCTTGCTGTCGGACAATACAAGTCTGAAGGCCTGAGTACAGTTGCAGAGCCAGGTAAGGGTGGAGGAGAGAATATATTTCCACAAAGTTGCCCTTTGACTGTCACAGTGCACATCTATACTACTACTACTACTAATAATAAACACAACAATAATAAAATTTAAAAATCAGAAAAGATAAAGAACAAAGTACAAAGAGACCAGCTGGGGAGATGGGGCAGTGTGTAATAATGCTTGCCACCAAGCTGGACACCCTGGGACCCACGCGGTGGAACCAACTCCTACAAGTTGTCTTTGGCCCCTGACTTGCAAATACACAAAACAATTAAATCAAAAAAAAAATTAAGACAACATACTACAAGCAACTCTGTTTGGATGAATTTGGACATTGCAGCTGTACAGATTGAATATTTGAAAGTGACAGACCTTTAAAACTTCCCACTGAAGAAACAGATAGCACAAAGTGTCTTATCCCCACCGCCACAGTACTGAAGGTGTAGTTTAAAAAGGCTTCTTCGGCCGCATGTTTATTGGTGGATTCTGCCATACACCCCCTGCCTTTTCAGCCTTGATGGACTGCGTTCTCTGAACTATGAGCACACTAAACCCTTCCTCCTTTATGTTACACCTTGCCAGACATTTGGTCACAGCAATGAGGAAAGTAACAACTGGTGACAGTACTTGATACCCAAGCAAAGGCATGAGAAAAGCAAACAGCATGAGAGGCTAAGGAAGGAGGTTTGCAATTCTGAAGCTAGCCTGGGCTACATGACAAGAGCCTGTCTTAAAAACAGGTAAGAAAAGAAGTGTTGGCATTTTTTTTTTTTTTATGAAACTAAATACAAAGGCTCTCCAAAATCCTAGGAAGTGAAGTTCAGCAGTCTAGGAAGCTGGGTCATGGGTCCCCATCAGGTCCAGTTTATCCAGAAATCCAGTTTGCTTCTGAGAAGTTCTGAACATAACAGTCCAGAAGCTTTGTGTACCAACCAATCTAGTTACGTTACAATTTACTAAGTCAAAGGTGCACAGAGCACCCCTGACTTCTGGCATCTGTCATCAAAGTCACATAGCATACCATACTGCCGGGTTGGCTGTTGTCTCTGCAGCCACAGACCCACCTCAAACTGCATTCACCACCACTGCCCAGCAGTGCAGAAGTTCACACATATCCCACATCACCAGCACTGTCGACTGAGTGCCTATTGCTTCCATGCCATTCGTAAAATAAAATTTGAAAAAAAAATCATTAACTGAGGCCCATCTAGCCCGAAAGTCCAGTGGATATAAACTACTTTTTAAACAAACGAGGAAAAATGGGGTTCTACCCAGGGCTACAGCCCACATGCTTGAGGGAAGTCCTGGCACCACAGTGGCACACCTGGTCACAGGCCTTCTGATGTGGGCATGTAGAGCCAGGACTCAGGTTTACTCATCCCACAAGTAGGTTCTACGAAGCTTGTGGAAAACCCACTTGGCAGGTTTTGAATCATCCTGCCAGCAGTGACCTGAATACAGGGACCAATGACATCAGTGGAGGTAAGATTCAGGTGTCCGGCCAGTGGGACCCCCAAGACACATCCTGTTGCCCACACATGTCAGCTTCTGGGGCTGATAGTACCAATGTGTACCATGAGGATGAACACATCTCTGGATGTGGAGAGACGCTGACTATGGGGACATCTTAGGTCTCCAAGGACACACTACTCATCTCAGAGTAATAGTAACTAGGAGGATGGGCTACCAACAAGATAACAATATAATAATAATAATGATAATAATAACAATAAATTGATATCGGCAGTGACATATCTGAAGTGCAGTCAGCTCCGGGCACCCTCAGGTTCTATATCCACTGATCCAACCAGCTACATATAGAAAATATTGAACAAAATGCTGTGGACAAACAAACTGAACAAAGAGATTTCTTTCCTTATAATTTTTCCCTGAGTTACATGATGAAGGGCTGGGTTAAAGTGCCTGGTGTACAAGCCTGTGGACCCCAGATCATATCCCCATTGTCCATATAAAAAACCAGACATGGTAGCAGAAGCCTATAATCCCAGCCCTAGGAAGAAGATGTGGCTGAATCTTGGGGGCTTGCTGGCTGGCTGGTGTGGTGGAATCTGTGATTCCAGGCTAAGTGAGAGACCCTGTCTTAAAACATGAGGTGGAGAGGGATTAAGAAAGATACATTGACCTCTGGCCTCTCTATGTACATGGGTGTGCACCCCACACCCCCTACATTCACACCAATACAACACAATGTTAAGTATTACAAGCTATGAAGAGCTGACTGACAATGTATGGGAAGTCTGGGTAATACACAAGCAGTAGGCCATTTCCCATACGAGACTTGGGCATCTGGAACTTGGTTCTCTGGGGTCCTGGAGCTTATCCCCTGAGAATGCCAGAATGCCCTGCCCATGCCATGTTTGTAAACACCAAGTTCAGTGGCATACACAAAGGAAGCTCAACCACCCCTATACATAACCACTACCATCATGCCAGCAGGAGGTACGGGGGTGCTGGTGACCTCTTCTGCCTGCTCAGTTGATGCTAACAAGTCAACCTGACGGTTCCTGGGGGGAGGGGGGACTGAGGCACTGAGAAGACTTATGTCTTTGTGAGAGGTCACACACTGGTTGAGATTGAAGATGGGTTTGAATCTGGGTAAAGGAGTCCAGCTCCCGTCCAGGCTGGTGGGCCCTCAGCACTGCAGAGGCCCCAGCCAGGCTGCTCCAGGGAGGATGCTGGCTGGAGAGTCTGTGTAGACACACACGTGCCCCATACTGCAGAAACATCCAGAAGAGATGAAAGCCCTCTCGGGGTCTCTGACACACCCTGAAACAAGTCAGAGTCCCTCTTGGTGTGTCCCCAGCCCAGTGTGGGTCTACATAGGCAGCAATATAATCAAAGGTCTGAGTGCAGCTGACAAGGCTAGAAGCTTCTCCCTAAATGTCTTTCCACTGGGCTTCTTAGCCTAGGCTGGTCCCTGACACTCCTCAGAAGTCGGGCTGGCCACCATCTCTTCTTGGTTTCTGCACCCAGAGCCTGCCATCTAGTGGCGAGAAGTGGGACATGCATCAGGGAGCTGGCTCCCAAGCAGGATCCCTTAAGGACAGGGATTAAAGGTTGGCAGCCTCCATAGGAGGGAGGGAGTGTCTGTGCAACCTTGGGAAGTTACAGCTTTTCTGAGCTTTACCTCCATTGTTGGGAACATAAAGATGAATTCTGGCTGTCAAGGTTAAGGGTTATGTCTGCAGCCCCAGTGTGAAAGTAATACATGCCATACCCTCTGTCTCCCAGAAGTCAGTGCACAGGGCAAAGCTGGAAGCCTTCCCGACTGAGCATAGGTATCTCTCGTTCCTTCTGGAGCTGAGGGAAGCTGCCTCCCCAGATGTCCAGGTTTTAGCTATAAAGATTATTGGGAAATGCCTGAGTACCCATGTGGCCTCCCTGAGCCTTGAGAATCCTTTGGTGATACATGGGCAATTTGGGGTTAAGGGTAGTCATGGGCAACTCTGACAATGCCCATGCTGAGGCCCTGGAGTACATAGAGATGGGGCAAGGAGTGAGTGATGGGATTCTCCCTCTGGATGGATTACACACACAGGGCCTTGGTCACCCTGCCCAGGAAAGGCCTCTGTTCCACTCAAATCTCACCTCCAGTCAAGTGGGACAATGGCCTGGCTACCTTGAACTAATCCTTGGGTCCCTGTGTCTGGGCAGGCTCCATGGGGCCAACGTGGCCAGGTACCAACCCACTGTAGTGGTGTAACGTGGAAGTCATGTCAGTGAGACAGGGTGGGAATCCTCTTACACAGTGTTTATGCTCCTCACCTGCCCTCAAGGGTCGAGTGGCTCCTGTTCTGCCTCTCTTAAAATGGCTACAGGAGATGAGGCACTCGGCACACCAATTTTGGCTATTGTTATAGTCATTCAGACTACAGAGTGGGGAATCCATATTCTCAAGGCTGCCCCTCTATCAAAGAGGGCCTTGGAGAGCCCTGGGCCTGTGCTCAGGAGCTGAAATCTTCCTTCTCCTGAGCAGCTGGTGTCTAGCCCTGCTGCAGCAGCCCCCATGGGCTCTGCTCTAACACGGTAGACCACGGGCATGGAACCCTTGCCTGGCTTCCTGGAGTCTAAGCTGTTGACTGTGATGGGTGGAGAAACCACAGCCCTGACTGCCGAGGCTCCTGTGAGCTTCCTTGCACGGCTAATCTTTCCAGGGCAGCACATGCTCTGTCCTGGGTGTAGGCCGATTCAGAGGGGTGTGGAATCCTGCAGCATCTGCCTGTTCTCAACATGGGTGACACCCGTGTCACCGTGACCAATCTCAGACAACAATACAATTCCGCGCTGAGTCCCCAGGTTCTTCAGAGAACCTGGGGATGTACGGATGATGTTGGGAACTCCTGTGACCTCAGTGGCTTAAGTGGCTTTCATAAAGCTATGGAAACAGATTGCCACCGACAGGGCACTTCACATGTAGTACCTCACGTTTCAGACTAGACACCAAACTCGGGCATGGCCAGGCCCGTCCCTTCTACACCGGTCTAAAGAGTCTGCTCCAGCTTGTTTCAGCTTCTGGGAGCTGCCAATGTCCCTTGCTGTCCCCTGGCTGGTGGCCAGACATGCCAGTCTCTGCCTCCACTCTCATGTACCTCTGTGTCTTTGCTTGTCTCTTCTCTCTCGCTCTCCCTTGACACAATCTGCCAACCCTGACCGGCAGCTCCAGTTCCTGTGTTTCTGTGGGCTTTCCTAGCTTCCAGGTAGCCGGCTCTACACATATCCATGACACCCAGTTTTTATTTCTTTTTAATTTTTTTTAAAATCACATTTTAATTTATGTGGTGTGTATGTGGGTATATTGTCACAGCTCAAACGAGTAGGTCAGAGGACAAACTGTGGGAGTAAGTCCTCTCCTACTATACGGGTTCACAGGATTGAACTTAGGTCATCAGGCTTAGTGACAAGTGCCTTTTCCTCACGACCCATCTCATTGGCCCTACCTTCCTGCAAAGATACCTGCTACTTACTGAGGTTTAGGAACAGCAGTCAGATCTGCAACAACATCTGTCTTTTGTGGTGTTGGCCATGGAACACAGGACCTTGCACATGCCAACCTCTACCCCTGCTTTTGAGACAGGAACTTGTTATGTAGCCAAGGCACATTTCTAACTTGGTCTCCCAAGGACCGGATTATGGGTGTATACAGCCATGACTGGCCCTCTTTTTCCTAAGAGGGAAATCGTTGCAGGATCTAGGGGTGGGGAGCTACAAGCCTCCCGGCTCCCAACAGGTTCTCAAGAAGAGTCAGTGGATCATCATAGGGATCAACACTAAGAGCAATCATGGTACTTAGTCCAGTGTCCTGTTCTCCAGGGGACTGTGCATCTGTCTCAGAGAGCTGGGCAGAGGTGCCCATGGTCTGGAGGACTTGCAGCTATATTGTACCTATGGCCTGCAGGTGGGAAGGAGCCAACCAGGCCCCGGAGGGTGAATGAATAGGATTCAAAGTGTGGGGCAGGGACAGAGGTGTGCTTCTTATATGCTGAGGTGTCAGGTAGGAGAGGTGGTAACAGGGGAAGGGGTTGGGTATTTTTGAAATCTTTATGAAGCTACTGGGTATGGCCTAAACTGTTCCCCGGCCTTTAAACACTGAAGCCCTGGCCCTTGTGGGCCAGCCTTTTGGGGAAGATTTGGGTTAGACAGCCTGGGAAGGTGGGTACTTCATGAGAATGGGAGTGTCTTTATGAAAAATATCACCAGCCAGGTGAGGCACTGTCTGCATCCCAGCACTTAGGAGGCTAAGGCTGGGAGATCTCAAGTTTGAAACCAACCTGGGCTATACAGGTGAGACTCAGTCTCATAGAAAAGGGTAGAAGTCTCCTGAGGAAAATAGTACCAGGAGTTGACCTATGGCCTTCATATGAATATTCACATGTGTGCACCCACATGAATACACACACACACACACACACACACACACACACACACACACTTTAAATAAATAAGTGGCTAAGGCTGTGTTCTCCATGATCAAGTGCTTTCCCTCCATTCAGGACGATACCAGCAGCCAGTCTCCCTGCCTTTTGGCCATATGATGGTTTGAATAAGAATGACCCCCATAGGCTCATATATTTGAATGCTTAGTCACCAAGGAGTAATAAGTACTGTTTGAAAGGATTAGAAGGATTAGGAGGTATGCCTTCTTGGAGAAAGTGTGACACTAGGGGTGGACTTTGAGATTTCAAAGGCTCATGCCAAGCCCAGTGTCTGCCTACAGATCAGGATGTAGCTCTCAATGACTTCTCCTAGCTGCCTGTTGCCATGCTCCCTGCCATGATGATAATGGACTAAGCCTTTGAAACTGTAAGCAAGCTCCAATTAAATGCTTTCTTATAAGAGTTGCCTTGGTCATGGTGTCTCTTCACAGCAATAGAATAGTGACTAAGACAGGATCCATATGAGGATACAGTAAGCAGGCGGCCATCTGTGACCCAGAGGGTGAGCCCTTCCCAGGCTCAGCCCCCAATCTTCCAGTCTCCAGAGTGGGGAGCAGTATTCTGTCAATCTGTTCCTACAGCCTTTGTCACAGCAGCTGGGCTGAGAGACTACTCCTCTCTATGTGGGCAAATGGGTGGAGGCAGAGCCATGCACTGTGGGAACACCACTCCCTGCCTTCCTAGGCCCCATAGCACTGGCTCCATAGTCTAAAAAGAAAGCTGGAGCCTGGACACTATATGTGCTAGGTGGCTGGGAACCACCAGCAGGGGGCTCTTTAAGTGGGCCTTTGAGCATATCTGCCATGATCCACCTTCACAGGTAGCTCTTGGCCTCAGGAAGCCCTGAGAAGACTATCTGAGTCTGAATCCCCCAACTAGGTGGGACCTAGGGGCTGTAGTTCTCCTGAATTCCTAGGTCTGGAACATTCCTGGAGAGCTACCACTGCATCCAGCAAGCTTGGTTAGTAGTATCTGTCCTCCTGATGTCTCTAAGCATCATTGTGATCAGAATGTAAATCATAAGATGGAGGGACCCCAGGGAAGCTGAGCACTGGGCTGTGACAGAGAGAGATCTGCTTTGTGTCCACATGATTAATGGGGCTCCAGACGGTGGCAATTTCCATACCAGATTCTTGGGCTAAGTATTGTGGGGCAGAGCTTAGACATGGAGTCTGGGGTGTGCAGGGGTGTTCTTCCTCCTAAATCCAGTCACTGTGGGACAAAACCAGGACCCAGCAAGGAGAAACATGGGTCCAGCCCAAGGCCCATCGGCCTCCAAACAGTTATCTGGCCAAGTTTCTCAGTACCTGACATCTGGGTGGTTGGGGCTTTGTGTTCTTCAGAACAGGTGCCACACTCCCCACAAGAGAGCACAGGGAAGCATCTTAGTCTACTTTCTATTGCTATGACACATTAGCTGGGCCTCACGAGTCTATAAAGCACAGAGGTTTGTATGGACCTTAGGTCTGGAGGTTGAAAGTCTGGAAATTGACTAGCATCTGTCTGGCACCTGGCAAGGGGCTCTTGCCAGGTCATCACACAGCCAAGGGCACCACAAGGTTTTCCTTGTGACCTCATCTGATTTCACTACCTGGCAGAGGCTCCACATCCAAATGCCACAGGCTTGTTACCTGGGGCTAAGATTTTTACACATGACCATCCAGGGGGCACATCAAGCCTCAGCAGGGACCAAAGCCACCTGCCCTTCTCAGCAGTTATGAGCTCCCTCAATGTCTGCAGGAGGAAGGGAAGTGGAGGTCAAGGGGGCAGAGAAGAAGGAGAAGAAAGAAGAGGAGGGGCAGAAGAAAGAGGAGGGGCAGAGGCAGGAACAGGTGGTGGCTTTGTTTGAAATGCTTTGAATGTATGCAGGCAGCAGAGCATGTCATTCCAAAGTCACCACTGGTGGCCAGAACACAAGCCCAGAGTACACAGCCTGCACACAACCCTGGGGCTGCTTGGAACCTTCCCACCAGCCCCTCAGCTCCTCCCACTTCCTTCCCTGCCTGGGTCTGCTACCACTTTACTGTCAGCACTGACATGAAATGTCACTACACTAAACCGCTAGTGTTGCACCAGAGCTGCAGAACACAGTGTCTCTTCCTGTGTTGGCAACCAAGAAGACTATTAAGTTCCCCATCCACCTACCTGTCAATCACTCATCTATTCATCAATAGATCAATCTATCCATTCACCTGACCACCCACCCACCCATCCATCCACCCATCTATCCATCCATCCATCCATCCATCCATCCATCCATCCATCCATCCACCCATCCATTCACCCATCCATCCACCCATCCATCTGTATGTCCATTGGTCCATTTACCTACCCTCAACCATTCATCCATCATCTTCCCCTCCCCTTTGCCTCTCCCTCCCTATCCTTATCCCAAGCATCGTGTGACTTCCTCAGAATGTGCCATGCCATGCTCCTTGCTGGCAGGTGCTGAGACCTCACCAAGAAGGTAAATACATAGCTCTGCTCTGGGGGTTGTCTCAGGCACCAGAGAGTGAAGAGTGGTAAAGACAAGACAAACCACTGAATGGGGCATCTGGGGGCCAAGGCTGGGACAGCTCTGTCCTGCTGCAGAGGAGTAGGATCAAGACAGGGACTGGGGGGTTGTGGTGTAGGGGTAGGTAGAGAAGGAATATGAGTTTGACCTGCCAGAGCCCATTCACTACCTTCTGGAGGAGATAGCCATGTCCTAAACTCAGCTCACATTCCTGACAGCCCCACCTTCTCTCTTTGGCCCATTGGATCAAGTGAGTCAAAGTTCGTCAGATCACCCATCACACAATGAGACCCAATCCTGTGCTGTCTCTCACGGAGACCAGAGGGGATGCTCTATGTCACACACAACTGCTAGAATTCCCAGAACAGTCACTCATCAGCCTGATACCACTACTGGCCACTTCCACATGGCTTAGAGAAAACCAGCCAAAGGACTCCACACAGGAAAGCAGGCAGATGAGGTACACGGAGAATGCTGACCTCCTGGATCTAGCCATGCCTGAGGATATTGATCCTGAATCCCTCTGCAGCTTCAGCTTGGGTGGGCTGCTGGTCAGCTGTAAGTAGGAGGCCTCACTAAAGCACACGTGTGCTCTGACAGACAGGGTCTCGCTGAGGCAAGGGCAGGCATCTGGAACCTGTGCTCGTGGTCCCCAGGTGGCCATTTGAACCTCCCTCACAGACAGGCTCTACCTTGAGTGCTGTCTGGTGTGAAGTCAGCTGTGTTCTCACCTGAAGGATCACACTGCTTTACCACTTAGCGATATCTTACACCAAATGTCCTGACCTGCTCTGGAGTGTGAGAGGACAAGATGTGGCTGGAGGGAACACTGAGGAAATGGAAAGAGGGGTTTGGTCAGAGGTACTAAAGGTCTCTCTAACATCTGGTCTCCTATTCATCTGCCAGTAGTGGCTTAAAACCCCACGTAACATCATATTACGGCTGACATCCCATAGCTAGACACGTCATTAAGATAGGACTTTTTCTTTTCCTTTTTTTTTTTTTCTTTTTTTTGAGGGGCCTCCTTCCTCTACTAGAACCTAAAATGTGATGGCTGGAATCTGTGCACCCAACTTATTAAGGATTTCAGAACAGCAAGAAAAAAAGAGACTGGGTCCCTGTACGTTTAGCATCTCTGTTCTAGCTCTGGCTCCTGGAACAGAGAAGACAAACTCTATCTCATTCAAACCATGGCTCCTCGGTGCTTTTCTGCTGTGAGTAAAGCCAGTCCAATATGGCATGGACGTTGTGGATACACAGCCAGCAAGTCACAGGTACTTTAGCAGAGGGCAAGGGCTAGAGCAGAAGAGAAGAACAGGCCTGTACAGAGAGGGAGACTTGGGGTTTACATCAGTCTTAAAGCATCCTGAGGTCTAAAGCACCATTCTCCCAAATATCAAATAGTTTCTACTTTAAGCAACCACAGAGCCGAGCCAACTAAACTCAGTCCCCAGCACAGGGACACAGCTCTGGCCACAACGCCGTGTCATGGAGGAGTGTTCCCCACTCACTAAATGTACCTGTCAGTTTCTTTGGTGTTTCATAACAACCGTTTCATCACCTAATTTTAGTGGCAACGCTTCTGCTCCCATCAGTGATCGCTTGGGGAAGCTTCTGGGATTCTTGGCAGACAAAACGACAAGCAAGTTTTCAGCGGCAGAAGCCGGCTGATTCTTAGCCACACTGAATTCTAAATCTGTGTCACGTTCCTTAGAAAATAACTAGCTGTCTCTAAGACACGCTGTCATTCTCCTGGTTTCCATGGCAGGAGTCTATAGTGGGCCTACTGTGTGCTAGGTGGGGACATGGGATGATGCCAGGTAGGTCCTGCCCTGGGGAGCGTACAGATGAGGACAAGAAGACAGATGTGGCTATGCCTTTATGCCACAGATAGGAAGGTAAGTGCCAGGCCAGGCCTGAGAGCCCTGCCCAAGAGACAGTAGCCATAGGTGGCTCCCTTTGTAGGAAGATACCAGAATTTGGGGCTGGGGAGATAGTTCTTTGTTCATGTGTTTGCTGCACCAACAAGAGGACTCGACTTTAAGTCCAAGGATCCTTTTGAAAAAGGGCTAGTGCATGACTAGAGAGATGGATTGGTGGTTAAGATCACTGGCTGCTCTTCCAGAGGACCTGGTTGCGTTCCTAGCACCCACAAGGCAGCTCACAATTACCTGTCACTCAAAGTTCTCTGATACCTTCCTCTGGTCTCTCAGCATCTCGTGTGTGCATGATGTTCCTAAAACTACAGAGGCACACACAAATAAGTAAATAAACACACACATAAATAAATAAATAAATAAATAAATAAATAAATAAATAAATATTTTAAAAGTTTGCTGGGCATATTGTCACATGCCTTGAATCCAAAGAACTCAGGAAGCAAAGACATACATATATATATATATATAAAGACAGACAGATATATATATATATATATATATATATATATATATATATATATATATATATATATATATATATATATATATATATATATATATATATATATTATACCTGCAAGCCTAGACCCCGAGAGGAAGAGACAGGTATATTCCTGGGGCTCACTGGGTCTAGCCTATTACTTAATAAATTTTAGGCCAGAGAGAGACAACAATGTGGAACATATCCTAAAGAGGAACAGCTTGGGTTGACCAGTTGACCCTGCGCGCGCACACACGCGCATGTGTGTGTGTATGTGTGTGTGCGCGCACGTGCGTATATGTATATATACACACATACGCAATATGTTTATATACACACATATACACACATACGCAAACACAAGAGTTTTCCGATTTCTCAAAAAGTTTTTTAACATGGCAATTCTATTCCCACAGAATTATAAACCCTGAAACATTAAAGGCAGACACTCTAAGTCCCCCTCTGCTGCTGGGCAGATGAGTCCCTCAGACATGCATGGAGGGAGGGCCCTGGCCTTAGGAAGAAGGAGTTTCACACCTGAAGGGGCTCAGCGGACTACATGGTGCTGAGCAACAAAAGCCCGACCATGGGGTCTGAGCTGTCCCAGAACCAGCAGCCTAAGGCAGATAGCTCCTGGTGTGTGGACAGGAGTCCCACCTCACATACAGGATGGATGATCCTGGAGCCTGGATACCCACAGGGCTCTGAGGCAGTGAGTGAGAGGTCATGATCAAGGTAGATAAAGTGCCACTACCTCCTGAGAGACAAAAGAAGAGGGGCCCAAAGAAGCCATAAAAGCCAAGGAGGCCTCCTGTGAAGAAAGGGGGGAGGGCTAGAGGGGTGCTGAGCCTGCAGGGGAGGGGAAGGACCTGGTGCTCTGAGTCTGGGCTGCAGAGAGGTGTGGTACCTCCTGACGCTTTGCTCCTTGTTCAGTCAGATGGGGGCCTTGAACTTCAGAAGCCAGGCTGTCCCTGCAGCCTTTGTTTGGCATCTTAATCTGCAGCCTGCATTCTGATTGTTTTCCAAAACAAGGAAGATGGTTTCCAACTGGGCCCAGTGAGCTAGTTCAGCTGGTACAAAGGCACTTGCCTCTAAGCTTGACCACTGGAGCTCTCTCCCTGGGCCCCATAAGGTGGAAAGAGATAGTGAACATTTGTAAGCTGTTTTCCCTGTGGGGCCTCACTTGTAGGAGAAACAAAGCGGTGGGGACAGCCTGGGGCAGCAAGGAGTGTGGGAAAGAAAGGAGGGCAGGGTGGGTGGGAGGGGGCAGTGGCAGTAGCTGCCGGCACAAAACAGAGCTGTCACCATTCCAGCAAGGAACTGCATGACATTTCTGGGCAGACCTGGCTAACCAGATGGGTGGAAGGGAGCCCTGAGTGTTCATATTTACTTAAGCCCCTGTGTGGGAGGCAACTCTCCCTTCATTCCCTGCATCTGCCCTTGGTGTCATGGTACCCTCTGGGATAGGCTGAGCATCCTGCTGCAGGTAGAGGGCACCCCTATATCTCTATATCTCCCTTACAGACCCTTCCTAGCTGATGGCCACGTATCATCAGTCTGTACCAACCTCCTCAGTAGGCCCTGATTCCCAGGAAAACATGGCCTTTCCCCAAATGTCACCCAGTGTCAGACTTCCTGCCTGGAATCCAGCTCCAGGCATCAGGCAGCCTCTGTTGGCCAGTAGGGGGTAGGAGAGTAAGTGACTAGCTGCCTTCTCTGCCTGGAGGGGGAGCACTGCCTGCATCGGGCCAGGAAACCTCAGCTCCTGGAGAAAGTGGGTCAGCTCAACTCCCTCAGCGGCCACAGCGCTGCTGTGTTCCTTTGCTCTTGGAAGCGGCCCCGTTTGGATGACAAATGAGGCAGTCACCCTGGCAATCAGACTCCTTCTAGGACTGTCCACGAGGGAAGCCGGAGTTTCAGGAATGAGAACTGGGTCAGGTCGTCACCAGGGCTTTGTATCTGTGCCAGAACTCAAGGACAGCTCTGCCCCAAATAGTACAGGAGTTGTGTATCCACCTGACTGCTGGGCAGACACAGTGAGCCTGCATGGAACATGCCTCGGGCTTCAGAAATAGGGCAGAAAACAGAATGCACACACATGCACATGTGTCCAGATATAAAGGACATGCACACACGTGTATAGGTGTAAATAATCTGTACACACATACAGGTGCAAGCGCCAAGCATGTGAACATACGTGTAGCTGCACTGTGTGTGTGCACACAAATTCATGTAAGTCTAAGTACCATGAATGTACACACATGCAGTTATAAGTGATGTCATGCGTATACTTATTGCAGGTCTGAATACAGTGAGGACACATGGACATATGTGCAGATATGTGTCTATACATGTATGCCCCCATGAACACGTATGTCACCATGCATTTGTGCTCATGTGCATGCACACACTATGGCATGTCTGCACCCTGCCATGAATGTGTACACAGGCATCTCTCGTCTGGTGTTCTGTGAGGGTTACCATGCTGCATTTCATGGGGAGGTGCCAGCCAGCTTGCCTGGGGCACGAAGCTGCCATGAGCTCTCTCACTGCCTACTTACACCCAGCTGTAAAAGAACATGTGTGCCGATGTGGCTTCTGGACAGTTCCCAGCAGCTGGACAGAGGATCTGAACCCTCAGGAAAGGTCCTCTAGCTGAGAGTCTGGTGTGTGACCCTCAGGGAGAGAGTTCTAGTCTCTGCTGCTCAGCCCTCTTTTCTTCCTTTGCCTTGGGGGGTCCTCCAGTAAGATGAAGTGTCAGAACCTTCTGTACTCAAACAAAGAGCACACTTACATCTTGGCCCATTAAGTATAGGTAGCAAGGGGCACAGTTGTGGAAATCAATGTCATGTGTGGAGCAACTACACTGGACTGAGTGGCATTTGTAGGGGATCTAGCAGCATTGTATGCAGATATAACCTAAGGCAAACACACACAGACACACACACACACACAACTACATATGCTCTAATCAAAGCCAAAGAACCTGAAGGATGGGGCCGTGAGCAAGTGCTGAGGCCCTGGTGCATAACCTCAGCTCTGGCTGAAAGAGTGGACAAAGCTGCTCCTCCCCCACAGTCCATGAGCTGGACACACACCCCAGCAGCCAGGCACCTCCTCGGTCCAAGCCTGCCTTTCCCACCATCGTAGCCAGCTCTAGAGGCACTTAGAACAGATGACCTTTAATCTGTGGGCTCCTCCCCAGAGGTTTACTGGTAAAGATCTCTAGGGATCCACGGAGAGACCTTGGGGCCAGCAAATCCTGATGACAAGTTTGTGAGGCCTGGTGCAGGGTGACAGCAGGGCCCTTTGTCCAAAACAGTAGGAATTTCAACAGCATCAAATAAGCATGAAGCAGGTGGTGTGTGGGATGGCCGGGAAGCTAAGCTTTCCTGGCTCGAGAACAGGTGTATTCCGTCTCCCACGGCTGTGCTTCAGCACCATGGAAGGTCTCATTTTTTACAAGGCTGTAAAGAACTAAGCCATACTCCTCTTGACCACTTGAGCTCCCGAGAAGTGTGTGTGTGTGTGTGTGTGTGTGTGTGTGTGTGTGTGTGTGTGTGAGAGAGAGAGAGAGAGAGAGAGAGAGAGAGAGAGAGAGAGAGAGAGAGAGAGAGAGAGAGAATCCAACCTAGGTGCTTGCCCACATAGTATTGTACTTTGCTTCTGCAAAGTAGCATTGTGCCTACAGTTCGAAGAACTTTTTCCAGGGTGGGGGTGTGTGTGACTTTCACAGAGCCACGGAGCGAAGCTACTCACCAATGCCAGTCACAGCCAACCACAGCCTGGCAGGCCCTCAAGATGTTAATCAGTGCTGATGAGCTAGCTCAGTAGGTAAGGATGCTTGCTGCACAAACATGAGGACCTGAATCCAAAACCACAGAGCTGCATAAAAAAACCGGCTGGAGCTCCATGCATACCTGTAATCCCAGCCCTGTGTTGGGCAGGGACAGGGGGCTCACTGGGCCTTTCAGGCCACCAGCCAAGCCCCAGATTCATGGAGGGACCCCCATCTCAAAAGAATAAGGTAGAGTGAGAAAGCAGGACACCATATGTCCTCCTCTGGCTTCCTCATGTGGATGTACACCAACACACATATGCAAACAACACACACACACAGACGCATGCATGCACACATGCACATGCACGTGCACATGTGCTTAAACATAGCCATCACACAACCCAACATTTCTACCCTTACATATAAACCTCAGAGAACTGAATAGACTCTAACAAAAACCTATACCTGAATGTTCACAGCCAAAAATGATTCACAACAGCCAAAGGGTGGGAACAACTTAAGTGCCCATCCAGAGACTGATAAAATGTGCCATGTATATGCAAATGCAAAGGAATTAGCCACAAAAAAAAGGAATGATAAGCCTTTTGCTAAATTAAAATAGTCACTTGTGAAAGACTATCTTCTGATGAATTCCATGACATGAACTGCCCGGAGCCAGCAGGAGAGTTGGTGGCTGCCAAAGGCTGAGGAGAGAGGGAAGCAAGAGACTGTTCTGGGTGCCAGCTTTGTACTTAAGGCGCTAGAGCATATTGGAATTCAATACACTGAGGTTTTCAGAACTATGCGAATAAAAAGAAGAGAAAAGAGAAGAAAAGAAAAGAAGAGAAGAGAAAAGAAAAGCTGTTGTGCCATGCACTTTAAAAGGCTAAAATTTTTGGTGTGATGATTATATTACAGTTTAACAAAACACCAGTGGTCCACCCCTAGATGCCCCTCGGAGCTCTTCAGGGTTCATCTGACAGGCCACAGTTGACCACCAAGAGTTAATTCTGCGACTTGATTTTATTAACTGCCCTAAAGATTCCTGAAGACACGTTGGCTGAAGTCACACACTGACCTTAGTCTAGTCCATACCAGTGAACAGTCCCAAGGTGGCCCCTGCCCCCTGCCCCCTGCCCCCTGCCCCCTGCCCCCTGCCCCCTGCCCCCTGCAGTATCTCCCTGGCTCCCTTGGAGAACACAGGCTCCTCCTAGACTTTAGCGCTCCTGTGTCCTGACCCTGGCTAGGGACAGGGGCCATGCAGTGCACCCTCCCACAGTGGCTGTAAAATTTGCTCAAGCAGGAGTCTGGCCTCCACAGAGGCCCTTTCCATATGCATGTCTTAAATTTAATCTGTAAGTGTGGAGGTTTTGCCATTAGCAGTGCGCAGCCCCCATAAGCCAATGTTTATTCATAATCTCTGGGTCTGTTTCCCATCGTCTATTTCAGAGAAGCCAAAAACAACATCTCCATTCACTAGCAGAGCGCCATATGACAGCCTTCATTTTCCAGAAAGATATGCAGCTCTGGGGGTGGCATGAGGCATCCATTTTTGCCCCAGCTCCAGGGGACTCCCGGTCTGGCTCATTGTCCCAGAGCTGGGTGCACTGGTGCCAAAGTGGGCCTGCCCTCGGGCCTCTTGTCACTCCTGCTGACAAATGGCATTGCAGTGGGGCCACCAGTACTTGTCAAGTGCCCATTCCTCCCTGTGTGTACATGACCTTGCCTGCCTTCTGAAACACTACAGCATCCAGATACTCATGGGGTAATGAGAAGGACCGGTGAGGCCTGCAGAATGCAGACCCTATGATCTAGCAAGGCATGGGGGGTAGGCAGGTGCTAATTCTCTGATGGAAAGTGGTGCCTAAACAAACCCCAGCCAGTGGGAGGTTAATAGCCTTGCCCGGGGTCTCATATACACCCCTGCTGGCCTTTGCTCACAGATCCTAGGGCTTCAGAAACATCTCATGGGATCCACTGTAGGGGTATAAGATGGGAGGGATAACAAAACTGGAATGAGGTGCAAATGAGTCAAAGTATACAACCAGTTGCCCCCTACCTATCTGCCCACCCTCCACCCACTCACCCACCTATCTGCTTGTCCATTCAACCGTCATCTACCTACCCACCTACACATCCATCCATCCATTCATATACCCATCTACTCATCCACTCATGCACCTACATATCTACTCATCCATCTACTTACCTATCCACCCCCACATATATTCATCCATTCATGTATCCATCCATCTACCTACCCACTTACCCACCCATTCATCCATCCATCTATCCATCCATTCACTCACCTCCCATTCATCCATCCATCCATCCACCTCTTTTTGTTTGCCCATTGTCTGCATTTATCCATCTATCCTTATCACCCACCTAACCCCCATTCCACTATCCATCCACCCATCAATTCTCTTCCCACTCCTTGGCACCTCGTTATTTGGCCATGTGGGGTGTGGGAAGCTCTGCCATAAGCCAGCTATACCCTCCTTGTCCTTTCTGTCAGGGGGGGCACATCATAGCCCTATCACCTTATCTTACCTGCAGGTGCTTATGAGCCATCACCCAGGCACTCACTCCCTGCATCCTCTGAGTTCACCCCCTTATCCTGTGCCTGACCACTCCCAGTCAAGGTCTCAGGCCTAGTGAGGCTATGCTTAGAGACTAGGTGCTTAAGGAGGGTCAGAGATACCTGTGAGAGAGGGGCTGGAACACAGGGAGGTGAGGACACCAGGATGCATGCGTAGCAAGGTCTACAAGCTGGGGGAAACCCTTAACCTAGACCAGCCTGCCCCCTTCCACATCCCCAACTTCCACCTCTAGAACTGTGAAGAATTAGACACCCAGGCTGCAGGATAGACAAACTAAACAGCATAACTATATCCCCAGCCTACTCACTCCCCTTTCCACTGTGGTCCAGTGAAACACTGAAGATGTTCCCTGCCTATGAACATCTGGGCCACACTAGTACCTCTCCCTTAGAAGCCTGCGCAATGAGACTGAACTCAAGGTGACTTTCCTGGCAGGCAGGAAGGGCTACAGGGAAGAAGGACAGGGTTGGTACCCAGTGTCTCCAGGTTGTCATGGTAACCCAGAGCAGTCCACCACTGCTTCAGGGAGGAGGCAAGGAAGGCCTGGGTCCCACAGGAAAGCCAAAGACTAAATCCTCCAACATGACCCAAAACATCACACAGAGATGGCGCAACTCTATTTTGGGGGCAAACCCCGGGCATGGAAACTGGTATTTAAAACCCTGAGCAGCTGCTAAGAAACAGCAGTCCCAACCCCCTCCCCCAAAGTGGCTCTGAGTATATTTTAATAAAATGGCGTAAAAGATAGGGTGGGGTTGTATGTGTGTGTACGAGCGGGTGTGGGTGTGTGCCAGGTTGTTTAACAAACACAGTTGTTAGCAGGCAGAATGGCAAGCCCTCATATTTATTTTATGTCTCATAAGGGAACAGTTAGTGGCTCCTTTGGAAGCTGGCTGGGGTTGCTTATTAATATTTTAGATTGCAATTGTGCTAATAGAGTCATTTGCTTGTATTTTTAATGGCTCTAAAGATAACAGACACGTTCTATTTTTGAATAGGCCACCCAGCCACTTTGAGATTATGGAGGGTTTACTCATGCAGTGACTGTCTAACAAAGAGTTATCAAGGTACACCACCAATCCCACCCCAGGGAGGTGAGGACCACTTCCCAAATACTTACATCTCTGCTAAAACATTCCTGCTAGCTACAAGATCAGGGCAATGTCCTCTCTGCTCTTCAGACATCTGCAACAGGGACTCTGCCCTCTGGTCACGGAAGCCCTCTGGTCACTGTCTGTCCTTAGCACCCTGTCTGTGTTCTAGCCCAGCCACCCTTCCTGTTACACCAGCTCCTTCCACTAGCCCTTCCACAGAAATTAGCCTTATGAGCCAAACCAGTCCCATTGAGGCCATCATGGGACCAGGGCTAAGCTTAGCAAAATGTCTTTGTCCTAGACTTGGAATCTACAAGGACATTAGACTTGTGGTTGCCAGGAAATGTGTGAGGGACAAACTGACCAGAAGAAGAGGCCTCCATGGAGAGATAAGGGCCTGGAGTGAGAAAGCCCTCCCTGAGCATATCAGTGTGCACACCTGGACCCAGCTGTGCCTGAAGACGATTAATGGAAGAGTTTTCTACTATTGAAGCTGATAATTCTCCTCAGGTAGAACATGGCTCACGGCGTTTGCCTCCAGTTGAAAGAGTAAAAGATAGTGACTTGAATTGTCACTGAGTTTGAATGGGGTCATGAGAAGCAAAAGCGAAAAGGAACCAGAGCTCCAGAAGCACATCTAAACCCCTCTGAGCACCAGGCCTGGGCTCCACAGCAGAGGATCCAGGAGCCTCAGGTATCTCAAATCCTAGGAAGACCCTCGGGCTCTATCATCCAAATGAGGGGTCTGACGCTGAACTTTTTTTTTTTTTTTTTTTTTTTTTTGAGACAGGGTTTCACTACGTGGTGAATCAGGGTTTCACTGACTGATCTCTGTGAGTGGCCAGGCTATGCTCAAACTTAGAGATGTGCCTGCCTCTACCTCTGCAGTGCTGGGAGTAAAGGTATATACCACCATGCCTATCTAGCCTGCTATGATATTTTTTTCTTTTAAGATGATTGATTTATATATCTAATGTGTTAGTGGATGCATATGAACATATATATATGTGTGTGTGTGTGTGTGTGTGTGTGTGTGCAGTACATGTGTGCAGGAAGTCAGATGTGGATATTAGATTCTCCTGGAGCTGGAGTCATAGGCAGGTGTGACCTGCCTGGTGTGGGTGCTGGGAACAGAACCCAGGTCCTCTGCAAGAGCAGCAAGTGCTCTTTACTGCTGAGCCGTCTCTCCTGCCCTGCCAAGCTGACTTTTAAAGACAAAACTGCTTTACCTTTCAAACAAAGATCTGTGTGTTACTACAGATAGAGTCAGACCTCTGGGGTTTCTATACCCTCGGGTTCTTGACTTCTCTGTAGCTTGCTAGATCTTGTTGAATGGAAGTAAGGAGGGAGAGCTTCCTTTGGTCTGCAAACATGGGCTCTGGGAAGCCAAATGTGCATCTCAGGTTCTCTTGGCCTCCTTCTCAGGGTACACAATAGGGTGATAAGGCTTGGGGTTGCTTTAGGGATCAGAGGAAAGCCAGGTAAGACATCTGGGCCAGGCTGCCATCCTAATAAGGCTGTTTTAGGAGAGGCTGCTGTTCGTATTTGGGTCAGGATCTTTGTCACAACAAGGGAACATTTTTTTTTTTTTTTAAGAAAGAGATACAAAGGGCCTCACTGTTCAACCCTCACCCATATCCAAAAATCCACAACTCAGGCAGCCCTGAGAGCCTCAGGGCCACTTGGTTTTCTCAACCCAGAGAAGGGGCTTGTCCCAATGAAGAGGTGTGGTGCAGTCCCTGCTGGGCTTCCAGCCTTTGCCAACCAGCTTTTTGTGTTTCTGAAGGGAACACTTTAATTTGTTTAAAACAAGAAGCTGGCATCCCCGGCACAGACAGAATGGAGCCTCCATGTGCATCTGAGCAGAAAGGAGGAAATGGGATTACAGTGGAGTCGGCCCCACTGCCTACAGGAGGCACGAGGCCCACGCCTGCCCCTTCTGAGTCACAGAGTAGATCAACAGCCCATCAGAGAATGGAAGTATCCCATGCTCCAATGAACATCATCGGCCCAGGGTGTGTGAAGAGGGACCCTTGAATCAGCAAGAAATAGACAGATGGCCTGAAAGATAAATGGGCCAATGCCTTGAACTAATGCGGGGCAGAAGAATGGACTTATCAAATGAGCCCTTAGTGTATAGCTTGGAAGTGAAGTGCACAGCAGCAGAAGAGAGGCTACTGATATTGACGGTCATCAGCTGTGCCATGGAGTTCCTGCCCAGGCAGTCATCTCAGGTGAGTCTATACCCACTATAGTATGTATCAGGAGGGAAAAGCTCGCACTCCAGGGGGGGAAAGTCAGTATACACAGAGACAAAGGCAAAGTGACCTTCTCAAAGGAAGCCTGCCATACCAAGAGGAAAAATGGAGAACCAAATGACAGTTCAGGAGTGCACAGAGCAGTCTAGGGGACTTCTGGGAAAGGGAGGAGCACTGAGCAGAGGCAGGGAGGGAGTAGAATTCTCAATCTATGCTCCTAACAGCAGTGCTCCAGAGCTGGAGGGCCAGACTTTGTTGGCATTATTCTTCTATCATTGCTTTAACACTTTGGTCCCCACATGATCATCACCATCACTAACCTCACCACAACCATCATTAATATCATCATTAGCACCGTTATCATGACCATCATCAGTACCATCATCACCACCATCACTATGACCATCATTATCTCCTTGACTATCATCACCACAATCATCACTATCATCATCATCACATGACCATCACCATGGCGATTATCACTATCACTACCACCATGACCATCATCACCACTACCATCAGCATTGTTATCATCTTTTTTTTTTAAGATTTATTTATTTTATAAGTACATTGTAGCTGTCTTCAGACAAACCAGAAGAGTACATCAGATCCCTATTATAGATGGTTGTGAGCCACCATGTGGTTGCTGGGAATTGAACTCAGGACCTCTGGAAGAGCAGCCAGTGCTCTTAACCACTGAGCCATTTCTTCGGCCCCATTGTCATCATCTTTATGACTGTCATTTCCTCCTGACCTCCCAACTCCATGGCTACCAATTCTTGTCATCACCCAGGATGTCTTCTTGGTGAAGGGACAGATCTCCTACTCAGGTCTATCTATATTCAGGTGCTGGCTCAGTGCTTATAAGACATACACCTCTATGGCCCTCATCTGTAAAATGGGGACCATTCCTTCATTTATCTCCAGTCCACAGTTTACTTGAAGATCACAAGAGTCACTTGAAAGTCTAAACTAAAGGCTGAAAGGCTGCTGTTATATTATAAAGGCTTGAGCTCTGGAAAGGCCCCACACTTCAGGGCTGTGAATGATACCAGAAGATACTTAGTGACTGTTGTGGACGAGGAACATGGTCATCAAGAGAATGGGCAAACCCTAGAGACTAATCCAAGGCTGACAGCGAGGCACAGTCACCAGTGGGCAGGCCCCTGGCCCAGGCTGATTACAGTTGAGGAACTGCCTTTGTTATTAAGGTCACACACAGGAAGGACAAGGCACTGGCCAGTTTTCCACCTGTGAGAAGTTCATACAGTCTGCAGGGAGGCCTTAGGGTATAGCATCAACCATTGCATGGTGCATGGAGGCAGGCAGTCAAGCAGTATTCTGAGAAAGAGACGACTCCTTCAGGGGCTTCACGCTAAGGCAGCAGAAAAGACTCTGCAGAGGACCACAAAAGACAGTTCAGGACTCAGACATCTAGGTTCAAATCCTACCTCAGACACTTTAATCCATGTGATTCTGGAAGCTTCTTACAGGTCCTGACATCTGACAGGCCCTGGCAGGATACACGGCTCACAGTAACCCAGATCTCCCACCAGAACACCCATGACTGAGGCATGGTTAAGAATGTGGTACCTTTTACCTGAGATCTGGCCATCTGGTCATCTGACCACTATTCTTTAATGATAGCTCTCAGGTGAACAGATTCTATGTGTCTTTGGGGCTGGGGAGTGGACTCCTGATGTCATTTTCTCCTCTGGTCTTACATGACCAATATTCATCAATGGTCAGGATGTTTGTCTCAGCAACTAAATTCTGCAGGGGAAAGCCAGGGTTGACAGACAGTGTTTTCTATTTGCATGCAAGATGCATCATGGGAAATGATACACACATGTGTGCTGGCTTCCCACACTGTTTCATTTCCAGAAACCAAGTGCCAATTTTGGAGCGTTTTATTTCTTTGTGAGCCAAGGTTTCACTATGCAATCCAGGCTGACCCTGAACCCACTGCACAACCCTGGCTGGCCACTGAACCTGTGACAGTCCTGTCTCACCTTCTGAGTGCCAGGATTACATGTGTGTGCTACTAAGACTGGGGGATTTTATCTTAGTTTCTCATCCAAGAGCCAATTCTAGGGCACCTCTGCTTTTAGCTCCACCTTAGAATCTGAAGAAGGAAGGGTCCAGCTATCACTAGTCTATCACTTCTAGTCAATAAGCATGGAAACTTGACATCTCAGTAGATGGAGGAGGTCTGGGGTGGGGAGTAGTGCTGCCTTATACGCTAAGGAGGTAGGCCTGTTTGTTACAATAGCTGACATGGTGCTACCTGATACAGGTGTGAGGCTTGAGAGTCTACACAACAGCTGGCCAGTTTCCTGGTCTATTACAACAGTACCCTTCCATAGATAATAGAGAGCCAATGGCAGTCACTTTGCCTTTGGCATATACCTTGTAGGACGAAGAAGAGCAAGATGCTATTCCTGACTTGAGGAGCCTGCACTTCAGGAAGATGGGAAAGGGACATGCACACATTTAACCAAAAGTTTCTAGAGTGCTGCCTGCCATGCACGTAGCACTGTGGTCACAGGCTACTCTATGCTGCCAACGCCATGGGATGATGTGTGAGAGTTTGTACACTGGGCCATGCTTTTCTCTCTCAGGCAGAGACACTGTGAAGATGGTTGTAATCTCCATAGACCCTTCAGCATCCTAAGACACATGAAGGAATCTACCCAGAGATGTCAAGTAATCTCTGCAAGGAAGTAGTATGCTGGTTAACTCTGTTATCTTGACGCGTGCTGGAGTCACATGAGAGGAGGGGACCCCAGGTAAGAAGGTGACTCCTTAAGACTGGGCAATTGGCAAGACTGTGAAGCATTTTCCCAATTCATGATTGATGTGGGAAGGCCCAGCCCATATGTGTGCCATTCCTGGGCTGACGGTCCCGGGTTCTGTAAGAAGGCAGGCAGAGCAAGCCATGATGAGCAGCCAGTAAGCAGCACCCCTCCATGGCGTCTGCATCGGCTCCTGCCTCCAGGTTTCTACCCTGTTTGAGTTCTTATCCTGACTTCCTTGATGATGAACAGTAACATGGAAGTGTAAGACAAATAAACACACATGCAGCCAAAACACTCACACACATACAATTATAATAACAGTTTTAGAAGATGTCAGGGCCACTCTTCATTTTGCTATTAGTCCTTAGCCTCTGACAAGCTTCTTCAGGTGACAGAAATTCTCTGTCACACCTACAAGCAGAAAGTGCCCTATGTATGCCCCATCTCATTGGGGTTCAGTCCTTGACCTACTTTCCTATTCTGTAGAATATTCAAGAGCACTTCTACTTTGCCATATACAGAGGCAAAGGCTTCCACAGCTCAGACAAAGCTGACCTTGTGTGGAACACTGAAACAATATTTGAACCATCTTTTAGATTCTATGCATATTCAAATTTGCAGTGTCCCCCCCCCAAAAAAAGCTACAGAAAGTACTAACTATGAAGGGGGGAGGATAAATTAGACTTCATTTAAAATTTAAAAACCTTGTACTCATTAAAAAACACAATTAGAGAACAAAAGACAAGTCACAGACTAGGAGAAGCATTTACAGCAGCTGGGACAGAGCAGTCACAAGCAGGGTCCGTACAGGGAAGTCACTCTAGGCCCAGCACAAGAGGTGAGAGCTCCAGTTACAAAAGGCAACAGAAACCCCGAACAGAGAGAGAGACCTCTCAGAAGAAGCTTAGCGTGTGGCAACCATGCCTGCAGGAGGGGCTTAACCACCAAAGCCATCAGAGAAAGGCGACCCCCACAGTAATGAGCAACTTCACAACCATCAGGCTGCCGTGGGAGACTGACAGTATCAGAGAGGCTGTGACACCACCAAATGCTGGGGTTGGGGCAGAGCAGCTGGAGTCTCCAGCACAGCTGGCTTTGGTTTGTGGGTTCTAGATACAGAATTCAGGTCCACAAAAGACACACTTCACTGAGTCATCTCCCCAGGCACGTGTAACAATTTCTTATGGAACTAAGCACGCTCCTGTCCTGTGACTAAGCATGTTCCTATCCTGTGACTAAGCATGTTCCTATCCTGTGACTAAGCATGTTCCTATCCTGTGACCTAAGGAAGTGAGGAGAAGTGAAACCAGGTATGTACAGAGAGACTTGTATGGAAACGAGCCCGGCAGCTTAGTTTACATCAGCTCACACAGAGGAGTCAGTCAGTGACCTTTAGGAAAGTGGAGAACACTGCTCACATAAAATTATAAAGAAGGGAATGCTACACAGCAACATACAAAGGACCACAATGCAACATGGTAGACACTGGCTGAATGAAGAAGTCAAGATGGCCTGGAAGCTAACAACAGACATAACTCCTCTGTGATGACAATTCAGAAAGTTGCTCGTCTCTGGTGAGATGGGAGGGATGGCTGGACAGCTGTTGGGGAAAATGTTCCATTACTGTGACAAAATTCCTGAGCTAATCAGTTTATAAGGAGGAAAGGTTTACCACTCTCCCACGGATGCTGGCAGGACTTGTGGCCTATTATATTACAAAATGGTGATATTGGTCACATTTGCCAATGACCTTGGAGTAAAGGATGCTCCTCATCGACCCAAAAGATGCTCATGCCCTAATTCCTAGGACCTGGGATGTTACCATATTGGCACATGGAAGCTTAAAAGATCGTAGATGGAATTGGAAATGCTTTTGGCAGCTTGGACCTCACCTGGCTGGGCCCTAAAATTGATGACAGGGAGGCGGGGTGTGGGGGTGTTCTGAAAGATGGAACCAGAAAGTGACCCTATCCACAGCTGCCATCTCAGAAGTGAGAAGGGGCCACAGACAAGGAGAAATCCTCTGGAAGCCAGGAAAGCAGGAAACACACCCCCCTCCCCAGAGATTCCAGATGGAGCCAATCCCACTGATGTCCAGATCGAAGCCAGGCTAGGTCCCCGAGTCTTCTGAATTCTACAGCAGGGGGATGGACTTAAGCTGCTCACGACACCAATTTGTCAGCTTTTAGGATTTTAAGAAGCACAAGGATGGGTAGCTTAACTCTTTCTCCTGTGCTCAGTAAGACCCGGAGGCAGTGGCGCTCAGGAACAGGTGACACGTAAGACATCACTGCTCTGCCACTGCTCTTGACAGCTGGGACAGAGTGTCAGGATCCATTCTGTGCTTCCAGGCTACTCAGAATGTGAGGGTGGGCCCCAGAGGGACCTTGGAGCCAGCACCAACTCAGGTACACAACATCCACTGTGTGGATGGGAGTGGGAGCATGAAGCCCCACAAGGAATCTCATCATTACTCCTGAAGGTGCCTGCCACAGGACGAGGGTCAGTCTGGCAGGCTCCACTGTCTGTAAGGACACTGCCAATGGGGGCCAAAGAAGCTGCAATCTCTCCCATGGTCGACAGGAAAGTAGGGTGAGCTGCACTACACCTAAGCCACTATTCCACAAGATGGAGAAAGCAGGATGACCCACTGACCCCTCATGCCCCCCCCCCAGGGCTGACCTGTTTAGGTGTAGCTCACAGAGCATGGAAAGCAGAGGTTGGGGAGACCCAGTCACTTTGACGATAAGAATGGGAGGTGAGGAAGCGACATCCCCTTTCCAAAGGTGGAGACAGGGAGCAGAGCAGCCTTGGAGAAAGCCTCTGGAAGCCAAGAAAGCAGAAAGCAGATCCTCCCTCCCCAGAGGGAAGCTGGGGCCAGACCAGGGCTGGAAGGGGGTTAAGTGTTAGGACAGACCACTTGATACCTGGTGACTAGTGTAACTCATCCAGCAAAACTGTCTTCTGCCACCCACTAACCCACTGCCCATCTGCCAGCCTCTCCCACAGCACTTCCAACCTTGTCTTTCAAGATCTGTCTGGATGGGTTGGGGAGATAGCATGCACAAAGCCCCGAGTTCCATCCCCAGCACCATATGAACCATGTAGTATATGCCTTTAATCCTAGCGCTTGGGTGGAGAGACAGGAGGATCAGGAGCTCAAGGTCATCATGACCTATATGAGGAATTAGAAGCCAACCTGGGCTACAGAAGACCGTCTCAACAACAACAACACTAGCAAACAAACCCAAGGGCCTGACATGGGTGTGGTATTAGATAACACATAACAACCTATCAGCGGCATCTGAGCAGCCCCACGGTGGGAGGCCTCGGGCACACGACCTTGCTATCTCAAGGTCAAGTTTTCAGAGAGGAAGTGTTCTGAATGCCCAACAGACTGCAAAGCTTGGCAGGCCTGAGGGAGCCTGACAGTGGGAGATGCTTCACACAGCATGTGTTCCTAGACCCTCCCTGGCTCAGGTGACCTGACCAGGACCAGGGACTCTCGATGGAGCGTCAGACAGGGAACCTCAGAATATATCATGAAAAGCACATCTGAGCCAAGTTCAGTGGTCACAGACCCACACAGACAGCACAGCCAGTATCTGCAGAAGGCATGAGGCCGCTTTTAGGGGTGCATAGTCAGCTCAGGAGTTCACACAAAAGGAAACAGAACTCACAGGTAAACATAGGTCACTAAGAAGTCCCTTCTGTCCAAGCCTCAGGTGTCTCTGCTTCTTACCCAGGCCATTTCATGGAAGTGGCCATTGGCAACATAGTCAGATCAATCCGTTTTAACCAGAAGGCTTTCAACAGGGGCAGGTTTGGGGCCTAAAGCTCTAAAGCATGGAGCCAGGACAGCTGTGGCCATAAGCACTGTGCGGTACTTCCTGGGGAGGAGCTTGACCTTTCACTGGGAAGCCATATGTGTTCTAACCCCCAATCAGAAGGCGGAAAAAGACATTGACTCCGCCCCAGACTCTCCTGGGGGTGACAAGGGCACACACTCCTAAACTGGCTCCAGGTCTTCACCAGACACACAAAGAGCTGCCCTTTCACAGAACCTGCACCCCAGCTTGTCAAGTAGTTTTGGTTTAGACACAGCCCACTAGAACAGAACCAGCCAAGCCATTCTCAAGGATATAGAGAAGTCCTGGTTTTGTAACCCGGCCTCCTTCCACAGTGTGGCTACAGCCACGGCACTTGCCACACACTTGTGCCGAGCAGCCCCACCATGATACGAACCGGCCCTGTGAGGTCACCTTACCTGCCTGGCTGTCCCGGGGTTTACACTGCACCTCTTCCACACACTCAGCTGGGAACCACCCGAAGTGGCCACGGGCACTGCCTTCCCAGAAGCCGCCCTCTCCGATGCTCAGAACTAGAGGTGACAGAAAGGAGAAAGGCATCAGTGAGGGGGGGGGGCAGATGGGACCAAACCAAGTATCCCCAGCAACTGGACCCCAGACCACAGGTAGAGGGAGCGAGGCCTGCACTGTCAGCAGCATGGAAGATGAGGTCTTTGGAGAACAGCGTGAAGAGGCAGGGCAGCCCTAGCCCATGGACCGCTTCCACCTGGTGGATGATGGCAGAGAGTGGATAGAGAGGCTTTTTTCCGTGCGTGTGTGTGTGTGTGTGTGTGTGTGTGTGTGTGTGTGTGTGTACAAGCATGTGCGTGTGCCAGAGAACAACTTTGGGTCTCATCCTCAGTGACATCATCCACCTTACCACTCTTTTAAAGTTTATTTATTTTTATCTTATATATATATTGCCTGTAATATATCTGTGCGACTTGTGCATGCCTGATGCCCACACAGCCAGATCCCCTGAGATTGAGGTTACAGATGGTTTTAAGTTGCCATGTGGGTGCTGGGAATTGGATTCAGTCCTGTGATAGAGCAGCCAGTGCCCTTAAACACTGAGCCACCTCTCCAGCTCTGGGCATTGGGTTGTTTTGTTTTTCAAGAATTTATTTTTTATTCTCTTTACATCTAGCTCCCCTCCCATCCTCACCCTTACAAATTCCTACCCCCATTTACCTGTCTACTTCTCCTCAGAGAAGGGGAGGGGAGCCCCCCTTAGGTATCACCCCACCCTGAGACACCTCATCTCAACAGGAGTAGGCATATTCTCTCCCACTGAGCTCCTTGTTTTTAAGTTCTGCTCCTGGGCAGGAGCCCAAAGATATCAGGGGCTGGGGCAGGGTCCAAGGACCTCACAGTACACTCTAGCTCCCTTAGAATAAAGATTTCAGTTATGAAGACTAAGCTGTGATGCCTTGTTCAAAACGGGATGCATATTGTCTGAACTCGGTTACATGAAGGAGCTTGCTATCCTGTCCACACATCTCAATTTGTCTTTAAATTACTTGAGGCTTGAGACCCTGTGGTGGAGAAAAAGAGATCCTCATACAAGTATTTGTTCTCCATTATTTTGACCTCAAATAGCAGATAAAGATCTACCCAGCCTGTGGTTTTGAAAAGGACAGAACAGCAAACTCTGGCTTTGTAAACTCTTGCCCAATAATCTGAGGAAATGACCCAAATAAAGGGACAAGCCACTTCCCGACTGGCTGATACCATCATATCTGCTTGAAACAATTTCCTCAAAGCAGGGACTTGTGGATGTAGCCCCTGCCCTCCACACAGCTCAGCTGAAGGACAGTCGGCTCAGCCTCCCAGCACTGGACCCGAGAAGGTCATCTTGGGCTGTGGGTCTGTGTTGTGCGATGAGGCCCATGAAGACCCCCCAATGCCCATTCTTCAGAGCCTCCAGTGGGTCAACACTGATGCTTCAAAGCACCCAGCAACTGAGATGGTAAGGCCAGGCTGGTACCCTCTTCTGCCCGGGATCTACCATGCCATACCTTACCTGTGCCACAGGTGAGGGAGTTGTTCATCACTACGTGCCTCAGTTTCCTCACTTGTCAGAAAGGAACACTATTTAGCTCATGGTGCCACAGAGTCAACAGAGGCACACGAACGCCATCCCTGCTTGTGGACATCCTAGCATACTGCCTGCTCTGGGGAAGCTCTGCATGCAGCTCAGCAGTTGATTCCTCTCAAGCACATGTGGGTGGGTCACCAGGATGAACCCCCCCCCCCAGAAAAAGCAAAAAGCTTGTGAATGCAGGCAGGTGTATAGAGAGGTGCCAACTGGTACTTTAGGATTTGCCAGCTCTGCTCTCTGGAGCATTTTAGTGACATGGGGACAAAGAAACAACAGGATGCCAGTGTGAAAGTAGACATGCCTGTGTAAGAATGGGTGTGTCTCGTGGGAGTGTCTTATGGAAGTGGGTATGTCTGTGTGGGAGTGTCTTATGGAAGCAGGTGTGTCTATGTGAGAGTGTCTTGTGGAAGTGTCTTGTGAAAGTGCGTGTGTCTGTGTGGGAGTGTCTTATGGAAGTGGGTGTGTCTTATGGGAGTGTCTTGTGGAAGTGGGTGTGCCTGAGTGGGAGTGTCTTGTGAAAGTGGGTGTGTCTGTATGGGAGTGGGTACAACTTGCCTAGTAAAGAGGGAGTCAGGCTCTGTTCCCTTGTAAATCATGCTTTAATTCAGAATAGCTAAGATTGTTCTCTTTGTTTAAGATGATGTGTAAAGATGAAGGAGTCTCCTTCACACATCAGAACAAGAAAAACTGCACTGGGCTAGCGGTAATGAGCTTGGGCAGAGGAGGCTCATCCAGGCCAGACCTGGGGGCAGAGAACAGACTTGTCTCTAAAGGGCCTGGGAGAGTCAGGGAAGAGCCAATATTTCTGATGACTAGGAGGACAGGGTGAAGACACTACATGCCAGGTGCCCCTCTGAGAAGGGGTGCACTTAGCACCCAGAACCTTCTAGAAGGAAGGACCTTCTTAACCTATCTCAGCACAGTACTGTAAGTCATTGACAGGAGCAAAGAGCTCCCTGCCTACTTTCTACAGGTCCAGTCTCACTAGTCAGGCAATAGCCTCTACAGGGGACTCCCCTCTATAGATGTGCAGGGTGGGATTTCCTCTCCCAGTCTTGGTGTGAAAATGAGCCTGCAGCCTGGAATGAGGGCCTGAACAATGTCTTCCTGCTTGGGACACGTCCTGGGTCGTCCCATACATATGCCATCTTCAGCTTGGATGTAGCCTGATGTCCAGCCACCCTGACTTCTGCCTTGAGGCTGCTGTCCAGGACTAGCAGTGGCTGCATCCAGCTGGCTCCCAGTGCTACTTGGGTAATTCTGAACAAGCTGGGAAAGTGCCAGGAACCTGCTTACTCCAAGCTTTCTCCAAACACTGTCCATGCCTGACAGTGGTTCCAACTGCTTGTGAGAGAATGGCCGTAAGGGGCACAGTTTGGGCAGGGCACGGTTGCTGGACAGAAGGTCCTGGGAGGTCTTCAGAACCTGGGCTTCACGGGCCCCTCTGCCTCTGGCCTCACTACGCCGGTTCCACATATGCAGTCTAAGAGCCACACAGTAACACTAACTACCAGGTCAGACAGATGAAGGCCTCTCCACTGCATCCCTACAATGCCCTTCTACAATGCAAAGTCAGGAGATGTGAGACGTGTCTCCAGAGGCCACAGCACTGATGTGAACATGACTATCCAGAGCTCTGGCTTTCTATGTGCCTGTTTTGTTGATATGATTTGAAATGGACTCTGATCCAGGGAGGGCCACAATGTGTGTGCGTGCGTGTGTGTGTGTGTGTGTGTGTGTGTGTGTGTGTGTGTGTGTGTATGAGAGAGAGAGAGAGAGAGAGAGAGAGAGAGAGAGAGAGAGAGAGATGTGTTCATGCAGATGTGCACCTATGTATGCATGTGTGTCCATGGTTGTGTGGTTGACAATGGGTGTCTTCTTCATTCACCTCCCACATTACTTTTTGAGTCAAGGTCTCCCATATAACCTGGGGCTGACCAATTCTACTGGACTGGCTGGCCAAGGGGCTTCAGAATCTATCTTCAAGAGCTGGGATTCCAGATGTGTGCTGCTGCACCTGGCTTTTCACATAGGGACTGGGGACCTGAACTCACTTCATGCTTGCTCAGCAAACACTTTATAGCTGGAGTTCCAGCCCTATCAAGGATGTTGTAAGCACCATTTATGATGGGTCTGAGAGAGCACTGTAGATGAAGGTGTCAAGGAGACGCCTGCCCAGCTGCTCTCCCATCACACCTGCAAAGTCTGCGTCCCAAGTATCACTGCTGAGCCTGACACAGCACGCACCTGTGGTGAGATCAGCAACGATCATCTACTTGTATAGGGAAAGGGCCTGGCCCATGGATGGGTTATATTGCCATATCTCCTACATTAAACCCCACTTGCACTGTCCAGGTACCTTATGGGCATGGTGAACAAGGATTCCACTAGACCCCGGTGGGAACGACAGTTCCAAAGCCTGCTGCAGGCAGCCACTGTTGGTGGGGCGGGGCGGGCTAAAACAGCCAGGCTCCGGGGGATGCTCCCTTGCTTGGAGAGCAGGATGGGACCTTTTCCCTGCCGCCCCTCCCCCCAATCCTGGTCAATCCTGGGCAGAGCACAGTCCCTACTGCTAGGCCAGCAGTGAAGGAGGAGGGCAAAGAGTAAAGCCTGCAATGTGAGAAGCTGGAAGGATCAGAAAATTGAAACTAGAACCACAGATCTTGAGGGATGCCAGGCTGACGTCCAGAACACAAACAAAAGTCAGAGGGTGTGTGAATGAGGATAGCAGAGAGTGTCCTTGAGAGAAGACAAAAGGGAAGGATGGAAACCTCCCGCACGTGCTTGCTGGTGAATGATCAGACGGGGATTTTTAAAGCGGTGTGTATACGCCAAGCCACGGTGTTGCTGTTGTAAAACAGCACATGTTTCCAACGAATAGAAGCCCCAGTGGAGTCCTAAGAAGGCGCCGCAATGAGGAAGAAGCAATTTAAAGCACACGCTCAGAAAGTGAGGAAAACATAATTTTTGAAATTATGAACCTCACAGGAGGACAGAGATGGGGAAAGGGGCTTTCAGAGGCAAGAGTAAGTGAACTTGAAAGAGAAGAGAACAGGGCACCAGGGACTTGTTAGTGCAGCGGTATGGAAGCCAAATGCCAGGGCTAGGAAGGGATGGAGAACACGCTCTGCAGAGCCTCACAGTGATCCCAGGTGAGTGCACAAAGAAACAAAGGCATCCCTTGCTGTGGGCTGAATGAAGGGCCAGATGAAGAGAGCAGGGTCAGAAGCCTCCTGCCACCTCTGAAGAGCCACTATTTCTCCTCGTGTCCAGTGGTGGGGCCTGGGCATGCTGAGCACTTGAAGTATCCTTCTGGCTCCACCTGTGAGCTGAATCTCCTGCTATGTGGCTCCTGCGGGCCCCACCACTCCCTCCTCCAAGGCCCTCTGTGGCCCTGAGCCACAGACATTGAAGTCACTGTCTACCCTCTCCACACTGTTATTATCCGTGTTTTTCCAGTATCCCTTATAGACTCCTCTCACCCACACATGAATGATCGCTGGCTCCGTAGGACCTCTGGACCAATATCGTACTTCTCAACTTGTTCACAAAAGCCATCAGATTCCACCTAGAGAATTTATTTCACCTGGTTGATGTCCTCTACTCATAGAATGCACACCTATGCCATGGGCTACTCCAACCCCACTTTCTCATGGGGTTTTCAGGCTGGAAAGTGGCTTAACTCACTGAGACCCAGTTTGGCTCATCCCTGTACTTTCCACAATGGACCCAGGAGTGTGGGGGCATTTTTCATCCATAAAGGCTCAGCAATGGGGACACTGAATCAGAGTCATGATTTAAGACTCAAGACTCGTGGGCCCTGCTGAACTGATGCTTTGGACTCTGCCCCAGTTCCAGGAGACTCACCAAGGTGTTTCATGGAGACAGAAAGGACCTGCCTTCCCCAGAAGCAGAAGACAAAGACTGACCTTTGACCCTGTCACCTCGGTGAAGGGGGATCTCCCCGTCGACTTGGGGTTGGTATGGCTTGACAGCGACGAAGAGTCTCCCAGGCACCGCACTATACAGCTTCCTCCTGGGCCCTGGGTACTCAAAGGTCGAGAGGGAGTCCTTGTTGGCACCAGGAGTGAAGGGTGACCTGTATCAGGCAACACAGGAGGAGAGAGAAGAAAGTCACACTTTGCCAACCATGGCCAATGTGGTCTACAAACACTGAGCAGAAAGTGGCCTTAACTGGTATGTGTGCAGTCAGACAGCAAAGGCATAAGTGGGTCAAGGGGCAGAAAAGACTTGAAAGGACCCAGTGGCTGCACTGCTGGGCACATCTCCATGGAAATAAAGCAGGGTCTCAAAGGGGGCATTTCCACATCATGTTCCTTACAGCATCACCCACAGACCAGGTATTCACAGATGGATATGGATGAACAGTATATGACCACCCCTGTAATGGAACATCATCCAGCCAGGAAAAGGATATTCTGATGTGTGCCATCACAGGGATGAACCCTGGAGACAGTACAGGCATACAAGGCCATATGCTGAGTGATTCCATCCCTATGTGGTCCCTACTACGAGATCCACAGAGACAGAAAGTAAGATGGAGTGCCAGTGGTTCACAGGGACAGAGTTTCAGTTGGGAAGCTGCAAAGTTCTGGAGATGAACAGTGGAGACAGCTTCAGGACACTTATCTCAGTGACCACTGAACTGGGCACACAATGGTGGTGACAGGAAAGCTCACGGGTGTCTTGACTACAGATAATGAAAACAAATCCAGGCCTGGTCATCAGGGAAGCCCTTGTCATGTTTTTCCAATTCACTGTATTTGTCATGCTGGTAAGGACACATGTAGAATCTGTTACCAAAGTGCTCATGACCATGGGCAGCCTGCCGGCCACTCCCCAAAGGACTTTCTTTACAACGCTAGTTTTGCACTGAATGTGTGTCCCAGGTCCATCTTTCCCCAACAGTGAGAAGCCTTTAATCAAGACCAGTAATGGGACATGTAGGGAGAAGGTCCTCACATGTGTCAATCTGCAGTGTCTTCATCATGAGGCATAGTGGACTTCCAATGTGATAGTTACATGCCGGAAAAAGTGATCACCCAAGTCCTAATCAGGGACAACCTCAAGGGGACCTCCTGTCACTTCTCTTTGCAGAAAGGGAAGCTTTAGACACAAACATGACCACATTGGGAAAAAACAAAAACATAAAATCATGTCAGGATATCAAGACAACTTCGCAGAGCATCCTGGCCAAGAAAGTAGCACCTTCACAATGCTGGAACCTTCCAAGTGGTTACTACCAAGGGAAAGGAGTGGACACTGAAAGCATAGGAGAAGGTTCCAGAATGGGAATCATGTCTGAACCTAGACTAGGAGCCCACAATCCACAGCTCTCGTTTCTAAACCTAAGTACTGTGGCCTTTAGGCCCACAGAAGGGGCCTCAAACTTCCTGCAAGGAAATGAATGAGCCACTTAACACAAGGACCAATGGGAAACTGGCATGCAGGGGAATTTCTGGAAGCTGATGGGATGCTCTTTGATTAGTTCAGGAGAATTTTTGTCCTAGTTTCAGTTCTGTTGCTGTGATAAAAATGCCCTGACAAGAAAGCAATATGGGAGAAGAAGGGTTTATTTGGCTCACAATTCTAGGTCACAGTCTATGACTGAAGGGAAGTCAAGACAGAAACTTCAAACACCTAGTCACATCCCATCTAGTCAAGAGCTTAGAGAATTGAGTACAGCTAGCTAGCTTTCTCCTCTCTTATTCAGCCCAGGAGCCCAAGCCTGGAGAATTGTGCCACCTGTATCTCCTCACACACTCAAGGCAGTTAGAAGAAATCCCTCACAGGCGAGCCTATCCAGCCCTACCTAGGCAATCCCTCCTTGAGACTATCTTCCCAGGGCCTTATGTACCATGTTGCCCACGTGTGTAAAGGCCCTATGGCTTGGGGTGCTCTTACAGAATTGCAAAGGTATGCTCTGTTATATTTGACTGTAGTTCTTACTTTATCTGGCCAATAGTGAGATGAGTTATCTATTACATCATCGGCCCATATGTTCATACTTTTCTATCTGGCATGACTGTGAGATCTAGCCACCAGACCCTGGTTGGTGTCTTTGAGGAGCCAATTTACAGATATGAAATTGGGGCTGTGGCATACTAAATTTAGGCCCTCATTGGTGAGGATGGATGAGCACTGAATACACAGGGCCTGCCTGCCCCCAAAGCCTGGATCTGCCCTTCATTCATGTAAAGCAAAGAGGGAAAAGGCCAAGCCTCCTGGCTTCTAGTATGACTGTAGGGCTCTGGCCACTGAGAGAGGGGGAAGGCTGCTTGTAGATGGGGCTAGCAATGTATACCTACACCCACACATACCCAAGGCTTTCTAAATCATAACCATGGATACAGTTGTTACAGAATTACAGAGGCACAGGTGCCTGAGTAGGCCATGTGACTACCAGGATGACAATCGTATGATGAGACAGAGAACAGAACACAGCCTCAGCCTCACCTCTTTATATAGCCTCTCCTTGCCTTGCCAGCCACATCTTGGGTCTTCATGGATCCATCCATCTATTTTCCCTTATATCCATCAGTCCATCTATCCACGATTCCATCCATCCATCCATCCATCCATCCATCCATCCATCCATCCATCCATCTATCCATCTATCCATCTACCCATTCATCCACATAGCTATCCATCCATCTACTCATTTATCCATCCATCCATCCATCCATCCATCTACCCATTCATCCATCCACATAGCTATCAATCCATCCATCCATCCATCCATCCATCCATCCATCCATCCATCCATCCATCCACTTACTAACATGCCCATTCACCATCCATTGACTGTCCATCTACCTTGTCATTGCTAATCATCTGTCCATCCACTCATCTGCTCACCTTACTGAATACTATCTCTTCACTCACACACCCACATTTCAAGAGTCACTGCCTGAATCCCAGCTGACCCCTTAATTACCAGCTGACCCCTTAATTTGTCCAGTATCTACTGGACAAATCAGTGAATCTTTTAAAATATCAGTTTCCCCCTCGTGATGAATCACGAGAACAAACCAATAGGAATCCACTCCACATAGTGTCAACTGCAAAGCAGGTAACAAAATGCGGGGGCACTCTAGCTAATTCAAGCCAGTGAATGTTATTCTACACAGAAGTCAATGTAAACATAGTTTTGGGTCTCTGTTTTGTAGCCCACTCTATAGACAGCTAGCTCTGAGTCATCAGTCTGGAGGCCTGAAGCCTCCAAGGGTAGAGGTAAGGGGATCGTGGGTCATGAAGCAGGGCACACACACAGTAAGGCTCAGTGGTCCTGAGTGAGTATTGAAGCATTGTCATAATCACTATTAACTTGAACTTTATGAAGTGCCCCAAGGCAGCAGGTAAAAAATTGAGCCCATTTCCCAGATGACAGAGGGTTTCCATGAATAATGACTTCACATGGGAGTCACAGCCACCCTTGCATCCTGATGCTCTATCCTGTGGTATAGTTTAAAAAAAAAATAGGAAAGGTTATATCTCAAAGGAAGGTGTTTTATAAACTGTGACCTCCTGCCCAGGGGCTATGCTCTCCTTATGGCAGCCTTGAGCAACAACAGAGCCATGGCCCCAGGTAAGGGGTAGCCTCAGACAGGCAGGCCTGAGAGGCTAAGCTAGGACACACACAGTGAGAGAACAGTTCAGTAGTTCCCTAGCCCTGGCATCTCTGTTTCCTTCATATTCTGACCAAGAGCAGCCAGATGGAGCACCAGCCGACTTGCTTTAGTCCAAGGGTTAGATTGCTGGAGATTCAGTACCAGGAAGCCAATGTTCTGTGGGGTGACTGGGAAGGATAAATTGGGCCTTTCCCAGCTACCCTGTATGAACGGGAACTACCCACACACTGAGCTCCCTCCATTCACTCCCTCTTCCATCAGTTACTCATTCATTTATGCATAGCTTCCCAGGTGGTCCATCACCAGGCAGCACACACATCTGAGCACAGAAGATGGGAGAAGCTGCAGAGGCTTTGTAGCGAACTCCAACCAGAGTGACAACCAAAGTCAAAGTTAGAGTGCACACAGGCTTGTCTGAGCTAGGGTGAGGGTCAGGCAGTGCAAAGGAGAGCACAGAAGCTGTCTGAAGGAACACACAGCAAGGTAGAGCCCAGGGCACCTTGGCTGTGGCGGTAGGATGGAACTGGAGTGGCGCAAGGACAGAGGTGGGACGTTCAATAAGGAGATGCTGTGGTTGGTCTTGGGAAGAAATGGGGTGAGGCTGATGAGTAGAGTCAAAGAATTCCAGATATGATCCAGAAGAGTCACCTGGCAGACACCTGCAGAAATCAATGTCTCCCTGGGAAAGGCCTGGGATTAATGGAGGCCGAGAGAGCTCCTAGCTGGGGCTTGGGCATAGCCAATATCATACCCAGCAATTGGGCCTTGAACTCTAGTGCGTTACCATTCATCATTGCTATGCCTACAGACTGGACACATGCCACCCTGTTCTTTTCTGGCTATTGAAGAAAACACCCAACTAGCAAGCATAAAAGACACCTTAGTTTACCCTGCCCCCAACTACCCACCCCTAGGAGCTATGACAGGGACAAGGACTCAATAGGCTCATCACACTGGCACAAAAAAGACTGCTTCAGGAGGGGCATAGGATACAAGTTGCAGCTATCAGCCTTCAGTAGGCAGACCCACTATATCTTTGAGAGTGAACAGAGGGAGGCTGTCCATCCAACTCACAGATAGGAAGTACAATTCCCGCACTGTGTTACACCCAGGCACTGTGGCCTGCCAGAGTAGTCATAGTCTACTGCACAGACTACACAAGGAGAAGAGTTATCTGGACCTGGATTCCACAAGTAGCCAGGGTGTACCTGCTCCTACAGAAAGTAGCCTTCACTTGGCCCCGCCTCCCCCAACCATAAACCTGGTAGTCTTACCCACATTGTTTTGTTGGTATTCTGGTCACATGTAGGTGACATTAGGTATAGGTGACAAGCAGATGTCTAGAGAGATCTAACCTCAACATTAAAACACACACACACACACATATACATACACACATACACACACACACACACATAAACATATACACACATCCTCCTTCTTCCTCTTCTCCTATTTCTGTTAACCTAGTCCAGGGATCAGGATAGAAGTTGGGGAGGGAGCCCTTTCCTCTCTTTGTTGAGGTAACCATGTCCTGTTCCACCAAGTGCAGGTACCCATGTTCCTATAGGCCCAGAGAGAGAACATACAGGTAGATAAAGAATAGAGCCACAGAGACATCTAATTGTCACCCTCAGATCCATGTCTGATAGGTTGGGATGCACAGGTAAGGTGGGTACCCTAGAATCTACTAGAGCCTTCAGGGGAAAAGCTAGAGTGGCCTGTGCTTTCTGAAATCTGTGGCACATATAGAATGTTCTATGGTCTCGGGCACCTTGCCCTGAAATGTGAGGTCCTTGTCTTAAAAGGATGTTCTTTTGTGATACCAACTGAGGAACTAGCTTTTCCTGGGATAATGGATGATGATGATGCCAATGTCACCATCCTCATCACACAACATGAAACTGCAGAGACGGGTGGGGTTGGAAAGAGTAGCATGTCTCAGATGGACACAGCTGGAGAGAGGCCCATGGCCTCCTAGGATCTTCCTAGGGCCTCCCTTTGCTCCCTGCCAAAGCTAAAGTCACTTAGGACAAATGAGACAGTAGTGAAACGTCCCCATGAGGAGTACGGCCAGATCCACCTGTGATGTTGAGTAATTTTCTACATCTGGACAGCTGAAAGAGGCTCTAGGAGTACTGGATGCCCCTGACCACCTCCCAGAGTAAATGCAAGTCTCCCAGGATTGTGACTCAGCTGTGCCTCTAGGTGCCACTAGAGGGCGCCTCCTCTAGAGAGGTGAACACAGGGACTCACACCTGTGCTATGTAGGCACAGGGCAGAGACTGTGGATGGGCGAGCACACTTCTTCCCACCCTTTCTGTGTTAGGCAGGGCAGGGCAGAAGAAAAATCAAAAGGGGGACTGAGGAAGATACTAGGACAAGGAGAATGGAAGTAAGCCCCAGTGAAGACACTGCTATGGCAGGCCCACACCCCACCATCCCCCACCGCCAGCCACAGGAATCACAGGAAGACAGGAAGACCATTCATTCCCTGCTACCCCAAATCTCTCTGATGGCCGTCAAATATAGACTCAAGGCTTCCATAATTAGTTGGTGCTTGAGAGTATCATCTCTTGGTTAAGAAACTCAGGAAGGCAGAGGTGTGCTCGGGAGCTGGACATGGAAATGCAGGCCCCTTCTGGCTATGCAGGTCGGAAGCCCCTTCCCTAGGGAAGGTCCAGACTATGATGCCCTGAGTGGTCCCCTCAGCCTGCCCAATTCTAGCCTGTCCCTTGGAGCTGCTTCAGAGGTAGATGAAGAGGCTATGAGCCCCTGCCATGCTGGGCAGATACAGTTTGCATTTGTAGCATAAGCCGAGGCTGCTGGAGACACGGCTGGTCCTTTGTGCTATAACACACCTCTGAGCTTCGTCTCCCTCCTCCCTCCCCCCAGGCTGAGATATCTCATTGCTGCGCGCATGTGGTCACTGGTTTGGACACAGTATGTATATGACAGAAACCGCTGGGAGAGCATTCGGCACAGACCGTACTCTCTGCTCTGACTGCCTACAGCCCTTTCATTTCGAGGGCCAAGGAGTCAAGGCACTGGAAAAGACATAAAGCCCCTGCACAGCTCAGCTTTCCTCACCCCTGCACAGCTCAGCCTTCCTCACCCCTGCATTAAGAGTACTAAGCTAAGCAGAGAGGCCCCGGGCTCAGCAGACAGAATTCAGCCTTAGTGTTTTCTGGGGCAGCCTCAATTGAGGAACATGTACGGTTAATCGTCTCCCATGGCAGCCCCTGCCCACTACCCAGCTTCTTCTTACCCCACATGCCAATGTGGCTGTGTCCTCTTGCCATCCTCACCAGTACCACCCAGCCTGTTGAGTGAAGGGGAACGGCTGCGGGGCCCAGGGGCGTAGCTTCCAAGGCTCTTGGTGGCTCCATCAGGTTTGCTGGGTGTCTGCTGCAGCAGTTGGGGTGAGAGGCTTCGGTGGGAGGTGGCTGCAGAGCAGACAGCCCATTCAGGTGCACCAGCATTGAGGTTGTTGTCACTATTGGAACGCAGAAGAACTCTGGGGGCAGCCAATGTGTTGGGGGGCCGCCGCCTGCGGTTGGAATAAGCTGGGGCCTCTCGGAAGGGCACTGGGTTGGGGAAAAAGAAAAAGAGAGGGAGAGGGAGGGAGAGAGCAGTGAATAATGTCAGGAGACAGGGACACAGGAAGGCCAGGGCTGCATGCATCCATACCCCATATAAGTCAGGGATGGCCCTGAGGGCTTAGTGAGGGATCTGTGTAGTGCTGGGCTCCCCAAGGCCTGACTCACCCCCAACATGAACACAGAGAAACACTGAAACGGATAATGCTTCCAGCACATGGAAGCTCAAACCAGGACCTCAATGGAAGGGACTCAAGGTCTGACTTTCCATCGGGCCAGCCCATGCCTTCAGCAGGGAGACACAGCCATAACACAGGTAAGGATGGGCTTCCCCATGTCACCAAGCATTAGGACACTGCATGGCTCAGGAGCATCCCCTAAAAATCTGGACATGTCCTCTGTGAGTAGAGCTATGTACCCAAAGTTCTTACACTAGTATATATAACCCAGGACCTCAGGATGTGACCACATGTGGGGAGAGGTCCTTTATAGGGGTAACTATGTTAAAATGAGTCACTGGGATGCCCCATGTGATAGCAATAATCAGGACCCAGAGATTTAGGACCCAGACATGAGGATTCAGAGAAGACATCATCTGTAAGCCACAAACAGACCTCAGGGAACCAGCCCCAGGTAATTTTAATCTCGGATAGTCAACTTCCTATATGGAGAACAATGGGCATTTCATCTTTATGCACTCAGGCCTATAGCCTTGGTCACAGGGAAAGCCAGCCACCTCTGTCCCAGAATCTTCTCTTTTTCCTCACAGCAAGTGGAGCCTAGCATTGTGTGGCAGCAGCACGTGGCCCCACTTCACTGGGTGCCTCATAGAAAGGTCTAGACAGAGCTAGGTCTTCACGTGCTTGAGCCCAATGTACCCGCGGACTCAGATAAGGCAAACCTGGGCACCTTCAGGTATGGTGTTCACACTGCAGCCACAGTAGATACTCTCACCTTGATGGCCAGAGACACTACACACCCCTAGCCTCTTAATTGGTACCCAGTGAAACCTTATTACAAGATTTCTGCCCCTAAGTCCTAGGGCTCTATTCTATAAACAGGACCCTAGGAAGCGGGAATAAAACAGGCTTCCAGGGGGACTGACCTGGGTAAGAGCCCTGACATCTAAGAAGCAGAGCACTACAGTTTAGGGCAGCCTATGGCAATAGCTGCCCAAGGTCAGGGGTACCTCATAGAGAGCTAAGATTCCTGCTTCATCAGAGTCCATGGCTTTCTGCTCATCTGCATAGCCGAAAGATAAGGACATGAGTGGTACTAAAATAGGTGTCTCATGAACAGTTCATGGGAACAGAATGGCTCTGGTAGATCTTATGGGGTCAGAAGTGTTCCAGCACAGCTCACAGGGACAGAGATGGTCCTGGAGGAGTGCATGGGGACAAAGGTGGCCTAGGCACAGTCCACAGGGACAGAGGTATCCCTGGAATAACTCACAGGGACAGAGATAGCCCAGGCATAACTCAAGAAGTAGACCTAGCAAATCTCACAAAGATAGAGGTGGTCCTGGAGGAACTCATGGGGACAGAGCTAGCATTAATACTGCTCACAGGGACAGAGTGGCCTTGGCAGACAGAGCCCCAGCACAGTTCACAGGGACAGAGATAGCAGAGGTGGTTCTGACAGTCCTCTTTCAGATCAGCTGTGACCTAGGACAATTAATTCTCCTCTTTCTTAGGAACCAGAGCTAGATGCCAAGCTGGCAAGCCATATAGCAGGGTGACAGGCTGCTAAGCTTGGGGCTCGTGTGATATATGGAGGGAGTCCTCATTTCTTCAGTGGGCTGCAGCATGTGTCGTGCGCCCTGCTTTCTCTGCAAGCTTTTGATGGGAAAAGATGGTCAGCAAACCTCCTGACTATGTGCGATCCCACTCCCAGTTTCTCCAGCATGTGACTGACGGGGACTGGTCAGGGACAGACCAGGAACACCAAAGGCTGGTAGTGTCTTCCCTGAAGCCAAGAGCCTGTGCTCTTAAAGAGCTAGGCCTACAGCCCCAGCAGCCCACCTCCAAAAGAATCATAGCCAGGTCAGGCCTCCAAGTGTGTTTGGCTGGACACAAAGAAAGCCTTGCTGATAATGCTGCCAGAGCAGGGCTTTGAGAAGTCACCATGGAGCCAACCGGGGAGTCTGGGGTGATCTTGGGACTTAGAGAGGTGGTGGCCTTGTAAAGGATAGGTGACCTCACAATTGCAGTCTTATCTGCCACTCACTGAGATCAGGGGCTCTTGGTGTGAAAGCCAAAAGGCCAGCAGACATGGAGAGGATAAATAGTGCCTATACCTTGGGGTTTCTGGGAGTATCCCCTGGGTGAGACATGTGGAGGGTCCCGAACAGCCCCAAGACCCGGACATGCTGGTGCCCTGCAACTGTGCGTCTGTGGAGTCACCCATCCCTAAGAGTAGAGTTGATGGCATCTCTGACTGTATAACCAGTACGGTATTAATACCCTTAATGGCAAAGTGAAGGGATGTGAGGGCACTTGATACCCTGCCCATTGCAAAGACAGACTCCGTAGGAAAGAAATGTCCATAGAAGCAGAATGGAGATAGCATTACTTAACACTCTAACCCATGGCTGGAATTCATGCTGTCTGTGGGTTATAAAAAAAAAATCGAAGTCCCACATGGCAAATTTTGGTAAGCCTCATCAGAAAAAGAAGAGGATCTATTCTGTGCCCATTTGAAGAGCCTGAGTCTGCAGAAGGAAGGGAGTAGGCAGGATGTCCTCATGCAGGCGAGGCCACACAGGGAGGGTCATAGAACCAAACAGCTGGGACATATTATGCACATTTCACCCCAAAGACCAGGCAAGTGAGTCAAATGGACCCACGCAGGTAACATTAGAGTGAATATTTTAATGAAAATTGTCTTGCTTAACGACCAAGCCTCATATCAAATTAGTTTCAAGGCTGCTGAAGTATCTCTGGTGTTCAGTTCACAGTGAGCTCGGGTAGAAAGAAATCTTCCTAATTTCCTTAAAGTCACCTCTTTGGAGACCTGGTTTAATCAGAAAGAGAGCACGCTTGCTATCTGAGGTAACTCTCTGACTGGGACCATACACGCAAATGATGTTTTTTTTTTTTTCCATGAAAAGTGTTAAAAATAACTCCTTTCCTGTCTGAAAATGATTAATATGCCACCCAACGTTTCCTTCTTTCAGCAATCTGCAGGCTCTTAGGTGGGTGGATATTTTCTTAGCTGTCTTACATGCATTTATTTATACAGTTTTTTTTCCTTCCTCACAATAAAAATCATACAAGGTATGTTAAAGAGGGATTCTTCATGCACCCCATGGTTTCGCTACCCAGGGACAGCCAGGCAGAACTGGCAAGTGGCACCAGAAGAGGATACCTTGGGTGCATCCAGCCATGTGCCCTGACCCTCCTTAGCAGGTGCTCACAGCCTCCAGGTGACTGGAAGACGGAAAACCAAAACTTCTTTTATTTTCCCCAAGACCTAGTTTCCCAATGTGTCCCTTGGCATAAGCTCTCTGGATGAGATGTTCTGGAATGCAGTTCTGCCAGAGGCTGGTAGCTCAAGAACACAGTAAAATACAAAGGCACCTTCATCTGTGTTAATCTTCCAGACCTGACTCGAGCCAAACCATACCACAAAGCTGGGGCAATTATTCCTTGAGCAACCAGCAATTTGAGGAGGCACCCGAGTCCCCTCTCCCCCGAGGAGCAGCCCACGGCTGCTCACCAGGCGCCCCACGCTTCCTACAGCTTTCTCCTTACCTTCCTTCTTGGTGAAGGCATTTAACAAAGACTTCATTTTCCCTGTGACTTTGGCAGCGGTCCGCTCATTATATAACCCTCTCGGCGGGCAGGAAGGCTAGGCGCGCAGCCCGGCCCCTCGGAGCTGGCGCGGCTGGGACCCGGCGAGCAGTGGCGGGCGTCTGGGCGCTCGGCAGCCCGGAGCATCGCTGGGCATGCCAGACCCAGCTTGCTGGTGACAAAGCCCACCCCATATTCTGTCTGTCAGCTGGGAAGCAACTGTGCGCAGACTGAGGCTGCTCTCAGAACCGGCTACCTCTGGCGGTGATCCTCATGTGAGCAGTGCCACGCTGCTGAGAGAGCAAGCAGGGCATCGGGGAGGCAGCACCACGCAGAGTTAACATGGAGCAGGCGATTGCGCGCGAGCTGGCGGCCAGGAGACACCGGGAGGCATTTGTGAGCCGGAGCCCCAGTTATCCAAGGAAACCCGGCTGCTGCTGGGCGCTCCGTGCGCCTGTGGCTAAATATAAAGTACTGTGCTTTTTCTATTTTTTTTTTTTTTTTACATTTTTTTTTTTAAGAAGAAGCCAAGTCTATTTGTCAGCTAGCAGATGTGGTAAGAAAGTCAAGGGAGAAATATCCACGCTTCAGACAAGTCACCAGAAGATCCCTGACACCCCGGTAGGCATGCCAGGATTCAGGAATTCTGACAGTGACCTATTTCCCTTTGAAAGCATCAGACACAAGTGGCATCACTTCTCTGGCCCTCCCCATCTTGATAATGACCCTGGGAAAGCAGGACTCCACCCCCTGCCGCTTACATTCGCTTTGTGTAAGGAATGGGAAATAACTGGCCAAGTAGTCAGAGGTAAAGCACCCCAATACAGGGCAGCCGGCAAAAATGGGCCCTTCAGAGCTGTGTCCCCGCGTGTCTCTGGCATTCACACCCCCAACAGAAGTCAAGCAAGGGAAGCTCTCTCCAATCATCACCTTGAGAAAAGTTCTGTCTGTATAGCAAACAAAGAGAGTGCAGAGTGTGGGTGGGGGCGCTCACTGCTGCGCCCTGCAGTGGTGGTGGGGTGGTACGGGGAATGATTCCCACGCCAGAGTGAAGGTCCTATCAAAGGAGGAGGGAGTGCAAGGGTCAGGCTCTGCAATGGGCATCTACCACTGGGGCAGCAATTAAGAGTGCCCTTAGCTTCTGTGGTTGCCAAGAGAACAGCTTCCCAAGCCCGGGGAGGGGGTGGGGGAAGGGGGAAGAAAAGGAAAAGGAAGAGACAGGAAAAAGCAACTGGAACACTGAATTCAACCCCATATGGTCGACACAGTTTATGTCAACAAAAAATGGCGGTGTAAGGAAGAGGAGGCTGGCGTGCCTGAGCAGTGGCACCTTCCTTTCCTCAGCACACTTGGGATCCCAGGCACGCTCAGAATGGTCGCTGCCGTGCCAGGCGTTGTCTGGGAAGGAAAAGGCTGTGCCTGAATCACTATGTGTGTCTGTGTGTGAGCTTCGTGTCGGCTGAGCATTTAAACATCATCTCCATTGGGCCCACACGGTTCGTCAGCAATGTCAAAACCGCCTGTGTGACATCCTCCCCTGTAGTATCACAGCCGGTGGCATCAAAACGGCTGTCTTAGAGACGGAGCGGCTGTCTAACGCTTGCTCGCTGCTGCGCCGTGCATGTGGCCTCTGTGGTCCTTTGGACAGTCTAGGCAAGGTTGAGCAGCTTTTGGGAGACCCTTTGCCTATGGCATCACCCACGAGCATCCATCTTCCAGGAATGAACTAGAGATAGCTTTCCTGGGTAGGCTTCAACACGGAGGTTTCTAGATCATCATGAAGCACTTGGCTGGAGGCCATGTTGGGATGGTGTCACCAGTGTCCACGAATACAGGAAGCCCCACTCCAGAGGCCAGGGGCCCCCGCCAGTCAGACCCACAACCACATGGGCTCAGGGGACTTGCCAGAGTTCTGGGGACTCTCTGAGACACCAGTGCTGCTCAGTGTTTGCTCCATCTGTCGGGGATCAATATCTTCCAGAAAGCACAAAGCTACACCGAAGCCTAGTTTCCCTGCCACCCACTGCTTTGGCATCTCCTTGGCCACTGTGTGGTGCAGAGAATGTGTGCCCACAACTGGGTGATAAAGTTAGAAGCCAGGCTTTGTGCCACAGTCACCCTTCCCACCAGAAGATCCTACATCTGACACTGACCTTCGGTGGAGGTTGTGGGAGGAGGCCTCTTCCCAGGAGGGTGGTGTGACACCCCACACCTTTTCTGAATGAAGGAGAATGACAGAACATGACAGAACCTTCTTTTCCACACTGGGTCTCTGACCTCAGATATGTCAAAAGAGTGAGGATCAAGCAGGTCCCTGTCCCATCTTCCCTAGAGCAGAACCCCAAACTCCCAAACTCCAGCAAGGCAGTGGTGTCACACATTCCAGATACAAAGCCCCCAGCTGCCATCCTCACCAGCCGTTTATTAGATAGCTGCTCCTTTGGATGCAGTTGCTCACAAGTAGAAATTGCTGTGGAAGTGTGCAGAGCCCTGAGCTCTCCAATGGGAAGAGCTGAGAATATCCCCAAGCAGAATCGTGTCTCTACCCGTTGCCATAGTGCCAACTAGACCCAACCCTGAATCCAATGTCCCATCTGGCTTTGAAGAGTAAGCTGTGCTGGCTGGGGTGTGTGAGGGAGCAACAGGTATGGGGCACAGGTGGCATGTCCAGGTAGGAGAAACCAGCCAGGCTATAGATACAAGATGATGTGACAAAGGACCCCCACAGTATAATCCCATACCTGAGAACACTCTCTTCAGACACCATTAGTCTTTTTTTAAAAATACCACCATTAGTATTTTGGTCATATTCATCCTCAGCGGCCCCTCCACCTCTTCTTAGGCATCCAAGTTCAGGTCCTGCTTTCCCTTGCTAAAGCTCACTGAGTCCAGTCAGTGTTGCCTGTGTGTGCAGGGCTATGGAGCCGTCCACAGGAACATGGGCTAGCTACCAGTGGCTGCTCCCTCTTCCAGCAGCCATCCACTGACAATAGACCTTCAGCTGGGAGGTGTTGCTCATGAGCTCCTTGCCATCCATACTGGGATTCTGGTCGGCTTGACCCTGTAGAGGAGGTCTTATACAGGCAACCACAGTGCTGTGAGTTCATGGGAACAATGGCCATGTCATGTCCCCAGGATGGCATTTCACAAGGCTCCACATCTCCTCCAGCTTTGCATTCTTTCCTCTCTTCCTTCTGTGCTGTTCCCTGAGCCTTGGTGGTCAGGGAATACAGAGGAGTTATTTCAGAGGTCCCACGCAGGGCTGGATTGCTACAGAGGTCCCATACAGAACTGAATGGTTCATTACAGTCCCTTAATTCTCAGAACTGACCAGTTACGAGTTTGCCTTTGCCACTGTCCACTGCTAAATGAAGCTTCTTTGACAAGACTGAGAGCAGCTCAGCTTAGAGCTGGGGTGACCCTGTGGAGTGGCTGTGGCAAGCAGGACTGTGGGCAGGTGGGCTAGAGACTGTGTGAGCATCTTTGTGATCCGGGAGGTCAGAATCCTGTATACTCGGCCTGGGGTAGGCTCTGCTATGGAGAGGTGGAGGTGCCTCATGCTATACCCTGAGCATCCCTGCTGGGGAAATGGGAGATGTTCTCTGATACATCCCCGCAAACGTGCTGTCCTTGAACACTCCCAGCAACAAAGGGGTCTCTACCTGCACGCAGTGATTCTTGTTGTCAAGGGCAGGTCATGGCACCCTACCCCAAGGAGATGTTAGCTCTGTACCCTATCCCCCACTAATGACTCTCTCCTCCTGGCTTTATTTTCTATTTCATCTTATAATGCTACATGCAGCATGCATGGCTGGCAGAACATCGGTTGTGTGTGAATGATGGTCCCATGTAAGCAACTGAGGGTTGGCTTACACTGCTGTGGTTCTGTGCTCACAGGTCTGCCAACAGACAGTGAGCCCCACTTCTCCTCTCCTAGCACAGAACTGTCTATACCGTCCCCTGAGGTCTTCCACCCCAGTGACCATGGGGACCCAGGTCCCTACTACCAACTCAGGCTTCTCTGGAAAGTCGGGATGGTGTTGACTGAGGCTGGCAGCAAGCCTGCAGATCTCTGGGAAATACTGGTAGCATCTCTAAGGACACCGGAAAGTGTAGAGCAGGGATTAAAAATTAAAATTAAGGAAGAGATAAAATCCAAAAGCTGTTTCTCTTCAAGACTGCTAGAGATCCTTTATTCACAGTGCTTTCTCCTGAGAGGGTTTGAGACTTCTGGAATGTTCTGGGAGCATCCCCATCTTGGGTTCCCTGAGAGCACCCACAGAACTCTCTAGAGATTTGCAGAGGTTGTGTAAGGTTCTTGGGTCCTGGAGGTGCCGGGATGCCCTGCCTCGACATTATGGGTGTGAAGCCACCATGGTCCAAAAGCAAACACCACCAACTTCCTCATTTCCCTTTTCTCTTTTGTTTTTAGAGAGAGGGTCTCACTATGAAGCTAAGCCTGGCCTGGAACTTACCATCCTCTTGCCTCAGCCTCCTGGGTGCTCACTCCCATATCCACAAGCTTTCCCCCCACCAACCTGATTTCATTCTGGATGACAGGCCATGGGCAGTATATGATGTCCAGATGACAAAGAGCACAAGTCTAGACATGTAACCTTGGACCCCAGCGCTGCAGGGAGGTGAACTCCATCAGCATCTGGGGCCACTCGATGTCCATGCATGCTTGGAAAAACATCAGATCACGTGCCTGGGATCAGTTTCCAGAAGGAGAGTGACCCCGAAATGAGCCCCACACCACCATTTTCTCTCCACTCTACAACCTGCATGGCCAACAGCCTGTGTCCCTACACCCACCCTGGCCACAGGGCTTCCTCTCAGAGACTCACTAAGCCCTTCATTTCCATGTCTTTTGACAGCTGCCTGACAACAGGCTGAAAATAATTTTACTTCTTGTACAAAAAAAGGCTCTCTGTGCATCAGAACATTTTGAGGCTCTCAAGTCCTGGCAGGGAGGACGTGGCAGGTGCTCCCAGCACGTGGTGAGACTCGGAAGTGCTTACTGCTGATGACACGCGTGTCTTCTCTTGCTGTGGTTTCAGTGCTTGGGGGGGGTGCCTGTGGGAGCTGGACAGTGTGGACTGAGGCACTGTCCTCTGTAGCCATGGGCTAGCGGCTTGAGCAGTCCCTTTCCCTCAGTTTCCCCCACCAGCAGAAGTAGGGGAGCCTGGCAATTTCTAGTACTGGCTGTGGGGTTACCTGAGTTCATGTGTTCAGGGTAAAACAAAGTGTTCCCACATACAGCACTCTGGAGAAGAACTACCCAGTGGGGAATGAGGCTCTGTGACTCTAGAAAAGCTACCCCCCCCCCGTGTACTTCTGTTTCTATAGAAAAGGATGTCCCTGGAGCTGCCTCATGAGAGGTGGCAAGAGTTCAAGTGTTTCTATTTGCAACAGTACTGTCAGCACTGGCTGAGTAATACGTGCCATTAGAACGTGCGTGATGGAATCCGGGGACACGGCTCAGTTCACACAGTGTTTGCTTAGCATGCACAAAGCCCTAGGTTCAATCCCCAGCACAGCATAAACCAGGCATGCGTGATGTGATTTACACCTGCAGTCCCACCCAGCACTCAGGTGATGAAGGCAGGTGGATCATAATTTTAAGATCCTCAATTACACAGCAAGTTTGAGGCCAGTCTGGGCCACAGGACGCCTTGCTTCACAACGACAGCAAGAAGACCCCAACCACACCAAACTATGAGTCATCAGGTGGAAAGGTGATAGACAATCCCCTCCCCTACACAGACCCTCCCTAGCATGTCCAGATGCCTCTGCCATCTTTACCTCCTCTAAGACACCTCCCTGGCTGACCTTGTCATTGGAGACACTGTCCGTCAAGATTCCTAGGGCAGCAGTCAGCCTTTTGGGCTTTTCATGTTGCCTGGATATGCCAGTGTTTCCTCTTTCCCCTGAAAACTGGGAGCTGGAGATTCCCAACATGCTGGAAACTAAATGAATGAGTAAAAGAATCCAGGCCTAACCCATTGGGTTCCAGGCACAGCGGGCCAGTCTGTCTTCAGTCCTATTTAAGTGACATGAGGCAACAGCCAGCCCATTGCCCAGCCCCACCCCTACCCAGGACTGCTCCACCCCAATCAGGGGCTTATAGGGGTGCCACACCACACCAAGCAGTTGTCTGGGGACCTGGGAAGTCCTGTGCAAGAGGGCTCTGACAGGATGGTCATTTGAACAGGAGCACCAGAACTTAGTTTCCGCAATCCTTTCGGTGTCTTCAGCGTTCCCTGCAGCCTTATTTTGCTAGGTGAAAGCTAGAGCCTGTCCTTAGCTTCTAATGTCACATGGACTCACCCATTTGATTTGCACAGTAAAGAGCATTTTGATACAAGGGAGGACCGTGTGAGGTGGCAGCCAAAAGAGAAGCAAAACTGCACATGTAAATGGCAGGCAGCTGTTTAACTAGGCACTCACCTAGGCCAGGATGGTGCTCCCTCAGTCACTGTACATGTGGGAGTTCACATTAGACTCCTGCAGGAGCCTCTCCTCGAGAAGACACCTGCCTCAGTCAGCACAAGGCTATGTTCTGAAGATTCACTGAGGGTGGGTACTGAGGGCACTAGGTATGTGCATGAGGCCCCATGCTTCCCTTCAGCTGTGGCTAGATAACTCAGGCACAAAGCCACCATCCCCACCCCAACCCCATGTGGTACCACGACAGTGGAAGAGAAGAAAATGGCAAATTCTAGAAGCAGCTAGTCCAACTTCCCAGGCTTTGTGGCATAGCACACCTTGATGCCTTGAGGTAATCCTTATTTTCCCACCTTAGGCTCCTGAGGTTCTGCTCCATTGGCCCTTATTTCAGCGGAGGAGGACAAGGCAGAGAGAGAGAGAGAGAGAGAGAGAGAGAGAGAGAGAGAGAGA
>NC_034590.1:113433070-113474003 GCF_900095145.1 Mus pahari | reverse complement strand
GCAACTGGGCAGGTAGAGGCAAGAGCCCTCCCTATTCCTGGAGCCCATTCCCACCAAACTCAAACCAGCAGACCTCACTTTCTTCCCTAGTAGCTTCAGATGACTGCAATTTAAATATTAGTAGGCAAAGTATCTCCATTGCACAGTAATTGGTGAATGAGTCATTACCCATATAAATAAGGCCAGATATTAAAAGGCGTCTCGGCAGTAACATGGGGTTAGCTTTGCACAAAGATGTGGGTGTCTGCGTCTGTGTCTGTGGCATCTGCACCATTCTTGGCAGAAGCCACTGAGGGGCTCAACTTTTGCAAGTTGTATGGTACCCAGGGTGAGTAGCACTGCCGAGGAGCACGCTTCAGAATTGGTCTGAGCCTGGCTGGACTGGACTGATGCTGAGGGGCTGGGTAAGAACTGGGTAAGAGCCTCTTGCCAGTAACCTTGTCTACCTGTCCAGGACGATAGCCAGTGCAGGGTCTCTGGAGGCCTGAGAGAGGTAAGAAAGACTGGAGTGCATTCTGGAAAGATCCTAGGTGTCAAATGCTGCCTCACCAGCCAGGCCCTCCTTGCCCTACCTGCTCAGGACTACCTGCTCTATACTCAGCCCCTAAGGCTGGTATAACCCATGTCCTGATCCCATTCTGGACTCAAACATCACCTCTATTTCCCCTTAGACTCGGCCAGCACCCTTGTATCAGACCTGGTCTTTCCCCACATAAGCCTGTTTCTGAGCTCTGGAAGTTTCTGGTGGACAGAAGGGCATGGATCAGGTTTTTGGCTTCTACCTGGACCTGAAGACCCCACCTGTTTGGCTCTCCCAAGAGAGCCCTAAAGTCCTGCCTTCCTACAGGAACCCTTCCCCCAAGATGGAAGGACGTGCACAGGTCCCCTGTAGACTTCAGAGAGACAAAGATAGCCGTCTGCAGGGAGTAAGCCAATTACCAGCAGTGCTGATTAGCAGAGTACAGTTCTCGGCCTGAGAGCCAAGTCCATGCAGCACCCCCTCCCTCCCCAGCCTCCAGGCCTGATGGGTCCTTCGGTCCAGCTCCTAGGAATTCATGAAATTTGACCCTGGAGCTAGCAGATGGGCATCCTGGGTAAATGAGTGGCCCAAAGTGGGATTCCAAGACACAGCTTCCTCATCTAAAGAGGAGCAAGTTCTAGCCTGCCTTGCAAGTTCCCTGAGCATTCTGAGGGACAGAGAGCCTAGGAAGGGCTTTAAGACCCAGAGAGACTGGACGCACTCTCAGCCTCTCTGGAGATGGGGAGCATGTGCTAAGCCCACCCAAAGTATGTAGCTCAGCATCTTCCTATCACAAACATGTGGCATGGGCTGCCTGCCTCCACCCTCCTTAGCAGGAAGCCTTATGAGGTAACCCAGAGGCTGCAGAGACTCAGACAGCAAGGCCTGCATCCTGCCTAGGCTGCATGCATAGTAGAGAGCTGGTCCTCACATAGCCTGGCTGCTTCTTCATAGTGGACACACATGCCCAGCTCTAGGCTATTAAGGAGTATTGACTCCCCCCCCCCCTCCCACCAGCCATCATTGCTCTGGCTGGACTCTCTGGGAGCTCTAGGGAGGACTCGGCTTTTAGACCTGCCCTGACCTACACAGCCACTGCTTCCTCCGCATAGTGCCTCACCACACCCTGGAGAATAAAGGTGGACTGCGGGAGCCAGGGATATGCTGAGGGACCACAGTGGCTATATGGCCACCGTGACTCCATATACAGAAGCTGAGACCAGAAAGTATAACCACAGCGACCAGGCCCCCATACTGAAGGCTAGCATTCCCCAGTGTGTGCGCTTGTATCCCTGGCGCTTCGTGTGGTGGTATCTATAGATAGGGACATTGGCAAAGATTAGGGTTAGGTGAGCCCATGAAGGAAGGGACTCATGATTCTAAAACAGGACACAGGAGAGGTTCTCTCCCCCTCCACTTCTGTGCTGTATGGTTTCCCAGCCTCTTGAATTGTCAACTAAATAACCTTCATGTTTGTTCACTTACCCATGGCATCATGGGAGTAACACAGATGAGATACTCAAGAAACAGTCTTGTCCTGGCCAGTCATTATTTTTCCTCATTGCATATATCAGAAACTGAAGTCGTATTATTTAAGAATTCATACTATGTTTCTTCCTGAACAAAATATCTGTTTTTGTCACTACTTCACTACAGTAAGGAGCCCAGCTCCCTTCAAAGATGCCTTCAAATGTTCATCCAATAAACAAGTAGATAAAGATGAAGGTTCTCTCCCTGCTTCATCACACCATGAATACTCCTTCCTGTACCTTCTGGGAGGTCTGGGAAAGAGGACTGAGTCACAGTCACTCTTGTTTTGGTAAACCCATTCCCCAGCATAGCAAGAGCTTAACAGTGGGTGGAGGGGCCTAACAGAAGCAATAGGAGGGAAGGAAGGTCTGTCTTGGCTCCCTGGGTTATGGTGCAGTCCATCATGGCGGGGAAGGCTTGGCAGCAGGAGCTTGAAGCAGTCACTCACATTCCATTCCACAATCAGGAAGCAGAGAGAGATGAACACTGGTACTCAGCTCACTTTCTCCTTTTCATTCATTTCTGGACCACAGCCACATTGAGAGTGGGTCTTTACTCCTCAGTTAAATCTCTCTGAAAAAAACCTTCCCAGACACATACGGGGGTGTCTCCTAGATGGTTCTATTCGTGCTGATGATCAAGACTCATGCTTACACATGGCAAAATGCTCTCCTTTGTGAATCTGTTGTCTTCCAATTCAGACGCCGCACAACCGTATCTGTTATCTGGTGAGTGTTGAGTTTTCTAGCAGTCAATAAAATCACTGGCAGAAGATGACCATGAAGCCAGTGGCAGGGTTCCTTTAAAGGGGTTGCTACTGCTTTGGTTTTAGGGTGAGGTCTGACTCTAACCTCCCTCCAGGGATCCCCACAGACAGGCCAAGGTACTCGCTAAGTCCCACCAAGGTGGGACTTACGTCTTCACCATTGCCTCTGCAATGGAAATCCCTGACATCTCCCCTGGACTCTCCAAGTTTAAGTTACTGTTTTCCATTGGACCCTTCAGTTTTTCCACTGCTGTGTGGAAGCCCTGGCTCAAACAGGGGCTTATATCCCTTAGAAGAGTCCCAGAGACTCAAGACCAAGGCAGTTTCTGAGGAGGTCTTGCAGGATACCTATCCAGGTTCTGTGTGTCAAGGATTACCTATGTTCTTGAGCCAAGTTACTTATTCTCTGTGAGACTCTGCATCTTCATGGGTAAATGAGACTCAAGTGACATGCTCTATAAAGTCCCTTCTGGCTTTAAGAAGCAGGGAGAACTGGGCCCAGCAGAGGGTTTGCAGAGCTGTGTCAGGAGCTTGCTCACATTCCTTGGTGGGGTATGGGCACCTCTTCCCAACCAGCTAATGGGATCCTAAGGTTGCAGAGCATATAACTTGAGTTTTTATAGAATCTGGCTCCACCATTCAGCTAGGTGAAGAATCTAAGACATTCTTAACACTGAAAGAGACACTGCTGGGCTGGGAGGCCTAGGAGAGAGGCAGCCAGCAAGATCCAACAGTCAGGAGAGGGTGTCTTCCACATGATGCGACTGGAAGCTTTCCCTTCAGCCATAGAACATTCCTTACCAGCCCTCTGAGAAGAGTCCAGGAGGAAAGCCTGCAGCCAGACAGAAGCATCCCACAGGCAGTCGTTACAAGGAAGATGTGTGCTACCCAGGGACACTCTGACAATAGTCTAGGAGGGTGTGCCACATAGGGCATCTTCAGAGGTTGTCCTGGACTCACTGGTGCACTGCCACTGGATCTAGGCCAAGTCACTCTGATGGGATCTGAGTGGGACGACCCTGGCATGAGCCTGCTCACTTGAACAGGGGTAGGGTGATGTGGGGAGAGAATCTTAGCATGGAAAGTAACAGAGATGGAGGCTGCACTCATTTTATCTCCCTCTGACAGTAATTGGAGGTGTGGGTAGGCAGGAGGGACCTTTCTGTCTCCCCGGCTGCATTTTTAGAATGGCTGGGCTAACAGGACCTCTGCCACTTCTCCTGGTAAGGTGTCCATTCCATGATCCCCAGTCTGCTCCAGCAGATGTTGAACATGGAGGGCTGGATCTAACATGGTATAGATTACCAGTCTATGCTCAGAGCAGGGCCAGAGCATCAGGCTCTCGGGTAATGAGGTACATGGGACATTCAAGTGGTGACAAGTGGTGACATTCAAGTGGTGACATTTCATGGGGGCTGGAGAGTCCCTCAGAGGAAGCTGAGTAGGCTTCTGGTGGTCTAGGGTGAGTATGTGGAAGGAGTGATATTATACACAGAATTATCAACACTTCCAAGTTCTTATTTTTCGATCTGTGGCTTCCACCTTTGGAAGAAGACCCTTTCCAGGCGTGATTAGGTTAGAATGGGTCACTGGCTTGAGCCCTTGTTACATATGGTTTGGGTCCTTATATGAAGAGGAGCGCAGGATAGGAGCCCACAGGGGACAGCCATATGAGGACATGGGGAGAAAACTCTATGGGCAAAAGGGGAGAGGCCTCAGGAGGAACCAGTTCTGCAAGCCTCCATCTTAGACTTCTGGGATATGGAATGGTGGACATGTGCCACTGAAGACCCAGCCAAGTGCTTTTCCAACAGTCTAGGCAGAGTGAGGAGTGCACGCCGTCCTACAGGGGGTGTGGTCCATTGCCTTTGAGGTGAAACTCTGGTCCTGGACTAAGCGCTAAAGCTAGAAGTTGGACTTCCTCTTCATGAGCTATTTTGGGGTCTTCGATCCATCTTGGATAGAGGGCCTCATCCCATTCCACCCCATCTTGAAGACATAATCCAGTGCTTCTGCACCAACAGCACAGGTCCTATGGGGTGCAAGCTCCCAAGGGTGTAAGCCTGTACACCTCACCTGTCTGTAGCCAGCCTTCCTTCCAGCCCTGCCCCATTCTGGCTGATGGGCCTCTACCACATCGGTCCCATCCCTTTATAGTCTACTTTTACCAACACCCAAGGAGCGCTCCATTTTTCTATCTGGGTCAGCAGCACAATCCAGGAAGTGTACTCTCCCTGTTCGCTGCTACCTGATGTGGCCGGCCACACATTTGTCCCAGGAGGGTGGGGAAGGGAAATGAAGTTTCCTGCCCCTGAACTTGATCCTTCTGGTATTACCCAGGAGGTGGTTAAAATGCTGTGTGAGCTTCTACAGCTGACATGGCCCCACGTGCAGCAGGGCACAACTCCAGCTTCTGCAGAGGGACAGACCTTGAAGTCTGCCTTTCCTCCCCTCACAGCTTTTGGCCCCGTGCCACAGCTCTGTGCTGTCCCATGTGACATTATATAATGTCCCTGGAGGCTTCTCGCTGTCCTTTTCAGGCCAGGTTCTTCAGAGCTGGGTGAGATGCAATTGGACTCTCTGCTTGATCAGTGGCATGGCCTGGACATCTTTGTGCCTGTGGCGCTTGCTTCTTTGATTTCTTTCTTCCCAAAGAAGGAAGCCATAGGGCAAAAGGCCCGAATGTGTTTACAGTTAGTGAAAATCACTCTCCAGGAAGAACTAATTAGCCACTAAGAGTAAATTTTCTCTTAAAAAATAGGATATTATAGAGAGACGTGTGTACCCTTCTTTTTACCTACCAGACCAAGGAAACAGTGGACCCCAAGGCATCGGATTGCCCCAGGAGTCTCATAGTGGGGAGGGAAAGGCTGAAGTCTGGAGCCAGACAGAGGGGACTTGTCCCCTAGAGACCTCCCAGAGTTCTGAGAACGTGTCAGACCGCCTTGCAGGAGAGACTGGAGCTGAGACAGTGAGGGGTCAGTGATGGGCAGGACCACACCCTGACCAGGACACTCAGCTCTGCACTCCTGCTGCCTTCTGCTTAAACCTAAATTTCACATCAGGAGCCCAAAGATAGACTTGGGAGTCACATAACCCCTTTGTTCTTCTTTCTAATGTGGCCATATCAAATGACTCCTCTCTCTCTGCTTTTCAGTATTAGCTGTCTCTTTAATTGGCCTATTGAGGATGAGTTACCAAACCTGGCCTGTTCAGACCATTAGAGAGAGTCCAGATTCCAACCCTAAGAGCTCCAGTAATGATGCCAAAGCCAGAGGTCATCCTTCCAGCAGAAGATGGACCATAACCCTCATGATATCAGGTGAGTGTTCCTCTTCCCTGCTCCTGGATCTTCCCCAGTGGGCAGCAAGCCGCCAGCTTAGAAGGTGCTATCTACTGGCTGGCTGCTGGCTCTGGTCCCCTTGGGTGACCTCAGAAGAACTGTGATGGGTTTTTGGTGGGTGATGTTGTCTTGGCAACCATGAACAAGACTGGGATCCAGTAAGCTCCTACCATTCATAGAGTCTCTTCCCTGAGGCTCAAACTAGGGTAGCAGGTAGCACAGTAGGGCCAATGATGTTGGATTCCCCATACAGAATAGGATTTATGTGCTCGGTAATAGAGGGGGCATCACAAAATTAAGAATCACAGGCAGGCCCTTAGTGAATGAATAAACATCTCCCATAATTACAGAGCGGGGAAGCGGGAGGAGCAGAACAAAGGCGGAGAGACAAGCGTCCCAGCTGCTTGCTGCAGGGCTGAAAATAGATACCCACTGGAGAAGACTGGACGCCACAGGGCGGAGTTGTCGTCTGTGAGCTTCCTGCAGTTAGACAGCATCAAGAGCAGAGGCCGGGAGGGCCACTGAGGAGGGGACACCTCACCTCAGAACACTTGGATAGTCCACACAACCTGGAAAAGCCTGTGGCAGCGGGTAGCCTCGGGGATGCCAGATCCAGAATGACTGAGACGGAGACCAGCACTGGGGCCTTTGTCTTCTGGAGGCAGAGCAGGCCAGTGAGCTAGAGTCTGCAACGCAGCCTCAGGTTGAAAGAGCCACCGTCCACAGAGGTGGCAAAGAAGATGGTGGGGGCTTTTAGAGAAAGTGGAAAGCAAAGGCCCCACCCTTCCTGGTACTCTGTGGGGAGGGGAGTCTGAAACCCCAACATCTTAGTTATTAATCTGTAGGTGAATAGTGAAAATATTGGCCACATGTTCTGGCCAACAAGGACCAGCTATTTACAAACTGCTTGTCTTGGGATCGACACATGCAACATGTCCAGTGTTGACCTGTCTAATGCCTATATCAACACAGGGGAGGACATAATACTGTGCCATGACTTCAGGGGGTGACCTTAGCTTAGAGAGATTAAACAGCTTGGCTGAGACATGAAGCTCCAAAGTCTGCTCTTGGGGACACACGACACCATCCTTCCTACCATCTGTAAGACTGTTGGAATGAGCCCCACCCTTGGAGGGCCTTTGTTACACACTCAGAACAAGAAGCTCCTAAGGACCATGGATAGCTCTGCACACATGAAACTGACCAAGAATTCGCCACTGGCATGGAGCACGACCTGCTCAGCTGGGTAGACACACCTCTTCCCAGAACTTAATGACTTTACTTGAGGCTCCCACACAAGCTCACCAGACTTCCTCTGGACTGTTCTGTGCCCTGTACCCCTCTGCTTGGCATAGGCCTATAAGGACCCTGGGGAGATGGAAGCACAGAGCCTGTTCTTAGGGTCTCAGCCTGTGCCAAGGCCAATTGTCCCTCTAACCAATATAAGTCATGTTCACACCTTCCAGTGGACTCTGAGGAAACCCTAAGGAAGGGTTGGCTGAATGTGGCCTCGCCGAGCACGGAGGTAGAAGGTTTGGCGGCAGAAGAGCCGCTGCTATGTTTTTAAGCAAGAAAAGAAATGCCAGGAAGCACAGCCGTCAATCCTCGAATCTGCTGTCAGTGTTAAAAATAGGGGGGACTGTGCCAGGCTGCCAGGCTGCCTGTGAGGAGCCCCGCTCACACCAGCATTTTTAATTAATTTTAAATTGCTCTGGAAGGGGGACAGCACTGAGAACCTGCCAGAGTGTTCCCTCATGCTCAGCAGCAGCCCCTACCAGGCGTCTCCTCTGTGCCCCGAAAGTCCCCAGCCCACAGCTGCAACCTCTGATTAATTCAGCTCACAACTCCAACTCACAAGCCACATCAATGTTGCAGTCACTGTGGGCTTCAGAAGAGCACCGCCTAGGTCCTCCTGAAATCTGGCCTCCAGGAGGGGCCAGGTCAGACTCAGGGACTGTCCTTAGTAGAAAGACCCAGGTTGGATGGAGGTGAACCAGGGTGGCCCAGTTTGGAATTCTAGCCAGCTGGGTCAGGTTTAGCTGTTTTGTCATGCTAGAAGATGGGGCTGTGCAGGAAGGGTGGGTCCATGCCCATTGCCATGGCTAAGAGAGTTCGAAGCTAACTAGTCTGCCCACAGGAGACAGGAGAGGTAGGTTCTCTTGGGACAGCACAGTCTTGGTGACAGCAATATCCTTCCAGCTTCCTAAAAAAAGGCAGGCAGAAGCTTGGATTGTCAAGTGAAATTTCTTGATTTTTAAATACTAGTAAATCATTTCCTTTTTTTTCCCCCATAAAATCCAAATGTGCCTTACTTATAGTTTAGGATCTGCCCACAAGCCACCAGAAATTGGAACTGGGTGTTTGAAAGATAAGCATCTTTAGGACTTGTTTCTTTCTGATGTGCCTGGCGAGGAAAAATAAGTATCCCTGACTGTCAGGGCACTCCTGTCAAGCTCAGTGTTCCCCAGGCAACCTGTAGGTGGCCTTAGTGTAGTTTTTCAAAGTTAGTTCCATAGGACCCTGGACACTGGAGGCATGGTGTAATTCAGGTTCCACGGGGCATACAAGGTTAGGTTTCTTATGAGACTTATCAGGATCTTAAGTGTTGTCAAGCACACCGTGATGCGCCTAGAAGCATGGAATAGGGTTGGGCAAAACTGACCCCAACCTGTGTCTCTCAGAATAGCTGTGAAACTTACTAGAACTTAGAATACCAAGAGTAAGTAGGTCTGAACCTAACTTAAGGGGCTCGGTCAGAGTTACATGCAATGCACCCCAATCACGAATGATATATCAGCTTTGAATGGCAGTTGGCACAAGCTCGAACTCGGAACCAGAGCCTCAGAGTCTGGAACATGAGCTCAACTCAGGCCTCTTGCACCTGGTTGGCTGTTGAGCTGCATAGGACTCTGGGAGAACAGTCCAGCAAGCCACAGCGACAGTGACTCAAGCCTCTGCCCAGCACACACACACATACACATACACACACACACACACAGGGTTTGTAAGAGAGACTCAGCATTCCCAAGGAAGGAGTTGGTGGCCTCTTGAGGACCTAGCCTGGGCCTTGGCAATGTCAGATCTGGAGCATACAGTGTGCTGTCATCAAGGACCAATGTCCTCCATCTCCAGACCCTCCAGGCATCCTCAACAGTGTCTTAATGCTGCCTCCATTTTCACATGGCTCCTCCCCATTGGGTTCTGTGGCCCCTGTACCTGAAGTGTCTCCACCCCATTTCTCTATAAAGACTTGGGATTCACTCTAATTCAATATGAACTCTTTTCAACTGAGTCCACAAAGCTGTAGTCTAAACAAGCTACATCCCAACATGCTATTAGATGATTCTGGGAAGAAGAATGTCTGTGTCAATAGCCAGCATTGTGGGCAGACTAGGCCCCTTTATATGAGCTGCTAAGGACAGGTACCATGAGCTGCCGAGACATGAGGGCCCTGGCCGTGACCTCCTTGCCTGGACAAACCCTGCATCTACCATGGAGAAGGCTATTCTACCCACAGCCTGCAGAAGAAGGCATAGCTTTTCATTTGAGCAAGGAGGTCTGAGCCCTGGCTCCATGGTACTCCTGGTGACCCAGTGATACAAGAGGACAGCCTACTGGCCGGCTACCAATAGGTGCCCTGAAGGCTCTGGTAAGCTCCATATCACCTCACAACTTTACCACAAGGGCTAATTAAAAAGAATGCACACTGCAGTGTGTCCCTCCCAAACTCAATCTGGTTCTTCATGGAAAGAACTGGCCCAGAATGGAGGAGTTAGCTTTGCTTCTATAAGCTTCCAGGTCAGAAAGGCTGGTGTTCTGAATAAGTGACCAAGGGCTTCAGTTTCATCTAGGTCACAGAAAACATGAAAACCTTAGCTCTTCCCTTCTCTTTTCTCCCACCTCCTCCAGATGGGGTCTCCTGTCGCCAGTTTTATATACTTTACTCTTGACCTCTGCTTCTGCCTACATATTTACTTCAAGGTCCTAGCCTGCAATCCAACACCAAGCTGGTGCCCCTTCTGACGAGTCTTCTCTACACACTGTCCCACCTGAGTCTCTCCACAAGCTATGGTCACTTTCTCTGCTGCTAGAAAGTTTGTGTTCCCTTTTTCAAGATGTGGGAATCCAAGATCTATATACCAGGATGGTGGCAGTCACCAATAGGCTTTGAGGCAATTTTCCACCAGCCCCAGATGCTGGCCATGACAACCCTGGATGACTCCTCCAGTTCTCAAGACTCAGGGCTCCTAGCAGAAAGCTGGAACTTAAACTTACACAGGACCCAGAGTTCACCTTCCCAGGATGCTGAAGAGTCCCTGGTGTGTTGCAACAGTGTCAACAGATTCCCTCCACCCATACCTGCTCCTCCTCCATGACAGAGGTTCAGCTTGTCCCTTTACCTGGTGCCAACATGCAGACCAGGATGGAAGCAAACATGGCACTCATCTGTACCAGAGGTTGCAAACCCAAGGCAGGGGAAGGGACAGCTCAGCATGCTGCCAGACAAGCTTATGATCAACACAGAGGTCTCAGGGGTTGGAAAGACCTTAGGAATCATGTCCCCAACATGTTGAACGTCGATAAAACTCAAGTCTGGCTGGAAAGGACGTAAGCTTCCGCAGGGATGAGCAAACAGAGCTCAGGCCCTTGTGAGCCTCTGGCAGATTCCAGGGAGGGCTATGTGTGAACAATCACACCCGTGTCCTTCCTGCTCCCAGCCTGGTGGTGGGCAGTGGATGCAGATAAAAGGCAGTTTCTGAAGGCAGGGAGGCTTCCTCAAGGGGTGAAGTGTCCAGCATCTGACAAGATCACCTCCCAAAAGATTTAAAATAGGAAAGAGAAGGAAAGGATGACTGGATACATGGATCAGGTTGGTAGGAAGCTGTCTGGCTGGATGAGACAGGTGGATGCTGATGAGTGGAAAGATGGGTGAGTAGAGGGTGGATGAGTAGGTGAATGGCCAGTTGCATGGACATGGGCTGGCAGCCAGTGGGCTGGCTGGATATATGGATTAGATTGGATGGATGGATGGATGGATGGATGGATGGATGGATGGATGGATGGATGGATGGGCTAGATATATGCTGGATAGAAGGGAGAATGGATGGATAAGGGAAGGGTAGATGAATTGTCTGACACATAAACCAGTTGTTTATAAACTCTTTTGACCTGTGTAGCCCATTTCCACATGCTTCTGTCTGGTCTGAGTCTCTACCTCCTTTTAGGAAATAGTTTACAGAACACTTCAACAGTCCTGAAGAAAGGCACCAAATCCCATTTTGCTGAAGGAGAGGGTTGTAAGCACCTTACACAGAGCCCCATCCAGAGGTTGAGATCCAAACATAGCTGGTCCATCTGAGCTCAGCTCTGCTCTTCCCATCCTCCAGCACCACTCAGTATTCTGAATTATTCACAGGTTGCCCTACCTGCTGGCTACCTTGTCACTGAACTCTGTCTAATGGGGAAGTCAGATCTGTTTTGGAGTTATAGCCATCACTGACAACTTGGGCTCTTTGCTGTAGTAACCTGTGCCTATGGTCAGTTCTTGCGACAGGATGTAGAGAAGAAAGCATTCCCCAGAAGTGGGGCAAAGTGGCCAGGGTCCACTCTCAAGAGCTGGTGGGCATACTCTGCAAAACCCTCAGTAGATTCTGAGGGCTTAGAGCTGGACTGACAGTGGTGGGCTGGTTCCCATAGATTACAGACAGTGTGAGCAGCACCCACACACAGTTGTTTGGGGGATGAATACCTCACTGTGGTCACTTGCCACTGGCCGGAGAAGCATCTGGACTTGACTAGCAGGCTGGAGGCAGAGATCACTGTTTGTCCCTGTCTTCCTGGGCACAAGAAAGTTGTGAGCCTCACACACATCACTGAACCTTGCTGGGTCCCACCTTCCTCTCAGGAGCTTCGTTTCCTCACGAGGACCCTGATGTCTTTCACAGACCTCAGGAAAGCTGACCTGCTCAGAGCACAAGAAACCACCAGCAGGTGACTGTGGTCTTGGCTTCCACATCACGGGACACAATGGCCACCTTCCACTGCTCAGGGCACACTGGGCACAGGGGACCTAATTACACATGATATGGCACCCTCCAACAGGATTTGATGGCGTTCCAGTGAGAGGGACTTGTCCATAGGGGGACAATGTCACAGCTTCAAAGAGCCAATTCCTCAGAAGGCCAGTAACAGGAGCCCCAGGGGGTGGCGGCAATTAGTCATTTCTGGGAGCTGCACATGAATTACTTCAGTAGCTTCAGCCTCATGAGTCTAATGTGAGATCTAAGTTAACCAGGGCCTGGAGTCGCCAGAAGGGCTTCTGCCACCCCATCCGGAAACCCCTGTTCTGCCCATGGTGGATTTCCCAGACTGTGACTGGCTGCAAAGTACTAGTCAGAAAGGGAATTATTCAAGTCACAGCGTGCTGTGACTTCAGTTTCACGGCTTCCATCCCAGCCCAAATGTGCTAGGAGTTAAAAATGAGGGGGAAGGCTGCACCCCGCCTGCGCTCTGCTGAGAAAAAGTGTCGGGCTGTACAAAGGTCACCAAGAGCATCTGCTCCTTGTCCCGTTCATAATCCATCTCAGATGGGGGCCATCAAATTTCACTACTATGAGCATGTGCAGTACCAGCAGCAACTGTCATCACCTGTGGACAGTGCTGTGGGACGGGCTGCTGGCGCTCTTGAGTCTGAGCTCAGTTATGCCGGGTGGGTGGCAGACATGATGGTGGTACCTAAACTGTAAGCCCCTCAGAGCTTGCTGCCTCCTCCTCTCTTGGCCAATGAGTCAGTAGACCACATCAGACACCCAGATATGATCCAGCATATTCTATCCCCAGCATCGAAGAGCCCTGCCTCCCTCACCTCCCCACTGTAGGCAAGGCTCACACCACAGGCAAAGCACTTATCTTAGGAATGTAAATAACAGGGCTGGGAGATGAAATGGTTCGGCTTGCCACACAAGCACAAGGACCTGAGTTTGATCTTCAGGAACCACATAACAAAATCTAGGTATGAGGGCATGCACTTTTCACCTCAGCACTGGGGAAGGGGTGACAGGAGGATTCTGGGGTTTCTCTGGCCGGCCAGCCTAGCCTAATCAGACAGTGCCAGGTCCCAGTGACAGATCCTTTCTCAAAAAGCAAATTGGATGTCTCCTGAGGAATGACACCCATGGTTCATCTGTGTACCATGCATGTACACACAAGTGTACCCTTCAACACACACAAAAGTAAACAGCAGTGGTATGTTTGCTTAAAACCCCCCTAAGGACTACTAAATCATGAAAGAGTCCACCTCTTGATTTTTTACTATTAGGCTCAAAGAACCTGGCTTCTTGCTGGAGCCTGTCACTCCTGCCTCTTCTCATGGACCATGTACCCGTCTTGCTATCACTGGGCCCAGGAGATTTCTAAAAAGTTCTCCCTCCTATAGTGACTTGACAGTCTACATCCAGGAATAGGCCATACAACTGTCTTCAGATGGCTTGTTCTTCCCAATGCACAGCTCACAGCCCAGACTTGGCCCTCAGTAAGGCCTTCCTTCCCTGAATTCTCTGTTGGTGGAGATTACGTCTCCTGTGACCCTTGCTGTCCCTTCTCGCCACTGTACTAGTTTTCTGTCTGGGTGCCTGGATGAGGTGATGAGCCAGTGGGTAATTAGGTACAGTGGTAGGTAAATGGACAGGAGTGGGGAGTGAGTATGTGATGAGTGACTGAGCAGATAAGATGGTAGATGTGTCTGTGTGCAGATGAATGAGTGGATGAAGGATGGGTAGATGGACGGGCAGATACAAAGGTAGACAGACAGATATGTGAGTAGGTAGAATGAGTGGGTTGGTTAATGGGTAAATGGATAAGTAGGTAGGCATGCGTACGTGTGTGTGTGTGTGTGTGTGTGTGTGTGTGTGTGTGTGTGTGTAGCACATGGGTAGATGGATGAGTGGATAAGTGAATAGGCAGGTAGATGTGTATGGGTGAGTGGGAGAATGGGTAAAGAGTTAGACAGGTGGGCAGGTGAGTAGGTGGGTGGGTACACGAGCCTCTGAAAAGATGGGTAAAGAAGAGGTGGCTGGATAGACACCATTACTGCCAACATATGGTCCAGGAAACTTCCCAGCAGAAGATAACAAACACCCTCAGATTTTAAATCAAGAGAGCAGCCAATCAGCATCTCTGGGAAGAAAGAACCTGTTAAGCAACCATTACCATACAGGGACCTGTCCCAGGATGAATACCCAGCACAGTCAGGGAGCTGCATGGGCAAGGACAGAAGTCCCAGACAGAACCCAGCTCCGCAGGCAGCTAACAGTGATGGTGAGCTGGGGGCATCAGAGCCAAGGGCACCAGAGGAGGATACCCCTCCCCCTCAGCCTGCAGGGGACCCAAAGCTGGCTCTGTGTATGACAATCAGGCATCTCCTTCAGTTCAGGCATCTCCTTCAGTCCCTGCCCGTATTGCCAGCTCTACCTCCCATATCGCTGTGGTCCAAGCCCTTCCTAAGGTTTAAGGATCATTTTGTCTTGGAAGCCTCTCTGACAATGACCAAGCTCAGCACAGACATCACAGCTGGCTAACCTACTTCTGGCTACTCCACCCCTGGGACTGGGGGTCTCTGATTTGTGGGGAGGGGGTTCTTCAACTCTGTATTGAGGAATCTCAAACTTTCAGTGGCCTGACTGTCCCCTCCCAGTCCCTCTGCCTTGGAGCCCATGATTCAGTAGGTGTACCCTTTTAGACTTTTCCCATCAGCTACTATGTAGCAGACCCAAAACCTAAGAATGTGCTGAACTAGAGTTGAAATGCAGAAAATAAGGAGAACTCTCAGCTCATTGTGCCTGGCAAGACACCAGCAGTGTCCCCGTCTGTCTATCCCCAACCCTGTCAGCCCCCCACACCCACTTAGAGGGAAGCACAAAGTTCCCTGGGATCAGGACACACTCCTCATAGTCTACTAACTGGACAATGGGGCCAGGACGTTTCTGCCTTCATTGGGTCTTCTGGAAAAATGGTTGAACATCTGCCCTTTGATGTCTCAGTGCAGCGAATGGAGAAACATAAAGTGACTATAAAACAGTGGCTTTGCCATCTTAAAAAGACACCTCAGCAAGGGCTTTAAGTCATGATCATGCATGCTCAACTCTGGTCATAATGACATGTAATGGCAGTGTGTGGCATGTGATGTTATGTAGTGCATACATGCATGTGACTCATATATGTGTAGATAGGACGTGGTATATGTAGTCTGGGTGAGGGTGGTAGGCACATAGGAATTGTAGCATGTGTGCTGTGATGTATGTGTGATCTGTGAGGTATGACATGCTATGTGTTTATGATATCATATATATGTGGTATGTGAGTATATGAAATGGTTGCATGTGTTTGTTGTGGTATCATGTATATGTGGTATATGAGGTGTTGTGGTCATGTGATATGTGTGGTATGATGTGGGTGTGTGGTCTGGGTGAGGTGATGTGCGTGCGTGCATGTGTATGTGTGTGTGTGTGTGTGCGTGCGTGCGTGTGTGTGTGTGTGTGTGTGTGTGTGTGTGTGTGTATGTTTGTATGGTGTGTGTTGTAATGGTTGGCAGTATGCTATATATGTAATGAGGTCTCTATCACATTCTCTAACTGAATTTCACCTCCAGCCTGGCCCTTATCTTGTCCCCATCACCACTGTAGACAGAAGCTGTGTCCCCAGAAGCTGTGTGAACCCTTCTTCCCTGCCTGTGTCTACTCTGTCCTTCTCTTTTTCCTCCCCTCATCGACACCTCCCTTCACAAGTGATCCTAGGTTCTATAAGAAAGCAGACTGAAAAAGCCAGGTGTGGTGGCACACGCCTTTAATACCAGCACTCTGGAGGCAGAGGCAGGCGGATTTCTGAGTTCGAGGCCAGCCTGGTCTACAAAGTGAGTTCCAGGACAGCCAGGGCTACACAGAGAAACCCTGTCTCGANAAGAAAGAAAGAAAGAAAGAAAGAAAGAAAGAAAGAAAGAAAGAAAGAAAGAAAGAAAGAAAGAGAAAGAAAGAAAGAAAGAAAGAAAGCAGGCTGAGCAAGCCTTGAGGTGCACCCAGTAAGCTGTACTCCTCCATGGTCTCTACTTCAGTTCCTACCTCCAGGTTTCCACCTTGAATTACTGTCCTGGCTTCTTTAGACGACTGTGATCTGTAAGTTGTAAGATGAAATAAACTCTTTCCTACTCAAGTTGGCTTCAGTCAGTGTTTTATCTCAGCAGTAGAAAACTAATAATATATCACCCATTCTTTCCTTCATTCATCCAGGATGGCCAAACAAGCACCCTATGGGCTAGGACCCTGAAGAGATGATGGGGACAGGCTATGCACAAGCCAGCATTCCCAGAGATCGCTGCTTGTGGGAAGATACTATAGTAAGAAAAGTGGCTGTGTGTGCCATACAAGTTCTCCCTCAGAAGGCAGCTCCTGGATGTGATACCCAGCTCAGCTCAGCCATCCCTCAACCCTGGGGTTGCAACTGAGGATGAAGCCCTTCCAGGTTCCAGGCAGTGGGAACCCTGCAGGGCCCAGCCATGCAACAAGCAGGGTCAGCTCAAGGTTGCAGATTGTTCAAGGCACTAATCAGGCCCTGGGTCTGTAAGCCCTGTGCTCCCGCCACATGCCATGCTTAACCCAGAGCCCTATAATGCCCATTTCTACATGAAAATGAATGAGTCCCAAATCTGCTAATGGTTTTGTTCCTCCAACCTGTCCTCTTAAAAATAGACTATAAAGGATGAGTGGTTTTTAAAACACTAGCAAATGAGGCCTGGCCCAGCCCCGGCTGCAGAAGGACATTACAAGAGAGAGTTAGTTACCTCCCCACCACCCAACCTCCCATCACCAGTTCTGAAACAAGAGGTGGGATAATTGTGTGTTCCTAGTCCGACCTGTACCTGAACTTGCGTCACAACATATGAATTCAATCAAAATTCTCATCAGAAATCTTATTTGGTGAGAAGCAGGCTTTTTAGACTGAAATTGGTGTTAAAAAAAACCTGCAAATAAGCATCGCAGACTTAATTGCACCAAGCCGGTCTCCTTTCCAAGCCAGTTAACCCTCTGTGGCTCAGAGCCACAGTGTGCAAACCCAGCCCCCATGCTCACCCGGTAGGTTGTGGGATCTGTGCAGCCTGTGTTTTGCCATGATCCCAGCAGGAGCAGAATCAAGGCTGCAAGTTGGCTGCATGGGGGATGCCCTGTGTCCTTCTATCCAAAAAGACGAGTTTAGCTGAGGCTTACTACAAGCCAGGCCCAGGAGATGGTGTGGCAGGGGACAAGCCAGATGTGGTTCCTGACCCCTAAGGATGGCAAAGTTAGGGTGTAAGTAATCATAGCAGTAAGTAGGTAGGCTAAGCTGGCCCCAAGCCTGAAGCTGAGGATCTGAGATGAGCCGGGCCCACCAAATGGGCCACCACTGGGGTATACTGTTTTGTCCCCTGGAGTGTTCCCCGGAGCCTCTGACCTGCTATGTATCAGGAGTCACTGGGGCTAGGAATGCACAGTCTATCTTCCCCTCACAGGTGTCATATGGACACTCTGTCTCTGGCAGCCAGAGCTGTCACCATATAAAGATGAGATGTGGGACCCCCTCAATTATCAGAAGCACTACAGGCTAAACTTTCTCTCCCTGAAAAACAAACAAACAACCCAAAAACCAAACCAAACCCCCAAATCCCTCCTGTGTTGGAGTCCTCACCTTCACGTCTTAGAATGTGACTTTATTTATGGAAAAGGTCATCAAATGGGTTAAACTGAGGCCCTAATGCGGTACAAAGGGTGAATACACAGGCCCCATGAGAAAATTAGGTGGTGGGGGATGAAGTCACCATCCACAGCTAAGGACAGGCATCCAAAGGAGCCACGGTGCCATACCTGTGTTTCTGACCTCCAGAACTAGAAGGCTACAAAAGTCCCCAATTTATGGCACTTTGACTTGGCAGTGCAAGCAGATCTAGGTAAGGGGGCTTGAGCAGAGTCCCCACCCCCGGGCATTACACCTCAGCTCCGGGTCCCACCTACTCTCTCCCACTTTCTTCCCAGGCTGTCATCCAGAAGGCTGAAGGAGAGAGGTGCCTCAGAGGGGCAACACTAAGATAGCCAGGTCTGCTTTTGTTGCTATGGCAACGCCACTGGGCATCTTCCTGTTTAGCACATCTGGAAATTGGAGGGGGAGTGAGAAGGGATGGGGAGACAGGAGCTTCAGAGAAAAAGGCAAAGGTATTAGTGAGGAGGATATTCAGGTTCACTGGGTCTGTGCTCGTCGATCTAGAGAGAGACCCCATGCTTGTGAATTTCTGACGTGTGGGGCCAAGCTGATGCCCAGTCAGCCATCAGACAGAAAACTGAGGTTTGAAGAGAAGTGGCCTAGCAAGGCCATGCTGTGAGCTGGGAAATTCATTGCGGTACATGGGGGGAGTCTTTCCTTGTGGTAGATCAAGCACCGTGCCATGTTCCCAAAACTCTGAATGCCTTTGGGAAACACTTAAGGTTTTGAGGTAAGGCCTCCTGAAAAGTGTCAGTTTCCTTAGGACGGTAGCCTGTGGAGCTTGCTGGCACCCAATCTTGTTCCCAGCCTCTAGTGCTACAAGAAAGGAATCTGAGTTGTCCGTGAACCGTGGGTTTATGGTCCTTTGTTACCATGACCTGAATGTACTAAGACCCTCTCTCATCCATGCAGACCTAGAGAGCATATAATTCATGTGGGTATCCAAGATGCCCCTGAAACGCTTGTTGAGGAATGTTTACATTAGACCCAGAGCCCACCATAGGTAGTAAGAGAGCAACTATTCCTAATGCCCAACTATAGCTCCCAGTGTTTGGTTGCCCTCACCAGACAAAGCAAGGGTACAGGAAAGAAAGGGCAAGCAGGGTCCACACCGAGCTTGTGTGAGAACCCAGAGCATCCATGAGAATAACAATACTCAGGGAACTTGGAAAAGAGCACAGCAGGCATGGGGTTGCGCCTGAATGGACATGCCCCCTGACACCCAGTGTGAGAGGGGTTAACCTTGAGATCTATTTGTTTAGAAGACACAAATACTGGGGCTGGAGAAACAGCTCAGTCACAAAAATCACTTTCCCATACAAGCATGAGGAACTGAGTTTGATCTCTCATACCAAAACCTGGGTGCAGCAGGGCATGCTTATTATCCTGGTACTGGGGAAGCAGTCAGGAGGACCCTTGAAACTCTCCCCTCAAGGTCAGCAGCTATCCTCTCTGAGACTCCACTCACATTTCTAGCCACAGATCCACTGACCCGAGGGTCTTGTGCCTGGCATTCTCCACTAAGAGACCCCACTTGCCCATCCTTCAGACTAATCACCCCTCCCGTATGTGTTAGTCCCCCAATCTAAAAGGCCCCAGGTGGTGGCCACTTTCTGGGTAAGACTAGAACTCTTACAGGAGGAGTAAGAACTCTTACTCTAGGCAGGAATGCATGAGTCCCCATGCTCCTGAAAGATTCAGGTGCCAACCCCAGACTTCTCCCAATGCCCTCAGAGGACAATTACAGAGTGGAACTGGGGAGCTGAGGCACATGGTCAGCTTCTGGAGAACTCATAGAGGGACTGCTTAGGAAGGACCAAGATCTATGGCAAGGGCAGGGGGACATGGGCTGCTACAGGACATGATACAAACAAAATGTCCTCGGGTCAGGGTTCCAGCCCCACATAGGTCAGGGAGGGTGCAGACAGCAGAGAAAGTGTCTGCCTTCAAAGGAAACAGCACTGGTCCTTCACATTGACTTCTCAGGAAGTAAAGTCAAAATGGCAATCGGCCCAGAGCCTCTTGCACCTGACCCCCAGGTCCTATGGAGGCCCTCTACATCCCTCCTCAGGCAGGAGGGTGAACTCAGGGCAGAACTTAGCTTGAGTGGCTTCTGGGATCAGATTTGCAGCCATTCTTGGCTCATGGGAACCTTGCCTGATCTCCGTTTGCATCCGCAGGTGACTTCCACCCATGTGTCTGTGTTCATGAGGCCCCGTTTGTAGGACAAGGGTCCACTCTACTGCTGCACTTTAGTCTGATAACCTCAGGAAGGACCCTATTTCCAAAGAAAGGCCCATTCTGAGGAGTCAGGGCTAAGACTTCGACACAGTTTAGAGGACACCATTCAGCTCATGACAGGCATTGAAATAAGCGTCTCTCAGTTGGCTGGGCAGGTGGAGTCCTGTTGGAGCTGAGGTTGAGGATCCTAGGCTCTGTATGGAGGTTAGGAGCGACTTGTGCTGAGACCACCAGCAGAGGATCATACAGGGCAGAGAGCCCAAGGGGTAGCACAGCAGAGTCTCAGGGGTCTCTGGGCACTTCGGTCTCACAAAAGCCATGAGCCCCTGCACTGGGGTTATGAGGGGACCCTGAAGGCTCCCCTAGCACATTTGCTAAACAAGCTGGACAAGAAAGGGATGGAACCGAAGAGTGGAGTGGAAGTGACCACGGACTTGCGGGGAGAAGATAAACATTCATGACAAGTCAGTGAGGGCCAGCCACGCCTGTCACTCACAGGGCCTGTGTGGCACTCGTTGGGGAAGACTTGGGGAGCCATCAATCACCACAGGTCCTGTCAGACCTTGGCTGAGAGGGTCTTTGAAGGCACTTGCCATTCCCACTCTGGCTTTCTATTAGCATTTAAAGCACAACCTGACCCACTCTCCTGCAGTACTATCCAGAAAGGCACTTCTGCATGGCCTAGAAGGTAAACCCAGGATTATTTTTTAAAGAACTCTTTGGTTCAGTCAACATACACAGAACCCATGGTGCCAACCCTGGAAACCAGAGGTGCATTGGGAACCTGAGTGTCACCCAGGTTCTGTGACAGTAACATGTTGCCCTGGCATGTCACACAGCCAGTGGGTCTGAGCAACATCCCATCATGGATCACATGAGGGCTCTTCCACAGAAGACAGAGATAAAACTACACTAGAAATGCCAAATAAAAACTATACATGGATGAAAATTGGTTCAGGTCAAGGCTGATAGGTATGGAAAACCTTTTTCTACTTTCCAGATCTTTCTTCAGCTGTGAGATGCCTGAAGCTCTCTGATGATTGCTGTTGTTCAGCATGGGGACTGGGCGGGATGGCACGTGGGGGTGTGGGGGTGAAGACAACAGTATAGACTTTAAAGTTCATAGAAGGGTCCAGGTAGACACATCCATGAAGATCAAAGGGAAGTTGGATTGACTGGGAGGTGGATGGGGAAAGGACCCAGACCCTTCTTTGATAACAAGAAATACAGTAGATAGATGTATTGGTTCCTTCTCTTATGACCATGATGAAATGCCTGAAGCTGGGCAACTTCATAAACAAAAAAGGTTTCTGCTAGTCCAGCATTTAGCAAGTTCTGAGGTTCTGGCAAGGGCCTCATGGTAGGTGGCATCACAATGGTGGACAGGCAAGAAAAGAAAGACTGCATTACAAGGCAGGGAGCTGGAGAAGGTAGGAATCCTCTTTGTTAAAGGCCCGATCACCTTCAAACACTGCTACTATGGTGTTCCAAGCTCCAGATACATGAGGCCTTGAAAGAAAAGTTTAAACCACATCCCAACCATGGCATTACTGTGGCTGGAGGCAGGGAAGAAATGCCTGTCCAGTCAGAGGTGCTTACACGGACAGTGAATGCGGGTATGTGGGATCCATGAGGCACACACAACAGGACGCTGCAACTCTGTTGAGCCCCCTCCCTGTGCTGGGCATCTGCTGAACTCTCTGCTCTTCCATTTGGCAAATTGAAAACTGATTTGTAGGGGTTGATGGAGATAGCTCAGTTGGTAAAACCCGACTACGTGAGCATGAGGTCCTGAATTGGAATCTCCAGAATGACCCATGAAGAGAAAGAAAAGAAAAAAGAAAAGAAAAGAGGGGGAAAAGGAGCAAGTCAGCCAGAGATGATGGTGCATATACACTTATAACCCTAGTGCTATGGAAATGGGGACAGGCAGATTCCCAGGGCTCACTGGCTCACTGGCAGGCCAATCTAGCCAATCTTAGTAAATGATCCTACCTCCCATGCTCTGGGGTCACCTGGCCTCGCATGGCTTGGTCTGGCTGGCTAGGAAGAAAGGTATCTATGATACCTAGAAAAGCAGCTCCTGGGGACTTGAGGTGCAGGCTCTCACTGTCCATGATCTGAGTGGATGCTACATGGGAATACCAATGATGTCATAACTTTGATGGATGTGCATCAGGGACCAGTTGTGCTAGATGGTCCCTGCTCTCTACCCCTTACCCCAGAGGCAAAATCCACATCTGGCCTGTTGTAGTTCTTAGGCTAGTATGGGGGTTTCCCAAAAACAAAGAAGTGTTGCCACGGCAACCTCCACATCCAGAGCTAGAGCCTATTCTGAGACAGTAGACAGTAAGTTTTGTTTCTCAAATGACTTGGGCTGGCTCTGCTTTGAATGCCTTAACCTTCGATGAAATCCCAGGAGTGGGAGGAGTGGGAAGGCTCAGGAGGGAGGCACCCACCATTCCCCAGAGTCACAGCTGTTCCTGAGATGCAAAGTGAATTCCTAGTTTTAAAATAAGTCATTATTAGGCCCAAGAGATGGCTCAGCAGGTAAAAAGCACTTACCACCAAGCATGAAGACCTGAGTTCAACTCACAGAGAAGAGGTGGTGAAAAAGAGAAATAATTCCCTCTGGTCTCTACATGAAACTGTGCCACATATATAGCCACGCCATAGCCACATATATAATCCATGCATATATACATGTACATAGCCACATACATATCCACACACACAATACATAGATGAATAAATATGGGTAATTTAAAGACTTTAGAATTATTATTATAATCATTGTCATCCCTGGAACAGTATGTTACAGACTTGACTGTGATGAAAGCAGATGGAATATTTTTATTATCATGATCTCGCCTTATCAAAAAATCTTGATTGACACAAAGAGGCACAGACCAAAAGCATTAACTATCAAGTGACTATCATGGTAGTTTTGTGGGAGACGACATCCCACTGAAGAGTTATGAATGTGAGAAGTGTATGCAATCACAAGAAAACACCAACACCTTTTACACTGTTATCTGTGCTCCATGACCACACACACACACACACACACACACACACACACACACACACACCAGTATGTACAAGGTCCTGGGTTCCCTTGCCAGAACTAGCGAAAGACAGGGAAACAGAGGAGGAGAAAGAGAAGGAAAGGAGAAGGGGAGGGGGTGGAGGGGAAGAGAGAAAGAGGAGGAGGAAGGGAAAAGGAAGAAGAGGAGGAGAGGTGACAAAAGGAAGGGAGGAGTGGAAGGGAAGAGGAGAAAGGGGAAGGAGTGGGAAGGGAAGAGGGAGAATGAAAGAGGGAGGGAAGGAGAAAGAAGGAAATGACTTGGACCTACCTTTGACCACCAGGAGGGTAAAAGGCACAGAGACACCATGGCAACCTTAAGGGAACCTCCTGCAGTCCCCATGGAAGGTCTCACCTTTCCAAAGTCACTGAAAAGACTGGAGCCCACAGCAGCCACCTAATCTGATCCTGCTGGAAAGACTCAGGGCCAGGCCTCCTGCCCACAGTATTGCTTTTTCCTTTCCCAGACTCTTGACAGGTTCACAGAACCTCTGCTGCTGTGGATGATCCCCTACACACAGGAGGCAGACACTGGGCAGAGATGGCTCTGCTCCCAGTTCCGAGGTACGCTACCAGCAAGCCAGGTCAGTCCCTCCACGGATGTCCCTGGGGTAAGTAACACGGCACGAGAGGCCAGGGAGTAGAGTGGAGATGGTCCGAAGGACGAGGCTCTATATAGATCACAGTAAGGTCTGAGCCTGGTAAACCCATTGCAAGTTGAAATTACTGTTCAGTCGAAAATTCACTGAAGGCTGTGGGGTAGGGAGGATAGCTCAGCAGTAGAGGGACTGTCTATTGAGTACAAAATCCTAAGTTTCAATTTCAACACTGTCAAAAAAGAAAAGAAACTGCACATGGCTGACCTCATGCCACAGCTTAGTCACACAGCACAGTACTGAGTACCCCTTCATCACCTCAGGGCTGGAGGGTGCTGAAGAGCTCTGCTATGACCCAGCACCCCAAGAGATGATTAGATTGTCAGTCCAGGAGAACACCCCAAATCCAAGCCTGGCTTTCTATTGAAGGGCCTCCGGGTCCTACCATCAGAAAGTGAAACCATTCCAAGTTGCGCCATCGTAAGTCAGCAACCATCGACACAGTCACTTGATGGCATCTCTGATCTCCTGGCACTGAGCCAGGCACCACTAGGCACCCTCTGTTTATGCCCTCATTTCCAACAGCAGGCATTCCCTGCATGGGGCCACACATGAAGGACATGTCTCACATTGCTCCTTCACACAGCAAGACTACTTTCAGTAACAGTCATGTAATAAGTGTTATTTTCTTGATTCATGTATTTGTATTTAAATGATACATTAGAAAAGAATAAATGTCAATGTTAAAGGTCTTATCCAAATTCAGTAATGGGGTTTTCAAAAGCGCTGAAATCCACATGCACTGAAATTCACACTCACTGAACACTTCCTACCCTGCCGTCTGTACTGGCTTCTGGTTAACCTGGTGCCCCAGGATGGTGGAGTTGACGAAAGCAGGCCTGCTTCTTTCCACAGCAGGAGCATGGGAGAGTTGCCATGGGGTTATGGCACAGATCCTGCTAAACCTGTATCAGGGCTATAGCTGAGATTATGGGGTGCCTGGGGGTCACATGTGGCTGACTGGGTAACTGAGGTCCCCAGAAACCACTAACACATGGTGCTCAGTGACAGGACATATTTATTGACAGGCTATCCCTCTCTATACATTTGTGTGTGTGTACACATGTTCATGTGCCAAATGTACACATAAAGGTCAGAGGGCAGCCTGGTGTGTCAAGCCTCACCTTCCACCTTCTTGGAGGCAGCAGGACCTCTTGTTCACTGATGTATGCACCAGGCTAGCAGGCCCAAAAGCTCTCAGCGACTCTCCTGTCTCCACCTTCCATCTCACCTTGGGAACACAGGGATGACTGAAATGCACCAGTATATCTGGCTTTAGGTGGATTCTGGGGGTGGGAATTCAGGTCCCTGTACTTGTGTGGCAAGTACTTTACCCACTGAGCCATCTTCCCTTCCTTCCCATCAGCCTCTTCATGCAACCAGAAGACGCAGTAGCCGAGATCAGAGACAAGCGTTGGGCCTGAACCCTGAGCTCCTCCGAGAACTCCTTGAGCTCCTGGGATAGGAGCTCACTATCCCTCAGATCTCCTGTGATCTCTGGCAGTTGTCACCTGCCCTCCTCCTGACCCATTCTGTCCTGTTCTTGGGCATAGCACTCTCCTGTGCCTGGCAGGCTATAGGGTGACCATGTGGCCTAGTACTAGCCATTGACCTGAAACGGAAGAAAGCCATCATGAGCTAGGCCTGGCCCAGTCCCAGCTTCACAGCCCTCTACCCTCCAGCCTTGCCATGTGCCCCTCTTCACTCTTCCAGATCTAGCTGGGATTTTTTTTTTTTAGTTACATATCTGTGCTAAGTGCACATGTAAAGGTTAGAAGACAACTTTGGGAAGATGGTTCTGTTTTCATCATGTGGGATCTGGCCTGAAAGCTTCTTTATCCACTGAGCCATCTTGTTTGCTCATAGCGAGTATTTCTGACACACTCACTCCTCTCCTAGGCCTTTCTCAGATCTGAGAAAGAGAAGAGAGGAAACTGCATGTTAGTGGCCACTGTGACTGGTTTAGATGGGCTGATGCCAAAGCCATCTCCCCAGAAGGCATTCAGATGCCAGTCTTGGCAGCGAGGACCAGGGTTCTCCTTGAGTAAAGTCACTTGCATTGACATGGAAGAAAAGATTTATGTTCTGTCAATAGTCACTACGGAGAAAGACGGGTTCTCTTCGCTGACATGAGCTGGCAACTTACTCAATTAATATTGCCCGAGAGCCTTGAGGGTGTTGGGCACCACCTTGGTTGGGAATAGTACAGAACATAGGCTGATGAGCCTGGAGTCTTAGGGCAGACAGACAGGCAAATAAAGAGAGTTAGTGGACATAGTTGTGTAGGGGAGTAGGGAAGCCAGGCTGAGCACCTGCCCCAGCAGCAGAAGAAAGTCCTGCTGGCTTGGATTGAAAGAGACATCAGGAAAGTCACCCTATATAGACCTCTCTAAAGCCAAAAGTTGTATTACAGCCAGGTTTCATGTTACACAGAAAGCACAGCAGCCAGTATTTAGCCAGGAGGTCCGTGGAATTTCAGGGAGAATGGAATTAATGGTCTGGAGACCAAGTCATTCCCAAAGTGGATCTCTGGGAGGGACTAGAACAAAGCCAGACCCCAGAGCTCAGTCTTTCTTCTCCTTTAACCTCAACTCCCCTCCACACCCTGCCCCTTGCTGAGAGAAGGACGTGATGGGGAGGGGTGGGGTTGTGCAAGGATTCAGTACATCAGTTGGCTGCCTCCACCCACTTCCTAGAGGATTTACTCTCTCAGTAAGACCACGCTCTGGAAATCACAGAAAGCTACCTTCCTACCACAGGAGTGCAGCATCACACCACATGACCACAGTGGCCTTGGTCAAGGGTAGCCTTGAGCAGGGGATCAGCCTCACCTTTGATGAAGGTTCCTCTGGCACAGCAGATAAGTTTCCCTTTCTCCATCAGGAGCAGCCTCCCAATTCTGGGACTTCCCCATAGCTAGAAGTGGAGCCTGGGCGGGGCCACTACACAAAGCCCCTTTGCAAAAGGCTCCTGATTCATTCATGCCCTCCCTGCTGCTCCAGCTGGGCTCTCTGCCCCTTCAGACCACCTGACACTGCTTCTTTCTAAGAATCATGAGGGCCATCCCATGGATTTGGTCTAGAGGAAGCAAAACATCCTCAGGGCTCTTTATCAGCTACACTGGAATCTCTTGGACAGTAAAGCCCATACAGTAATGGCCTCAGGGCATGGCAGTATAGTGATGTGAGGGTCTCTCATGTCTGTCCTGGCTGCCTCAGAAGCTAGGACCCAGCAGAGCCACAAAACCAAGCTGTGATCGCTCACCTCTGTTTTTCTTCTGATAATTCCTGCCATTTCCCTGCACTCTGACTTGTCCCTTCCAGCTGGGTAGGAGTGAGCCCCATGGAGATACACGCATGGGGGAACCCTCCCTCTTCCCACTAGAGCCCTGGTGAAGTCCTGCTATTGCTGCTTATTAGAGCAGAATTAGGAACCTTCCCTCTGCTCCGTTTAACTCCACCACGCACATCCTGCAAGTCTGCAGCCCCTACCACGTGGCTGGAATAGCTGGACTGCCTTAAAGAGCCACAAGAAAGAACCCCCAACACTGCTGCTGCCTGTTTAAATCCTTCTTGCATTTGGGCTCAGCTCTGACCCAGAGAGAATCTGTTGTATATAGTTCTGAGGGGTATAGGGGAAGAGCTGACCCTCTGCCTAGCTCCAAAGAGAACATGGCTAGTCCAAGATCACCAAAATAATTCCAGATGTAATCTCACCCTTTCTGGTCCTTGGCCTCATGCTTTTTCTTCAGTTCCACTACCCAGAAGCTATTGTGGGTATGAGGTTTTTTAAAGGAACGTTTTCAAGTTCTAGGGTTGAACATAGGCATCCCCTAGCTCACTGAGGGCTGAGAGTCCTCACAGAGCTTCACGGAAAGCTCAACTGGGGCCAATATGGGCGCTGTGACACTTCCAGGCCTGTACTTGGACTCACTGCCAGGGATGGCATAGGTGAGGGGGTCAGGGAGAAAAAGATCTTACAAGGATCTTGGGATGTTAACAGGACTGATCCTAAACCATGCTCAGGATGCTTCTGGCAGCTTGGAGTCAGGACTGGTCCTACCTGCCTAGTAATTTGCCAAGCAGTTCTTCAGGGCAAAGCCCAGGAGCTGAGATCAGTGAGTGACCAGAGCTGGTCCCCAGTACACATCTAGTCCAGGGTTGAATGGGACACCTACTTTCAAAGCAGCTGTTTGTCAACACAATGCCCAGGAGCCAAAGTAAGCAACCAATCTGAGCCCAACCCCTAGTCTCATTTTGCCTTGGATAAACTGAATGGCTGATGTCTTTGAAATAAGCTATTCTGCTGAAAGTGGGATTGCAGGGAGAAGGGTTCTAGTCATTCTCTGCTTCCTGATTATGGATCCTACCGGACCAGCTGCTTCACACTCCTGTCAAGCTGAACTTTCATATCAGTGGGCTGGAAGGTCACTCAAGATTGGATCCTCTTATGATCAGCAGGAGCTGAAATCCCAGGCCTCTGATTGGCCAGAAAGGGGTCTAATCATACCTCCATCCCTGAGTGGGGCTACACTATGCTCTCTATGTGGTCTGAGTCAGTTCTTTCTGCATTTGATATCATAAGGATCAGGAAACTGAGTGCAAACCAGAGAGAGATCCTGGGCAGAACAACCTGTCAGGACCCAAAGGTCATGCTGAGGTCATCGCCATGGCATTCCCCATCGGTTGCTGGGGTAGGGTGAGTCTTACAGCCATGGCTCGTCTCCATGTGCCATGTAAGCTCAGGAGAGACATTTCCAGGACCAGTGAGCAGCAAGGACCAGGACCAGAACTCCTCCAACCACATGTACATGCCATTTATTTACTTATTTACTTATTTATTTATTTATTTATTTATTTATTTATTTATTTTTAAAGACAGAGTCTCACTGTGGTAGTGAAGGTTTACCTAAAATTCACTGTATAGCCAGGCTAACCTAGAATCCACAGCAACCCTCCTTGCTTATTCTCCCAAATGCTGAGATTACAGGGGTGAGCTACACAGGAACAGTGGGAACCTGGGAGTGAGCCTCTTGAACCCTCCAGAAGGGCAGAGGCAAGTATGGGCTTAGAGTAGGACACCAGTGCCAGCGTGAAAGTCAAATGCTACAGGAAAGAGGGGTGAAAGAAGGAAGAAGAAACAAAAGGAAGGCGAAGGGAGTGGACAGGAAAGGAGAGGAGCAGGATGGCCGCCCTGCCTCACTGACCTTCCCTGAGCCCCTGAAGACCCTCAAGCAGCCCAAGGCTGTGGCTGGAGACTAGGATTCAGGCTGGTAGCCAGCAAGCCTTCTACACACTCAACAGGGAGGCTGAGCTTCTGAACCTAACCTCCCAGAGACCTGAGAAAGCAGCTGAAGACTGAGCTGAGAAAGCTCTGACTAGAAGACCTGTTCCTGCCTCGGCTCTGAGAGTTGAGCAGCTGACAGTGTCTGCAGTGGACCTGAGGACCTGAGGACTAGGAGAAGCGTGCGTGTGCAGGGGAGAAGCACAAAGCAGGCAGAGGGTCCTGGTAAACTCAGCCAGTAGGAATGCCGATAGGAGTGACAGGGACCCCAGGGTGTAGAAACCACAGAAAGGCCACTCTGCGTGACCTTCCCAGGTTGGCATGAGGGGTCATTGCAGAGGAATGAGCTCCTGAGAGGGAGGAGGCCAGCAGCTCCAAGTCGGTGGGCAGCCATTGCTAAATTCACTACCAGCCACTGAAGCCCACTGGTGTGGGGTAGGCTGTGGTGAGGCAGGGCTGAGGTCTGCAGGGAGCAGGGCAAGGGTTTAGGGCCACTTGGTCTGGCAGACCTCTGTCCACCACCTAATCAGGCTCTCGCCCATAGCTGAGTCTAGGGTCTGCATTCTTGGAGTCTCCCTCTGCTCTGGTCACTGGTAGAATGCAGGGTGGGTGGGGTGGGGACAGTGACTGACAGCACAGTCTCATCCCAGTTGGATAAGAAGCAATGAAGTCCCAGTACTCAGAAGGCTGAGGCTGGAAAACTGCCACTAGTTTGAGGGCAGCCTTGGGTATGTAGGGAGTTCTAGATCAATCTGTGCTGTAGAGTGAAACCCAGTCTCCATGGATGGATGGATGGAGCATGGGTGGAGCCCACTGCACGTCAGTTAGATGAGTGAGACACTGTCCTCCTTTCTGAGGCTGCCTACACGCCATACCTCTTATGTAGACTTCAGTCTTTCTCCCTGGCTACCTATGGCAACCATGAAGCATCTGTCTGCAAAGTTCCAAAGTTACAGTTTTTAAGATGCAATGGAAAGTTCTAGTACCTGCTGACTGCCCTCACCTTCCCTGCTGATCCAGCGCTCGGGGCAGTCTAAGAGAACAAGAAAGGATGAAGGAGGCCAGACAGGACCCAGGAGCCCATACAAGGGAAAGCAAAACCAGGTGGGAGGACTCTGTGGTAAGAGCATCAGGCCTGAGAGGACGCTGCTTTCCCCTATGGACCCAAGCCAGAAGAGCCTGCAGGCAGAGAAAGCACAGACAAACTGAAGACCAGCCTGGACCTCAGTTGAGACTGGGCTGATAAACACAGGTGGGTAGGGGCCAGTTGTGGTGGCACATGCCTTTAATTCCAGCACTTGGGAGGCAGTGGCAGGCAAATCTCTGAGTCCAAGGCCAGCCTGGTCTACAGAGTGAGTTCCAGCATAGCCAGGGCTACATAAAGAAACCCTGCCTCGAAAAAAAAAAAAAACAAAACAAAACAAAAAAGTGGGTAGGTAGGGCTGGGGGAAAAATGGATTGGCTCAAGTGATGGTGGTGGAACACTACACAGGCAAGAACAGGGACAATCCTGGCTTTCAAGACTTCCATGAATTTTCCAAGTCCCAGTAGATGTATGAGGTTGAGGTGCTCAGGGACAGGAACAGTCTAGTTCTGTGCAGATTATCCCTTACAGGGTCTGGATGAAGCATCCGACCCCTGCAGCCCTGCAGCCCTCTGCTCTGGTGTGTGGCCATGTCTGACAGCCACCACCTACTTTTCCAGGTGTTTCATTATCCAGGAATTCCCCCAGAAACTCGACGCCCTTCCACATAAATGACAGAAGGCTTGTTAGTTGGTTCAGACCTTTACTAAGCGCTGTCTATCACTTTTGTAACCCCCACCATCTCTGACCTAGCCCTCTTGCCCCACAACAGCAAGAGAGACTTTGGAGTGAATGGTGACCACGGAGGAGGGAGCAAGCAGCAGATGACAGTGCTGGGTCTCTAGGTCAGGGAACCCTGCTGTGACAGCTTCAGTGGGTACCCAGGACAGTGTGGGAGGGGCCATGGGAACCTTTAAACAGCCAGTCAGGCACATCCAATTGGTTCTGAGTTTGAGGATAAGGTGGATGTGCTGACTGGCATGAGCCATAGAAGGGGTTGCACTCTTACAGGCTGCGGCCAGGGAGACGGGTGTTTCATGTTGAAGGAAGCTGCTAGAGACTGCAGGGATGAGGGTAGAGGACAGTGACAGACATACCTCTGGAGCTTCCTGCATTCAGGGTGTGCAGAACCTGGAAGTCACAGGCCAGGAAAGGTTCCAGATCAACCCAGAACTCAAAGGTGTCTGTGTGTGTGCAGGAGAGAGCAGGGGTGCTGAATATACTTGCCAGCAGCCAGGTATGTCCACTGCAGGGGAAGCAGGGTGACCTGGAAAGGAGGGACCAAAGCAGGACACATTGTGTCCACACCCACCCCCCTCTCAAGCAGCACTCCGATTGGTTCAAGGGAGAGCAGACGGACGCAGCAAGCTAGAACAGATGGAGAGCTGCTTGGGGGGGGGGGGCACGTGGGAGTGCATGTGGTCGGAGTACACATGGACCGACAGAGATCACGAAGACAAACCACATGGAGATGCTCACAAGACAGAAGGCTATGGTCTGTTGCCATATCCTACTAGGGACAAAACCACAGTGCCTTAGGCGCCAAGCGCACACATAGGACGGGCCATGGATGGCAGTAGATCTGAAGTGGATGTTCACCTAGGCTTTGTGTTAGAAATCCCCAAGTCAAGACACCACCCCACCTAACACAGCTGCAGCACAAAGGATGTCACTGGGAAAAACAAACAAACGAACAAACAAACAAAACCACGTCTCTCGGTGGCACAACTATGCTTTATGACTGGGGATAAAACTCCTGGATGGGAGAAGAGGCAGCGAACACAGAACCACAATAAACCACTAGACCAATGCCTTCAATTGCAGACAGCAACCCAGACCCCAGGCACAGACAGATCTGAACAATCAACCCAGTGCAAGGACGGACACACACACACACACACACACACACACACACACACACACACACACACCCTAGACTGATAAAATTCTACATGTCTTTCTAATCCCCTCAAAAGGCAACAAGAATAAGGTGAGCCCCCTCCAGCCAGGTAGCAGACCCTCTGTTTAGAAACTGCAGCGTCTGGGAAGCATTCTGTCCCCTCCTCTGCTGAGCTACTTGCTCTGAAAATCTGCTGTGGGAATCCGATCCACAGCTGTGTGATGCCCGCCCGACTGTAGTATCATTTCTCCCTTTCCCTGGGGAGAACCATAGAGGGGGAGACACCACAGTGGGGGTCCTGATCCATTTAGTTAAATTTAAGGAAATAGGTCACCGTTTGGGTTTTCCTGAGGACCTGCTGGAGAGTCTCTCTGGCGAATAAAAAGGCTCCCACGGCTCACTTCTGAGAGCCTTGTCTGCTTCATCGGAAGTAGCTCATCTCATAGTGAAAATGCCAGGAAAACAGAAATCTCTCAGGTCGGAATTATTTAATTTCCCATCAGGTGGTATCTTCCAAACAGGTATATTCTCAAAGAACCATCAGTCAAAACAAGCTCAGATTTCACATTCTCACACCCCACACACACACTTATTACACTAAGAAATCTGAAAACATCTCCCTCCATCCATCATCTATGCAAATCCACAGCGTAATGATACAGGCTCCCGGTCTTGAAACCTAGCAACCGTATCCAAGTGCTCCTTAGTCAGCTAAGCAGGCACCAAACTCACACACACCTCAGCTCTATGGACTGCGTTGTCACACACACACACACACACACACACACACACACACACACACACCCTCTCGACTCTCTCCATAGCTGCTGCAGAAGGACAAGACAGGAAAACAAACCTTGTTCTGCTGAAGAAGCGCAACCCATGTCATTTAATCCATCTGACAGCGCATCTCCCCTCAGAGCCAGGCAAGAACAAAACCACCAAAGATTGGGGAAAACAGGTTGGCCAGGTCTGCAGCTTATCAGCGTGCCACATGCTTAATACTTGCATGCTTATTTCGGACGTGGGCTCCCCAGCTCGCCCCTGGCCTTGGTTTTAATGGAAGCCATCCTATGGAAGTCATCCTAAATACTCTGTGGCCAAGGCACCTCGAGTCGGTTCGGCTCATCTGCCCAGCCACAGCTTACGGTGGGTGACAGCAAGCAGGGATTAACTTCGCTATTCACAGCCTCTCCCAATAAGCACTTTCCTCCAGCTAGCAGATAAAATAATCTGATGGAAGTCATGTTTAATATTTGGGGGGGGGTGCTTTAAAAAAAAAACAGCAGCGCAGAATCAGACAAGAGCAGCATGCACACTGTGATCGGCTCGCACATAAATGTGCACGCTACGATGCTGTGCCTACTGGGGAGGCAAGCTGCAGCCACGTGAACTCCAGGTGTCCATTTGCCAAATGGCTCTGACCGCAGGGTGATGGCTGCCTTCCCCAAAACCACATCTGTACTTCTGAAGTGCTCTAGTTTTGCTAGCACACTAGCAAGTATAGAAAAAAAAAACAAAGATTCACCCATTCCAAAGCAGAGACAGTTTGATTTTTCGGTAGGAAGTATTTCCCCTGATTAACCATGGAGAAAGCCATGGAGGTGCTTACCCACTTTTAATGACCCCCAACTTGGGATGTGGAGAACTTTCCACCACCCCACATGCAGAGATGTGCCCTACCTGATCCGCCCCGACAGAGGTGTGTGTTGGGGGAGGTTCCTACCTTCATTTCCTACTTGAGATTCAAGGACAGCAGTTCGATCTCACTCAGCCTTCCTTGGCTTAGGATACACGGGACTCTCTGCTCATGAGCAGTGAGGGGTGCCAGACTCAGCAATGGGGGACACACTTAGGGACGGGTTTCTTTCCTCCTGTCCCTCCTAAGTGGTAGTAAAGCTTAAACTATGAGACTACAACACGGAATACTAGCTTAGTCCACAGTGTAAGCACCTGAGATTGGACTCCCAGAAGCCACGTAAAAAGCCTCCACAGAGGTTTATGCACGGGAGGCTGAGACAGGAGGCTTCTTGGGACTCTCTGATCAGCTAGTTCACCTAGCAAGTAAACCTTCAGGCCAGAGAGAGGCCATTTCAAACAAAAGGTAGACGGCTCCTGAGGACCCCCAAAACAGTCCCCAGAGTTCTAAGTGAATGAGCACAAATACACATCTACCCTCCTCACCCCAATACCGCCATCACCACACAAACACACAGAGCTAAAAGACTGTCAAGTTGAAGCTCAGGACCAAGTGGCAACCACCCCTCAGTGCCTAAGATCAGTATGAAGACAGGGCTTATGCTGAGAAGGAAAGTGACAGAAAGGCCAGCCTTGGATGGCAAACAGCATGGAGGAGGGTCACTCACTTAACACATACCTGGCCCTGAGGGGCAGGTACTGAGGGATGTGCAGATCCAATACTGTTGCCCTGGAAGAGGCAATGGCCCAGAGACAGGCAACACTAAACTCTGGCCCCTGCAATGGTGGCCTTGGAAATGGGTCTTCTCACAAATGGTCAGTTTAAGGATCTTGAGTGGAAGGTCATCTTAGATACAGGACAAACTGGTATCCTAAGATAAGGCAGGAAGCTGAGACATATTGGACAGTTACTTGTCTCACTGCTGGGACCAGATGCCTGAGAAAAAGCAGTTTCAGAGCCAGGCAGTGGTGGCACATGCCTGTAATCCCAGCACTTGGGAGGCAGAGGCAGGTGGATTTCTGAGTTCGAGGCCAGCCTGGTCTACAGAGTGAGTTCCAGGACAGCCAGGGCTGTACAGAGAAACCCCGTCTCAAAAAACCAAAAGAAGAAGAAGAGGAAGAAACTTAAGGAAGGACAAGTTTGATTGACAGCCTGAGGACATAGTCCATCGTGGCGGGGGAAGGTGTGGGGTATGAGACATCAGGACTGTGAGGTGGCTGGTCACACATCACATCCACAGTCAGGAGGCAGAGAGAGATGAACAATGAGGCTTACATTGCTTTCTTCTTTTTATTCAGTCTGGGACCCCAGAGCAAAGGATGGTGCCACCCACATTTAGTGTGGGTCTCCATATATTAGTTAACCCAAACTAAGTAGAATCTTACTCACAGACACGCCCAGAGGTTCGTTTCCATGGTGATTCTAAACCCCAAGTTGACAATCTCTGTAACTATAGAGAAGGTCAGGTTATCACGGAAACTGCAATCATGTGTCACAAACCCATGGAGGCGAAAGACCCCCAGCAGCACCTAACATAGGCAAGAGTCTGAAGTAAACCCTTCCAGAGTCTTGAGGAACAACCCAGATGCCAGTACCTTGATTCTGACCTCATGTCCCCTAGAATGGCAGAATAAACTCATTACTTTAAACGGCTCACCTAGCTGTCATTTGTCATCCTTGAAAACTGATGTGTGGCCAATCCGATCTGAATGAGCTCATGAGAGATGGGGATGCCCAGGTAGGTCCTGAGACACAAAGGTGGATGCCCAGCCTCTGAACCACCAGGGGACATTAGCATTGTGATTTCAGCAGCACCTGGGCCTGTGGAGTCACGCACGGTGGTTGCCAGGGAGTCTGCATTCCATACAAACTCTCAGGAAACCCAAGTATCAAATACACACTGTGCAACACTGCCTGAGGAGACCATGAGCTCTCTCATGCAGGTGAGCATAGTCCATTACGGAGAGGAAGGAGTGGCTCTGCAGATCAGTTGCCAGCCTAGCAGAAAACTTGATGGAGCTAGGGAGTAGTGGGATATCAAAAAATAAAAACAAAAACAAAAAACAAAAAACAAACAAACAAAAAAACATCTAGAGCAAATGATGACCAGGACTCAGGAGGAGGAGGCATTGTAACAGCAAAACTGACAATGTGTACCAAAGACTGACCTTCTGAAAAGTCAGGTGTCTTTTTCACAGTAAGCAGCCACTGATCTCCAAGTCACATGACCTCTAAGGGGACACAACACCTGTAGTCCTTTTGACATCACCCCTAGAGCCTGGGGTGAGGGAGGAGCACAGAAGCCGTCAGACTCTGAGGCCCCCACCTTCTCAAGAGCCTGGGAGGATTTCTGGACCCCCCAATCTGCCAGGGTCTTCGCCGGAGGAGGTGGTCAGAGATCACACTGGTCATGGAGAGCTCTGACCCAGACATCTCTAACTCCTCATACTCTGGCCCCTGTGGACATTTTCTTATGTGCTGAAGGAGACTTTGTGTCTGCAGCTCCCTACTCCAGACTGGAGTCTTAAGATACAGACTCCTATCGGGGTCTTGTTGGGGCTCTGGACAGCCATCAAACCCACCCCTTCAGGAGCCCTGAGCAGTGACTGTCTCCCTCAAAATGTATCTTTCCCTCTCAGCCTCCACAGGGCAGTATCATTTGCATCCCCATCTGTGAGGTGTCCTGCTGGCTAGAATAGCACTGACTCCAACCTCATAGGACACTTTGGGAAGAAGTTCCCAGGCCTACCATCTCTCAAAGGGAAGCCATTTCCCTCTAAAATGGTAAAATATAAGGGAAAGTTGAAAATAAATATACGACCTGTGGGTGGTACAATTGTTTCTGCAGGTAAGAACTTGGTCAAGGTGAAGATGAATACATGTGAGAGGACATTATCAACATATCAACATTAGGCAAGCATAGGGAATAGCTTGGGAACCTGGGACTCCGCTTGGTTTGAGCTCTACACACATCCCTCTTCTAACAATGCTAATGCTCAGAGCAGGGTACAGGGTGACACAAGCCCATCATCTGGCTCTACATCACGGTCCAACTTCCCAGCAAGGCAGGTCCCAGCCACATTCGATGAAAGACACACATTCAACATGGTGAAGACGTAAAAGCAAGACAGTAGTTTTGCTCACTCCTGACACCCAGAAGCAGGGTGAGGGCATAGGCAGTGAGAGACAGATGCCATCTGCTTCTTCACAAGGCCCCAAGAAGCTCCATCCCAGAGCCCCTCCATGGGACAACTCCACCTTCAAGGGCTCACCACTGCCGGTCCAGTGGGGCTGTTCCCCGCTGCAGGTCCTGTGGAAGCCCAGTGCTGGAGGGCGCAGGCCAGCTGGCTCATCCACTGTGCAAGACTGGGCCCAGCCCATGGTAGGACGGTGGGAGCAGGGAGGAGCCCCTGAGATGGGCCTCCTGGTTGGTGCAAGTGGTACTAGAAAGGGGAGGGGGACACCAAGTAGAGGTGATGGGAGGGCAGAAGAGAGGACTCACATTCTTCTTCCCTCTCAGTTGCCACCCATCCACACATGAGTCACATGAGTCTGTGCCTTCTGATAAGCACATCTAAGCCAGCTCCCCAGTGCGCTTCCTCCTTGGTACCCACACAGTTTCTCTGACTCCTTTCTGTCGTGGCTTTTTTTTTTTTTAAAAAAGACTGAGAAAAGCTTGGGGTTCATAGCAAACTCGAGAGGAAAGTATAGCGATATCCCCAGCCCTCCCCGCCCCCCACCATCTCCCCTAGGATCAGCATCACCTGTCAATGTTGCTAGACCCTCACCATCTGCAGAAATGCACAGCTACAGGCATACATTTTAAATCAATATCAGGAAAAATCAAGAGAGTTGAATCAGGTGGGAACCCTAGACCAAACCCCAGCAGAATCCAAACATCCCCATTCCTGAGGCTCTGCACACCTCACATGTGCCTGTAGCGGGCACTGTCAGGAGAGAGGAGAGTGGTACTCTTCAAGGGAAGTGTATTGCCCATCCCCCCAAGGTCTTAACAACCCTCCCCACTATGAGGGAAGGACTCCCAAGGCTGAGAGCTCGGCAAGCAGTCCCAGGAGGCTCTCAGAGGACAATGGCTGTGGTTTCTCCCCAAGCCTACTCACCAATGTCTGTCTCCTTGTGGTTCTTGATGTACTCTGCAAGTTCAAAGTTGCCCGCTATTATAGCCACCTGCAGAGTGAAAAAAAAAAAATCACAGAATTCAACGTCAGTTGCACAACCACAGGTCTCTTTGCGCTTACATCGTCAAACACTGTCCTCATTTCATGTCTGTTGCTGGGACAGATACTTAGAGAGGAAGGGTTTATTTGCCGTGTGACTCCGGGTTACAGTTGTAAGAAATGGGTCTCAAGAAAATGACCACACAATCCAAAGCACTTCCGAAGGAAAAAAATTGCTGCACCCACTGAAGCCAGCAGGCAGCAGGGGATTTTTATTCCTAATGTAATCCTTTACATCTTGTGCTTTACCCAGGTGACCAGAGCTCAGCCTCACATTCTTACTTACCTAGCTGGCTAATAGCCATGCAGTTTCTAGGAAGAAATAAAACTTGAGCATACATTTTGATTTAAAAAACTGCAAGCCAACTATGGCAGAATTTTAATTTCTACCAATTGGCTTCTTTATAATTTTTTGAATGTAGTTTTGTCTTATTTGATAGAAAAGAAAATATATTTTGCTTATATTTTCCACACAGCCAATTATTACTGAGGGGAAACCGAAGCAGGGACTTAAAGCATCACTCCACCATCAAGAGCAGAGGAAGAATAAGTGCATGAATGCTTACTTGCTTCTACTGAGTCAACTTCTTGACTCTTACACTGTTCAGGACTTCCTGACTAGGGAATGGTGCTGCCCATGATAGGCTATATGTCTTGCCACATCAATTAAGAATCAAGATAATGCCCACAGGCCAACCTAGATAAATTATCTAGATAATTCCTCTCTTCCAGGTGATTCTAGATTGTATCACATTGACAATTAAAGCAAACCACCACAAAGGCCCGAGCCAAGGGATGCCTGACCATTAATACTCAACAAGCACATCATGACATTTTTGTTCCACTGCAATCTTTGTGTGGGGACAACTGTCTGTCCAGAGGCATGGGGACAGTCTACAGCAGCAGCAAGGGTTCAGAGGGTCTGTGAACTCCTCACTGTGGACTGTGCTCTATGTATCAGAAGGCTGGGCGGCTATCCCACCCACTCCCAGGAGTTCTTCTGTGAGGGTCAATTATGATCGTCAACTTGACAGGGAGAATTAAGAACCACCATGAAGACAAGCCTCTGGACATGTCTGAGGGAGTTTCTAGATTGGGTTCACTGAGGAGGGAAGACCCATCCTGAATGTGGAGGGCCCCTTCCCATGGGCTGAATTCCCAGACTGAATAAAGAGAGAGGAAATAAACTGAACACCAGCACGCATCTGTTTCCTGACTACAGATGCAATGTGACCAGCTGTCTCATGGCCCTGATGTCACACCTTCCCACCATGGAGGACTGGGCCCTCAAACTGTGAGCCATAATGGATGGAAGCTTCTCTCCTTACATTGCCTTTGTCGGGTATTCTGTCCTTCAAATGCTCTTAAGACTACCTGGGTACAAACTGTCCCACCCATGCACACAGCCTGAGGGTTGGGGATGCCCCTCAATGATAGAGAGCTAGAGAGCCTGCCTAACGGCAAGAATCCCTGAGCTCCACCTTCTAAAGCGCCATGTGTTCTAAAGCAGATGTGGTGGAACAGGCTATAATCTCAGCACTCAGGAGGTAAAGACAAGAGGATCTTAAGTTTAAGGTCATCCTTGACTACTTTGTGAGTTTGAGGCCAGCTTAGGCTATAGTATACCCTATAATAGAAAGGGGGAGTGAAGTAAGAAAGGGAGAAGAGAGAGAGAGAGAGAGAGAGAGAGAGAGAGAGAGAGAGAGAGAGAGAGACTGAGACCCAGCTAGAAAGCATCTCAGCATAGTGCTGTAGCTCTGCTGCCTGTCACCTGACAGTCAGGAGCACTCAGCAAGTGACATCAAGTATCCAGGGAATGGTCCTGGAGCCCCAAATAGAGACCCTAAGCCAATGCCTACACTGCTCTAGAGCCCCTGGAATGAAGCCATTATAAGTACACCCACAACAAACCATAAGATGCAGGCTCAGAGTCATACACACCTACACTGAACTGACATCACATAGCAACGTAAAGGAACCCCGTGGGGGTGGGTCTCCCCAGGAAGAAGCAATCCTCGAGGCTGCAGCACTGACCTCCGTTTTGAGCTTCCTTGGATTCTATAAGAAAGCAGGCTAAGCAAGTCAGAAAGCTGTACCCCATCATGGCCTCTGTAGCAGCTCCTGCCTCTGGGTTCTTGCCCTGTTTGAGTTCCTGTCCTGATTTCCTTGGATGAAGTGTAAGCCACAAAAACCCTTTCATCCCCAAGGTGTTGGGTCATTATGCTTCATCATGACAATAGTAACCCTAACTATGACAGGTCTTAAGAAAGTGACCTCAAAATCTTAAGTATTTTGATAAGGCAGAAAGTTTTTATTTCTGCAGAGGGGGGTGTAGCTATTCTTAAGCAAGGTCCCCCCCGCCCCCAGGATTTTATTCCTAATGCAAGTGGATCTTCTGCCTTGCTCTGGGTGGTCAGAGCTCTGCTCTCCTTCCTACAGGACTGGCTGATTTAAAGCAGCAAGGCTGCTGAGTAGAGTGTGATTTCCAGCAGAGAGTGAAACCTTGGGCAGTACTTTGATTCAAGAACATCTGACCCTAGAAGAATCTGAGTTTCTTCCAAGTTGCTTCTTTATATTATTTTAAGTGGAGTTTTGTTTTGCCTGGCCTTTTGATAGAACAGAGAGCAAGAGCCGGGTGGGGTCCCTTCTTTTACTAAGAAGGCAGAGACAGGTGGATCTCTTGAATTTAAGGCCAGCCTGGACTATGCAATGAGAACCTGACACAGAAAAGACCATATATTTCATTGACATTTTCTCCAATCTCTCTCTCTCTCTCTCTCTCTCTCTCTCTCTCTCTCTCTCTCTCT